>NC_092703.1:16645909-16958409 GCF_964275005.1 Diadema setosum | reverse complement strand
GGCTCATTACTTTTGATCCCTATGTCTATTTGTGACCAAACTTGGCTGGTAAATGTCCCTTGGGGAGTTGAAGGTCACCACAAGATCAAAGGTCATAAGCGGGGACAATGAACTTCCGGGAGTTAGAAAGTATTAATTTTTTCTACGCGAATGGGCGAGACACATTTTGTCACTTGCCTTGTTTGCATCAGATGTTTACCTCGAATGAAACACTTACAATTACACAGTCTTCGGGGATTTTTTTTTTCATGACTGCAACACGTGATCATGGGCAAAGAGATCTCATTGTTTGATACTTCGAAAAGAAATATATTTGACGCCTTCACTTCCTTCCTATATAGATCAAGAACAAGAAGCTGCAAACAAGTCTGAACCCTGTCTTATGGGGCTTAGGATTTTGCAGCGAATCACAATGTGTATTCCTGTTTTGTTTTGTTTTTTTAATTTGCGAAGAAAAGATTCAACCAGATGAAAGATAATTATGTACCATAAGTGAAGTGCATAGTTACTCCGCGGAGTGCTCCATATTAACCAGCCGAGTACAAAATGCCCCCTCCCCCCCCCCCCCAAAAAAAAACAACAAAAAAAACAAAACAACAACAACAACAATGACCTTGTACAAGACCACCTAAAGATTCCATCTGGCACTGGGCAGTATTAATCTGCATCAAAACAACAACAACAACAACACATATTCTGCTTTACATTATTGTTTGCGATTTCTTGTTTTCTACAGCATGCACTCATTCATGGAGCAGAGATAGAAATAGATGATTAATGGATTACACAAGTGTGATAGGGCAGCCAATACGGTGCACGGTGGTGACCCGTGCGAGGTTTCCGGAAAGCTGCCTGTGACGCAAGGGTTATCCATTATGCCAAAGACGTGCTACTAGTAAACTAATTGAATGAAGTTCCGAGTGGTCCTGCTTGACTCATAGTTATCTGATTTGATTTTGATTCTATGTCATTTCTGCATTTTTCACAAAGTAAATATAACATTACAAAATGTCAGAATGCTTAATAGTTACACATTGAAGCAAAATACACATACCAATCATATAGTATGCGTGAATTGTTGTAGGGCCTGATAAACAAACAATTGGAAAATCATAAACTATTTAATCAAATCATTGTAAACAAAATGCAGGAGGCCGCCATCTCAAGCGGAAGCTTGATTTTGGTGACAGCCTCTGACATGGATACATAGATAATGCACCAATGTTTCATGTGAGATACGGGATGCTTATGTCATTGACAAACCGTGTGAGGGTACGTGATATGCATGTAGGTCGACAGCATGATTAATGCGTCAAAATATCTGAGGAAATATACTAAGTACATTAAAGTTTCTTGTGAATGTTATCGATCCGACGCGACGGGAAGACATTTTTGTGCTTTGTAGATTCGCATAAATGTGGAATTTTGTAAATTATTTTGCAATCTATTCAAGGGCAATATGGTTTAAAGTATTTTTTCCGTTAAATTTGTAGGTTCATTCAGAAATGAAATATCCGATCCTGTAAGAGAGGATAAACTATTAAAGTGCATTGTAAAAACGAGTTGCATGCGTTGATAGGAGTTTCATTCCTCACTGCGCAGTTCAAAATATGGCGTAATTCAGTAGAGTCCAATAATGTCCAAAATCAATAAGTGTGTACTTGTATCAGGTGATTGATTTTGGTAATAATCATTCCATAAAAGCAAAAGAATATTAATAAGTTATTCTAGTTTTTATGCTATCAAAACCTACACTTTTAATTTTTGTAATATTGTAAGATTTATTTACATGATCCAACTTTGCCTGCATGTGATGGATGAACCTTTGTCTTTAAACTTGGGAGAACAGTATTTGTTGTGTGATGCATGGGAAATGAAAGAATTTCCTTGTATATCTGATCGCTAAGCCTCGTGCGGACCTAGAGGGCAAAGGTAACATAAACCTTGAGTTCACAGAGGTAAAGCTGCAAAATTTGAACCTACTTTTCACTTAGAAAAGGCTTGCAACAAACTTGTGTAGTTGTATTCTAGCACTGTACATCTGCCCAAAAGAAAGATGAAGTTCAGATCCGCACATGGGCCTCAAGGTTAGGTAGAAGGCTCCTAGATGAAAATGTTGGCATTCAGAAATAGATAGAATTACTCAACTTGTTGTGACAATGATTAATATTTTCGGACCGATCGATCTTTTCTCAGACAAGGATTGTCTGGCATCTCAAACTGAATTGCCCCAGACTATATATAGGTGGAACTTACACCATTCCTTAAAAAAAAACCCCAAAAACAAAAACAAAACAACAAAAAAACAAAACAACAAACAAAACACGGTAACAAAAAAAAATGATAGTTATACATACTGAAATCTTTAACGGTTCAACTTTCTAAGAAAATAATCATTTCATTTCTCTCTATTTTGGTCATATTATAGAATATATCATTGCGACGGTTACGCACGCCAGACAAATGAATGTAATCATTGATTTTTATTTCTTATTACTGAATTCTTGACAAAATAAGATTATTTTCCGCCTGTTCATGAAAAGTGTGAATCATCGATTTCAAAGTGAGGTCAGTTCTTATTCTTAATAAGAGCACTTCCGACCAAAATGATTAAAAACCAATGTTTATTTCATATTGACGTTCATGTATTGTTCTCTGCATTACCTCAGAACGTGACAATAGCTTTGATCGTTACATGGTACATGCAGGACTTGTTAGAATGACAATATTGAAGTGCGTTTGCTCATTGTGTATTCGTAGATACTGCCTTCGTATTACAATGCATCACTACTGAATATCCATAATGGTAAAGTATCTCCACAAGGATTCAATCAACGTTCTGCCTTGTACGTCGTCATGGTTTTGTGTGGCTTTAAGATTAAGTCGTGCCATATTATCCCCTATGCATTGAGGTGAGGCATGCAAGTTACCCATAACAAATACATTTTCTGATCACTGGTACTGAAATAAGAATATTCTGGAACATCAATTTAAACAACAGGACCAGGTGTACCCGAGCATTATTTAGTTTCAGGAAAAAAAAATTGTACAGAAATTAAACGCGGTTATTTGACATGTTTGATTTCATTTCATTTATTTCATTTCCAACTAAAGTGCAATCACTATAAAACATTTTGTACATAGATACATGTAGAAGGGAAACTTTGAGGGCCCAGCTTTGGTATCATACCCTGTGTGCAAGATAGTTATCCAAATATTTATCAACTATGAATTCGAATCGATAACTTCCGATTCGTGACTCGATTGCGATCGAAGTGACATCGATACACATGTGACCTCGAAGACAACATGACGTAAGCAATAGATGCATATGTTGCCGTCTGCTTTAAAGTACAAATCCTCTTTAAATGCTGGTTCGTTTCAGTGTCTTTGTTACCCAAATGCCTTATTGTCAGACTTTATATAACATTTTGATTTTATACGTAGAAAATGATCTGTGTGCCAAGTCTTCGACATGAAAACGGCACATGGATGGGATAGGCTGATACAACGTTAAAGTCTTCACTTGGTCTGTCCATGAGTCTGTCATTCAAGCGCCTCATTCATATGTTTTTATTATCTCTTCCCCTCCCATAAAAATATTGATCAAGTCTCTCCTTCAGAGGGGCATTCTAATATTCAACATAACCGCAATACGTAGTTGCGGGTTTGGGCTTGAGATTGTGTAAATAATGTCGTCATAGTTTTCGTGAGATAGCCCCCTTTCTCTTATTATGCAGCAGTTTTTCTCAACATTGGAGTGAAGGCAACAGTGACTTGACTCGAAACCATTTGTCATCGTTTATTTGAAACAATAGACGTCTATAGGCCCCTTTTGCTCCAGTGGTCTTGCCTCTGGTTGTTTTTGTTATTGCTGAAATCATGTTGCATATATAGTGTACATGATTATGATTTCGTAATCGTCAGCCGAAGATTAAAGAAACTGAACAAGATGACAGAGGAAGATTACCCCTCCGTCTACAGGGCTTCACGTCAGACATATCATGGCTGAAATCACCCCCAGCTGTATCACAGAGGAATGAAAATGCTTTTCCCCAAACGTTCGTTTCACTTTGTTAATTGTTGTATTGTCAGCAAGCTTCATGAGGAGTGTACACCCTTTGTTCGTTATCCAGACGAGGCGAATACTGTAATTCTATCTTTTTCTATTATTTGTTTTGGCGAGCTGTCACTTCATGCGGAAAGCAATTCGTATTTTCTCGAAAACCCCTGTAATTTCGTTGACAGGAGTGTCCGTGCCAGTGGAAATGCATTTGCCGCTTCTTATCCTTTCACATAGATTACATGTATGTGCATATATATATATATATATATATATATATATATATATATATATATATATATATTTGCGACTAATGCATTATAATGGCACACAAGATCAGAAGATAATATACATATATATATATATATATATATATATATATATATATATATATATATATCTTTTAACTGTTAACAATGTTCTGTACTTCAAGCGAAGGATATTATGAAACTACCATTAACCACTGAAATCGAAGACAATGACTACATCCGGAGGTCTGTAAACACAGTTTATACTATATATATATATATATCGCTTTTTTGCAGACTTCCGCATGTATTCATTGTGTTCGATTTCAGTGGTTAAGGGTAGTTTCATAATTTCTTTCGGTTAACGTACCGAGCATTCTTCGCTGATGAAGAATGCGATGACTAACCTGTTTTGTGCTTGCTTCTAAAACATTCGCTTTGTTTTCTCTGTTCAGTGCTTTTAATGTATACCAAGCTTTCGACCCTTCGACGGGCGCTCGTCAGGGCTTGCTTGAGACGTTGGGAAAGTGTAGAGTTGACTTGTGTAGTTTTTGGTGTCTAGCTTCTGAAGGATTGCCCAACCTATCATAATGATATAATACATGTGTTTTTATGTCTGGTGTTCCTTCTTTTTTTTTCTCTCTGCAGGTATCGAAACGCTAGATGCCAACTCATGGAGCAATCACGTTGAACCAATCACCAGATCCCAAAGTCTTCACTACTACTTTTCCCCCTAGACCCAGACACACAAGGCCTTTGTTCCAATGACTTCGTGGCACATTTTCCTGGGTTACTTCTTGGCTATGTTCGCCGCTGCCACGGAAGGTAAGACTTGAATAATGTTTACAAACTAAAGCAACAACATTGCTTTACGCTGTTGGTTTGTTTGTTTGTTTTTCTAACAGTTTTTACTATATGTGAGGAAAACCATCACAACAGACTTTCGGTTATACGGAGAGTGGGCATATAAGCATACGTGATATTATTCCGAATGATATAATACTCTTTTCTATATGCCTCAAGCCCCGAAGGATGCTGGTCCATCCTTCCGTTCAAAATAGCCGACATGAACATGATTTCTGAGAAATCCCTCCTGTAGATTGTCATGGAGCTTCGCCCAGAGGAATCAAGGAAGATGCGAAGTAAACATTCTGATGCATTAAGTTATGGTTGTTAGATGTTAATGTGATTTGGAGGGAAGGATAGACACAGTAGAAGTCAAAGGTCACTGATAGTTAGCTAATGATGTTACGTTTTAGACGTAACTTCAGCCATAGGACAGTGCAGTGATGAGTTAGTCAGGTATGATGATTAGAAATGGGTTATGAAATATTTCATTTGTGAAAGAGGGTGAAAATCAATACTCAAAATAATTACTCAGATCAATGAACTTTATCTACTGTGGAAGTTAATGGTCATGCTTGTGGCAGCTGATGCAGTCAAGGTACTTATTTGTTCTCCTTTCATAAATGACGGTGATATTCTCACCACAACATCGCTACGACTGCTGCTAATGATGCTACGGTGAAAGCAATGTATACTGACAACATGACAACGTATCACATAAGTGGGAAATCTTCACTAAATGTGGATGATTACCACATAGGATCGAACTATGCGATTATGGTAATGATGACAAGTATGATGATAAAACTATAAATTGTAAGTACACAGTTTAACTTGATATTATTTCGATATCATAACGTTGGACCCAACAGAAGGTAAATACTGACAAGAAATTAAACCGTAATCGTCCTCCATTTCGTTTGCCAATGACTGCGTCTCTGTAAGCTAATGACATGCTATAACAGTAAATATTGCATGGATTAAACTTCGTATAAACGATAGATTAATCATCAACTTCATCATGCCGGTATAGTGCTTACCTGCTTTACATGTTGCTTGGGTTGAGTGCTCCATATTTATGTGGGACATTGCAGTTGCTGAGATAATTGTTATCGTTAAATACTTTGGACACTATAGGATGTAACTAATCTGAGAGGGCTTTGGAGATCGAGATGAGACACTTGAGTAAAGTGGTGCGTGGATGCTGTTAATCTCATCCATATTTATTAAAGTTGCTGCTAGTAAACGAAACCTGAAGAGATACCCACACAGCTCCATTCTCAAACCCCATTATCCTGTCAATAGTACCTCAATTAGCGTGGGCACATGCTGGTGTCATTGGAAAACAATCTTGTCTGCATGGATATCAGCAAAGAGTGCCTAAAATAACTCAACAGTGGTGTTGAGAAAAACACTTAAATCGAAAATTTAGGGCTCTGTAGATTTCAACAACTGAATGGGTAATTACACGCGACAAACTGGTGACACAGTGCAAGACATGTGACACTGATCGATATTCGAATGTTACTCTGTTAATTCTTTTTAATGAATTCATGCGGGATGTATGAAGCCTACTACAGAGAAATAGTATCATTTCAGATCATTTGACAATGTAGACAAAGAGTCACCATTTCTTTTTCTTTTATTTTTCCTCCCTACCTTCTACCTCTCTGTTCTTGCCACCTTCAGAGTGTTTCATTCCTCACTTTGCCTTTAGTAGTTCTCTACAGTCTACAGTTCTCTACAGTCTTTAATCACGTCTGTTTTTGTATATGGGAGACTGGAATCCTACACAGTAACACCATTACGTGTATGAGTGAAACCAGTATCTTCATTTATTAAATTATTATATTATTATAGTTATTATATTATATTATTATCTACGTCATGAAGTACGAAGCAAGCCGATATTGCGATTCATGGCTGCATCTTCTCCTTTAATTGAAGGTTACGATGAACTCAAATGAACGTGGGACGTCTGCATGTTCACGGGTTGACCTGTTTCTACTATAATGTTGTACCTATAAATGGGTGCACCATGCACTAGATCCATTGCATGGGGATTTATTTTGATTCGAGAAGCAGCAGAACACTTGACCTCACGGAAGCTGTAAAAAGAGCAATTAATAATCATAACTATAAAAACAGTAAAGGGCTAGTTGAGAAGCTTAAATCTTTCGAAGAAGCATTCAAAATGAAAAACTTCATGAACATGATCAGTGACAATTGATCTTGAAGCTACAATACGTGCTCATTCATGCCATCACGCCAACAAAAAAAGTGCAGCAGTAATTACAATTCATGCCTCCTCGCTTACATATCGCATAACCATTTTGACGCGACCGCAGCTCAAACATCGATCAAGCTAATGATTGTTTTTAGTGCCCAAGGTGAACTATCCCCCCACCCGAGAATATAGGAGCAAGCTGACATCCTGTATATTAACATACACTCTCCGTCTTTCAGTGAAAATAAAACTACGACGAACATGCTTAAAGATTATGTAAGGTGATCTTTTGAAATACTTCGCCTCCAGTAAGAGTATTTCATACGAATTGAGATGGATCGCCTGTGGTGCACCTGCCGTAGATGAAGATGACCAGATAAACTCAATGCTTACTCACAATACCATCTGCAATCTCCCCAGTGGCTGAATAATCTTCCTCTTTTGTCTCTCTAAAAAAAAACAAAAAAAAAAAAAACCTGTGATGAAAGGAAAAAGAACTGAAACAAACCAATCTACAAAAAAAAAAAAAAAATCAATGTCACGGGAAGCAGCTGCAAAAAGCAATTACTCTGAAACAGATGTATCATACAGGTTGCTCAATTACCTGCCGCGTTAAACCTGGGTTTTGTGTCCCTCTTGTTCACTTGGGCTGTGTGATGTGCAGTATTGACGACAAAACTTCTGCATAAAACTGCCTCAAAGTATCTCTTCGGATACAGCGATTTACCCTCGGGCCAATTTCGTTGTCGTCGTCGATGCCAAGTGAAACGTCCCTGTCCCCGGAGCACGTTTTTGGCTAAATCGTGATCAGATTTCCGACAGTCACTTGTTACCAAAGCGATTAATATATGTTTTTCCTGTGAGAGAATGTCTTGAATCGACGCAATCGATCCCTGAGTCTGAGCAGCAAAAACAAAAAAAACAAAACAAAAAAACACACAACAAAAACAACAACAAAAACACAGTAACGAACAAAAAACAAACAAAAACAAAACAAAACAAAAACAAGCAAACAAACAAAAACAAAACACACAAAAAACATTAAAAATGACAGCAAACAACGCTGTCTTCAGTGAAGTCCTCTTGCAGATGATGTACGTAGGAACGAAGATTCCGGCAGGTGATAATCAATTTGTGTAGCAATAACGAGCAAGTATGAAAGAAAGGTTGAGAGCGGATTCCGCCAGGCAGTTTATTGACCAATCGTCTCCGGATTGCCATAATATCTCTTACACAAAACCCCATTTTCAGACACGTATACGCACTCGCACACACAAATACACACACTCACAAACACACATCTACACACACACACACGCACACACAAAGTGTTATTAAGCAGTATAAAGCATTCGTCCTTGGAACGGGAATGCAAACCACCGTTACAGACGAACTCCAGTATATTCATATACATGACAAGGCAACATGCCTTTAGACGAACCTCATTCTCATTTCACTGCTTTCGGGGTTCTCTTAACATATTCTCAGATTTGTATCATCTCGAAATGTTTTCTCTCGAACACGTTTCCACCTGAAGGTTTCAGCGCCTACGCCTTGTGCATGCATGGAATGACCCAGTCGCATTGCCCGAGACACTTTAACTTCCTGCGTACCACCTTAATTTCTTGTCCATAGGTGTGTGTGTGAAATTTTATGCACATTAGACTTTATAAATCATAAGCACGGAAAGGGCTAAAACAATTTCACCTATGACGTCCCAGAATCATTTTGTGTATGTTATGGTGCTGTATTTGTGTGTGTGTGTTTTTTTATATAGATTATGCTGTCTATTGCTAATTGTAAGTGTTTTCATAAAGCAGAGTTACGAAAAATGTGTTTCATTGTCGCTATTTGTTATAATTTTTCCAAGTGACTAGCTAATCCTCAGAATGGCAACACATTTCATAAAGATTGAAATTCCCGTATTTTTCTAAAACTGGAAAATTGTGTATCGTGTACGAGTCAATGCACCGAGTGAGAGGCCAGTTCTGCGTGCTGTGTCTCTGTTCGGAAACGGGTAATACCACCCCCCCCCCAAAAAAAAAGTAAGAAATTCCATGAATTTCTTATCATGTGTGTGTTTTCCGTTATCCGATATCAGGACGAAAATTTTAAGACAATAATGCTCACCTGCACAGCTTTCCAATCAGCACTGCTATCCCTCACTAAAATGGAAACAATTTAATTATGAAATAGATCACGGTACACATGGACACAATACAATTCTTGAGTCGAATCGCAGTGACAACCGATACAATCACAAAATTCACCGACAGAAGAGATGAAATCAATGATTTTATGCTGACAAGAAAAGTTTATTATTCAGAGAAACAAAAAAAAAAACAAACACGAAAGTAGGACAAGGCTTCAGCTAAAAAAGTTTAACTAGTAACAATGAATAAAAAAAAATTATAAAAACTTAGACAAGTGTGTAAGAATGATATCGAGTGTCAAAGCAAAAGAAATTTAGTGGAATTCAGGACGCTCGTGACGCGGAGATTCTTGATTCAGAAGACACTATACATATGCATCATAACTATATTACAGTCAGACAAGCTTCGGAAGATATCTTCAGTGGTTTACTTGAATGTCAATCACGTTCAAAGCTCTCTACATCTCTAAAACATGATACTCAGAGAAGTGGTTTTCTAATAATAAGTTTCGTACTAATGTCCACTCAGATATATGCATGCAATATTTCTGGTTCAACCTCGAACTAACAAACACGCACGCAGATATGAAGAGAATCCCCACCACTCGGGGGTACGTCCGTTAATTTGATGAGTATGGGGTGACGAAAAGCACCTCTATTAACCCACTTCGACGAGGGAGTGGTGGGGGTTAAAGCGGACGTAATTGCGCGAGCGGCAGGTTTCTGGTTTCACGACGCAACACTGGGTATGTCAGATTAAATAATGATATTGATTTTGGAGTCGTTTGGTTCCGCATTCTTGTCAGAGCGCACTGTCATATCAGATTTCCGATGTTTTCTATCGCAGATATTACATGCGGGCAAACTATGAATAAAAAGCTTTTATAAAGGGAAAACAAGTTCCGACAGTGGTTTGAGCAGGCCGACCTCACTAATCACATGCTCAGTAATGCCCACAGTGATGTTTCAGCGCACATCTTTCGTCACGAATACTGCTGTATCTTCTCCCTGATTTTCAAGTTTAGGTCCATTTAAATAACTGCGTTATTCATCATACACTTTTTTTTTTAATTTCATTGCTCCATGTTCCATATTTTGGTACAGATTTTACATTCCATTTGATTTCTAGAAATAAGTTTTACAAGACAGTCAGTGTGAGGTACAATCAAACAAAGACCAAGGAAATATGAATAACGTGTATGCTTTCTAAAAGCAGAAGCTTGTTGGACTTAGGCCCCATAGTAATAGTATAGCGTTTAATACAATGTGTTAATTACAAAAAATGACGAAACACAAGATATAGAAAATGTAATAAAATGTACGTATAATGCACGAAATACCTAATGTACGTAATTAAAGTAAAGGCACCAATACTAGATAAAGTAACAATTTAGTCAAACAATTATAGTTACGGGGGGGGGGGGCATCATTTCTAGAACACAAAGATACACAATAAATTCAAGTGAAAGAATTTAATGTGGAACTTTAAGAAATTGGCTTGAATTGGCTGAAAGGAACTCAAAGAACTTCATTACAATCGAATGGAATCTGACTTATCCCAGAACGAAGGGCTGGTAGAAGTAATTGTCTGAAGGGCTATACACAGAACTGTTCGAACATTCGGGACAATCCAGAGACTGCTCATTCTGATACATTTTCTCTTCCACCAAATTGTTCTCTCTACAAGCCGAATGGCTCCTCACTGTATCAATCCAAGTCTTCTTATAGTTCCTCCTCAAGAGAAATGGAAGATACGAAATGAAATATAGCAGTCTTTAGCACGACAAAGACTTGCTCTGGCGATGCAGTAAATCCAAACAAACACCTGAAATATAATATACATAATTATATCCATATACAGTATATGTTTATAATGCATTTAGCTGAAAATCCCGCAGATTACACAGCTGTACATTTTCGTATAAAGTGATTCATACTCACTTGTCTTTAAAGCTTTCACCCTTGCTTCAATCCTTATAAAGAAGTATATTGTGGCTTACAGCACATCCATTTCTCTTTTCAATAAAATCAAAGCGTCGTATGAGGCAACCTAGCGACTTACAAAATTGGCTTTCAGACAAATCCATCTATGCGTAATTTAAGCCGTACAATACGAACAGCAACAATCGAGATCTTTCGGAAATATCAAAGCTTATTTTAAAGACACAGTCCATTTCCTTCATACAGACAGGAACATCCAATATGTGTATCATAATGCGAGGTTCGTAATCGAGAAGACAGCGGAAGACAATATTGTTAATGATCGGTGATTACTCATCGCTTAGAATACACCTGTCTGGTGTTAGCATGTATTTAATTGAGAAAGTCATCTCACTGGATATGTTTCTGAGAAATCGATTTTCGATTTTTTGTTTAGTGACATGACTTCAACAAGATTTATCATAAATTCTCCACAAGCCTTTAGACAAGGTAAAGCTTATGTGTCTAAACAATATTTCACTGTTTTAATTATCATTGCCTAACAACCTTTCAAATTCAAGTTTCATAGTTATGGTCTTATGTTTTTTTTTTCTCTCACTTATCGTTGTTCTATAGAAACAAATGATTATTTGCATTTACTCTCTGATACATACATACGCATCAGACTCATCTGTGAACACTATTCCTTTGAATACATAACAAAGCTACCATTACAGTATGGTGTGATGGGGGAAGGTTTATTACTTAAAAAGTTGTCATCATGCTGTAATACTATGCACTGGCATAGTGTTTTTTCCTGAATAAAATTTTTTAATGCCGTAAAAAAAAAAAGCTTGTTAACATACGAGGTGACTTTGAACTTGATGAGAAATGTACGCTGTGCTGAAATTACGTATTTCAACAATGGCTACAATATTGCTTAAGCGAAGTGATTATTCAGAGAACATAAGTGAAGATTGAAAGACGAGGCAGGTACACAGAATTACTAATTGACAACCCACGTGACCTTTGTCAACCAATGAGGAGGTGACAACATAAGTTTGCTTCCTGAATAGCTTCTCATATCATGTATACATTTTATATCTATAATGACATAAACCTATAGCTGAATCCAATAATCTATGATTAATCCTGAACCTGTTCCACCGTTAGTACATAATGCTCTGCCCGACACGTATGCAGGTAAATGGGACTGTTACAACGTGGCTGACGAGATGCGGTCTTATAAGGGTAACGGCTCAGTGGCCTGCATACCGGACTACGGCCCCTGCTACTCCTGCATGAATTGGAGCGATGTCCCGGACGAACTCTTCTACGGGACCTTCGCACTCTCAGCCGACGAAGGTGAGTCAAGTTTTCTTATTCCTTCGATTAGGTTCGATTTTGATTAAACCCCTTTTATTTTGTTCGTTTGATATTGCTATCCAACTACATAACAACCAACTTGAATAAAGTGTAGAATGGCACTTTAAATGCATACTTTATACAAAATGGAAAAAGGAAAAACAACATCAACAACAGCAAGATAAACGAACCTATGAAGCGTTGTCGTACACAATACAATAATGTTTGTGCATGTACTTGAATTGATGAACTCGAGAAGTACGTATTACAGTCCAACCTCTGTTATCCGGTCATGTCGGGACCGATGTCACAGGCGATCCGTTCCGGGATCCGGGGGGAACCGATATACTGGCCGAATTCAGTCGACTGGTTCCGCCGGAACGAATATACCGTACGATAGGCAGTACGCAGAAACGTTCCGCAACCGCCGATCCTATCCGGGTTGTGCGAGTAAGCCTTATTAAAAACAAAATGATATCTGCTTATTGTGGATGCCGATACCACCCCCCCCCCCAAAAAAAAAAAATGTAAGCAAGCTATTTCTTCATTTCTTAAATAATAGTAATGACAAAAATATGTTTGCGTTCTGATAATGTCCCTTTAACTGCATTATATCATTATATTAGCCTCGTACTTAAATTGCGCTCGAACAAGACAGTGGCTTAGGTATGCACACATACGTACGAGTCGATCATCTGGAGCTGTTGCACAGACAGTCAAAAATTTACGTGATTTTGCATGCACCCTACTTTTTTTAAACAGAAGATCTGTTTTGGCGCCGCAGTCACTATCATTAAAAGGGAAGGCATTCAAGATTAAATGGATCGTACATTATTGACTGAGATGGGGGTTCAGGTTTCCAACTAAAAAAGAAAAATCAACAAACAAATAATAAGCAACCTACAATATAAAAGATTCTCTTAGGAATTCAGAGTTCATTTAATACAAATTTGCTTCGAATTGCTGATATATATATGCACAAACAAAGAGGCCCTAACTAAAGGATGGACCCATCTTATCTGCCCACTCCACATGTATTTTTGTTTCAGTCCAAAACGATTTTGTATAATGCACTTGGAATTTCTCTTAGAATCTTATGCTCTCTAATATTTCATATAGTCCAAGGGCATGAGGTCATTAGGACATTTCTGGTTACAGACTGATTTTTTTTTTTTTTCAAGATAGGTCAAGAAATATGTGTAGAATAACATACTTAAAGTCCTCATAAATCCTCCTTGAACGTTTTCCGCAATTCAATATGGGGTCCAAAATGACGGCCATTTCCTGAAATTCTTCAAAATTTTCAACCAGGGAACCCAAATACAAAATTTAAATGTCTAAATATATGTTTTGAAGCACGAAGAACTCAATAAAATACATAATGATTAAAAGATGTTTACGCACACATGTACCGTAATCAAAGATGCGTCCAAAATGGCCGCCATTTCCTGAATACCTTTATTATCTTTCAACCAGGCAACCCAATACAAAATTTAAGTGTCTAAATATATCATGTTTTGAAACATGAAGAAATCAATAAAATTCACAATTAGAGATGTTGACTCACACATGTTCCGTAATCCAAGACGGCTCAAAAGGACAACCATTTCTTGTATATCTTTATTACCTTTCAACAAGGAAACCCAATACAAAATTTAAGTGTCTAAATATATCATGTTTTGAAGCATGCAGGACTCAGTGAAATACATAATTAAGAGATGTTGACTCACACAAATACCGTAATCCAAGATGGCGTCCAAAATGACCGCCATTTTCTGAAATTCTTATAACCTTTCAACCAGATAACCCAGATACCAAATTTGATTGTCTAAATATATGTTTTGAAGCATGCAGAACATAATAAAATACATATTAAGAGATGTTTAAGCACGCAAGTACTGATACAACCGCTCGAACTTTTCCTAGCATGCAAAATGGTGAGTAAAATTGCCGGCAATAACAATTTTATCTCGCGATTATGTAAATACATATCAGTATATGATTAACATGTGATTTTTCATCCGAAAAATATTCAAAACTTTTTTTTTAGATAAAAATAGTTCTTATGTGTAAAGTATACAAATTATGAGATTTGAATGTTGAAATGAAGGAGTGTGACCTTGTTACCAGAGAAACATTTCACCACTTGTTTTGTTGTTAAACAGACAGCCTACTAGAAGGCGATATTTTTACCATAATTTATTATGGTCTAAGCACATGAGATGAAAATTTAGTGCTACCCTCTTTCTTTTCTTTTTTTTTTTTTGCCTACGCATTTGATGTCTACCATGAGATGAGTTACATTTGAAATTGTCAATTATTACTTAGGAAGTAAAAACAAATCTTTTGGGTATCTGTATCACATACATATTCAAAATAAATGTCTATTAACTGTGTCACAAAATAATGTGCAATTTATCACATGACAGTAAATTTCTGTGTTGCATTCTATTGCTCCACCTTAAAACATAGTGATGAAATTATTTCATTCATTTCATGTAGATTAGATAAATAATAGATAGAAATCAGAGGATATGACACTCGTAGTTATTGGTACATGGAGGAGGGATACTTCTCTTCCCCGAGAGGGATTTTCTTTCTTTTTTTTTATAGACTTGAAGATGAAACATGGTAGTGCACACGTTTGGTAAAATATTGAATTGTTTCCATCAAAGAGCAAGAAAAATATGAAGTAGTATTCAGAGAAATGGGCAACAGGAGGGTTTGGAAGGGGGATCACCCTCCCCCACATGAGGGATATTTTGCATTTTAAGACTTGATATTCAGACATCTGATGCACCCTATTGGTGAAATATTAGATTTTTTGTTTCCATCAGAAGGGAACAAAAAGATATATTCATAGAAGGGTGCGGTGGTATAGGGTTGCCCTCTTCCACTGATCAGCTTGTTACCGGAAATGTCCAGGTTAAAAGTAACACTCTTGTCCTAATATGTGCTTTCTAATTATCTAGCAAAACGTTACATTTTCAATCGCCCATCTCAACTTCAAATATTATCCCTTTAGAATACCATGCCTGTTTGAAGTTATCTCTGTGTAAGACATTAATACCCCAGAAGAGATAGACCGCCCCCAACACAGAGACACACACACACATATGCACATACACAAGGACACAAAATAGAACAAATACAACTGAACACACAAAAACAAAATTCACCCCGTCATTTGAAGTTGTTACAACTGATTAAAAAATGCATGTATAGTGATGGCGATTATATTGGTCGTTATATCGTACTAAATGATTAGATTCTGAGCGCTGTAAATAGACATTAAAATGAAGGTGGACTATTTGAGCTCATACGTGTATTTAATATGAAGCTCCTTGTAGTATAGTAGTTAACATGAAGCATGCCGAACATCCCGACTACAGTAACTCATTCGATCTGTTCAAGACGATTCAAATCAGTGAGGTTGGCATGACCAACGTCATATCGGTACCCGGTGCGTGCATGTACTGTATCATGGCCACCATGAGATAGGGAGAGAGAGAGAAAAAAAAGAATCGCTTTGTACAGTCCGGGTCTCAAATTGGCAACTTTGTTCGATTGGCTGGTTAGAGAGATTCGGAGAAGTTCATTGGTTTTGGAGGGAGACTGGAAGAGTACATTTTACTGAAGGGTGTTTCCCCATCACCACTTTGTATACATTGTACGGTAGAGACCAGGATAGAATCGGCGGTGGGGGATCGTATCGGCGGTGAGGCAAAAATCCCGCCGATTGGATCCGGTGGATCTGATATACTGGCCAAATTCCGCCGATTCGTTCTGGCGGAACTTATCTACTGGCTGGAACGGATCGCCTGTGATAGGCACCAGTCCGGATAAGACATTTAGTGAGTTGACCGGATATGGGAGAAACAATGTTTAAGTATGAGTACAAGTACGTTGCCGACCCAGTGGTAGCTACGGTAGCGTACACCGCAACAAAAGTGTCATTTACGCCAGACTACTTGAAATCAGTCATGAAATTGAAACATTTTACTGTAAAATGTATAACATGTTTCTGTATGGAATGTCATAAATTGTGTGAGTTTTATAGGAACTTCAACCGTGTTTGAATCACTTTTTTTTTTTTTTTTGTCTTGAATGCTTGGATGCGTCAGGCTATTACGTAGAAAATGACAGATATTAAAGGGGAAATCTAGCCCAAATATTTTTTAATCTGGTAAGAAAGAGTAAAATATTACGAGTTCTACGGTGTAATTTTGATCAAAATCGGCTGAAAAATAAGGAAGTCATGACATTTTAAAGTTTCACTATTTCGGGGGGAAACAGTTCTTGAGCGGTCAATATGAATATGCAAATGGCAAAGTGAGCATGTCATCCCCTCACAACTTGCCATATAGTTTGTACAGAAAATTCTGAAATTTCCAGTTTTTCATTCAAACGCAATTATGCCCGGGGCTCAAATCCTCGTACATTGTATATCTAACTGATCACTATTCTGAAGTTGTTAAACCAGGAATAACATCATATTTCAGATTTCAATGACAGAAACATTGAGTTTTCGTCATTTTTTTTGTGTACACAAAACTGTGAGGTTATGACATGGTTAGCTCATTCATTTGCATATTCATATCCACTGTACAAGAACTGTTTTGCAAAAATTAGCAAAACTTCAAAATGTCAGAACTTCCTTATTTTTCACCCGATTTCAGTCAAATTTTCACCGTTGAACTCATAAGATTTGATTCTTATTTTTTGTAAGACTAACTTATATTTGAACTGGATTTTCTCCTTTAAAGAGAGGGCCGGATAATCGAGGTCGGACTGTATTGCGTCGGTGAATGAGAAGGAGACACGTGCAACGCTGTTGTTATGACGTCATGGCGTCTAAGTCCATCCAATGAGCTCTGGGCCCCGTTGCTAGAAATTTTGCGTTTAAACGCAACTTGCAACTGATTGTCACTGGCCAATCAAAATCATTGTTGCATGCATGTCTTCTTAATAGGGCAGACCCTGAGCCAATCAGAATGGTTATTTCAAAATTAGCAATTATTTGCAATTGATTGCAACTTTCTTGCAACGGGGCCCAGGGCTTCTATTAACTTGATACTTGGAGTTTCCGACAACTTACAGGCAGGCCAGTAGATCACATTGCATGCTATCAACACGATCAGTGAAAATAGGATCGACAGCTTTCCCAATGACCACTGGTGTTAGGAGAACAAGATAATGACGTATAACTGCTGATGGAGATCAGATAGCAGTGGCTATATCTAGAGACTCCACGCTGAATGTACAAATTATGAAGCTTCTCATTAGGGAAAGAGTAAAAGCACACACACACATTACACGCACACACACTCACGCACACACACATATATATACATACATACATACATATACATACTATTATATTCACATTTTCTTTTCATGCATCTGAAATGAGGCAGTATTCACGCTACGGTGACTGCAATGAACTGAATCTCAGAAAGTCGGCGGAGACTGTGTAGATATAAACATCACAGTCATAAAGTATATGCAGTGGACTCCCGTTATATCGAAGTCCTCGGGACCTGCAGTTTTCGTTCGTTATATCGAAATTTCGTTATAATTGAACAAATCAACAATAAGAAACATAGAGCTGATAATGTTGCAGTCTGAATTTTTACTTCGTTGTAACCGGAATGCCGTTATAACCGTGTTCGTTAACGGGAGTGCACTGTGGTTATCTAAAGTGATGAAATGAAAAAGATCTGCCTTATTACTCGAATTAAAGTTAAGTCATCTTTCCTGAGAGAATTTCTGTAACCATAACATCTTTTATATCTCTTAACGTTTCACCATTAACTTGAAATATAATATTTTGCGTGATATATTATTTTACCTCGACATATATCATAGTGCGTGATAGTGCAGGTGCCTAATAAAGTCGAGGTTATAATGAGGGTACTTCTTGCAACGCTCACCGAATGTGATGAACCAGTGACATGAATATTACAAAGTGGCGTCGAATGTTTATCCGGCACTCCCGCTGAGGCAAATTGTTGCTTTAACTCTCAACATGCCTTATCGATTTCTTGTCCGTAGGTTTTTGTGTGAAATTTGTGTACATAGGATTCATGGGTACAGAAAAGGTTAATCAACAACCATTTCCCTCCAGGCACTCTGAGCGTCCAAACAAAAGTTACAACCAACCATATTAAATCCGTTAGACGAACGATAGTATCTTCGGATGGTTTCAATTTGTTGTCATCGCTGTCAATCCACTGAATGAAGAATGCTCAGTTCTGGTCGCTAAGTCAAGAGAACACCATGATTACCACTTTAAAGCTCAAGATAGCACCAAAGGTCTTGAGCCTTGTTTCCAGTATCTCTCCATCTGAAAATCAGGTTACGGAAATGGTAAAAGTACTTTTATTTCCGCTGAAAACGAAGGTTGGGAAAAAGTACAGAGAAAGTAACAACAATAGATTCAATCTAAGAATCGAATCTGAAGCGGATCGGGCTTTCAAAAAAAAAGCGATAAAAAACAAACAAACAAAGGATTAACAACAGGCGCAGGAGATGAAGTTTGATTCCTTCTATTTTCTTTTCTCCTTTTCTGTCATTATAAAAAAGCTCCTAATAAGAAACATATGGCGTGCTCCCACTCGAATCATGTTCTACGCTAAGGCCTAAAGAAGGATACAATTTGGCCCTAAAAGGCCTCACGTTGTCTCCCTTAGTTCTCGGTGCTGTTAGATTGAACAGCTAATGCTCAAATATAAAATGTCCATTATTTCATTAACGTGTTAACCACACACTCCGGAACCCAGAACTACTGCCGACTGCATGAATGATTGAAGACAGTTTGCTGTACAAATGACAAAGATAATCCTTAGCGGACGGACAATAAGAAGACACCAAATGACTTTCTTTCCAGACAAAAGACGTCGGTCCTGTGTCTGAGCGTAATGACCACGTCTTTGGCTGACGCGTGTTCCGACCCATTGATCTTTGACGAATCAATTTGGACCAAAATGTGGAGGACGTGTAACAAGACGCAAATATCGCAATGTTCTTGCGATCTCTCCTTTCTTCATGTCATCCTCTCTCAGTTTAACATACTTGGTTTGTCTCTCCTTTGAAGCGCAGGGAGCTCGTAACTCTATTCCAATTACTTGATTTAAAAATCTACCCGACAAACGTCATACATTCTTTTGTCACACAAATAATTTTCACTTTTATGGTTTCATTCATATGCAGCTCCTGCAACACTTTTAAATTTTATTTTCGTCAATCCTTCGGATGTCTGTGCACAGAGAAATGCAGTCAAGATCATAATTCCTTCATTTCATGAACAAAGCTAATTCATTTGTATGCTAGAATTAATTGTTGTTAGTAGTCACGGGGAAAATGTGAAATTTTGTACTTGTAATAACGTGCTAATGTGATAGTATAGTGATGGCACCAGTTTTTCTCTGGTGCGCGTCACGAGACCGACACCCACGAGTCATACAGCCCACGAGTCATACAGCCCATGAGTTCAACCCTAAGCAAACAAGGCCCACGAGTCTGATACATTCAGCCCCGTGTTGTATCTGTCGACCTCGTGGGCTGTTTACGAAATCATGGGTTTTATTTGCCTGGTGTCGAATTCATGGGATGTGTGATTCGTGAGCTGTATTACTCATGGACCTGTTTTCAATGTCGAACTCGTGGGCTGTATGACTCGTGGGTGTCGGTCTAGTGGGCTAACCCCGTTTTTCTCAATCTAAAGGAAGTGCCGAAATGATAGCGTGGGTTGCATAAGAGCGTTAATTTCCACACACTGATGCACATGGATGTAGACACGAGTTACTGGGTTTGTGCCTTTTTCTCTGTGTTATAGCTCATAATATCTCAAACATCAGAGTAGGGCATTAATATGTTTGTCAAGGGAAGTATTCACAGTACCATATTATCGACATTAAAGTTAATAATGATAATAATAAGGTCTTATTTACCCAGGGTAGCCTCTTCAGTGTAGCCACTGCTCTACCGGAGAGCCCTGCCATTATTATTACCCTATAGCGTTGCCAGGTACCCATTTATACACCTGGGTCGAGAGGGACATAGTGGGTAAAACATCTTGTTCATCAGGACGTAAGCACAAGGCGGGAATCGAACTCGGGTCCTCCGATTGGGATTCGGGAGGCTTATCCACTGTGCCACAGCGCCCCCACTCAAGACGATCTCTTACACGCACATTCCATCTCCCAACAGCCACAACACCCAAGCCATTGGACAGAATCTCGTTCTCATTTCACAGAAGAAAGCACCTTTTGTTAATTGTGCATTCAGCAATATAGATATAAAGGAGAGGCAACGATTACGTTGGGAGTTTTTGTTGACTCAAATTTCCGTTGCGTGCGAAACATTATCATTGTATTCTTAGTATGACAGAGCAAAATGCAAATACGTGTGGAAAACGAAATTTCCCATGTCACGTACAAAACTTTCGAAAAAAAAAAGTACATCGTCGTGGGAAGAAGAAAAATAGAATTATAAAATCCCCCGAACCAACTTTTTTGATATGATCAATTATCCTGTTCCAATGCGCATTAGTTTATAAAAAAAAAAAAATAGACAATACATTTAAGTTAGATTTAGATTTAGGTTTGTGCGTGTCCTAACATTGTGAGCATTGTTAAGTATGGGCGTCCGATATGACATAAATATATCGTTAAGTGTATGTTATATTGCAAAGTCCATTGTGATTTTCTTAAAATCTTAGTTTCAGTGTGTTAGAATAGTAGAAATGTCATCAACATCCAACATCATAAGGGGGACTTTAAAGTGTCACTTTGTCTTCCGTTAGAGCTGTATGCACACTGCAGAACACATCGATTCAACTCACTGTAATATCTTTGAATTTTGTCATGAAGGATTTAGAAGGGGGAATTTGTCTGTCAGTTCGCAAATTTCTCAAGATAGAAATCTCATTTTTTTACACCACAACGGTACACTTGTCTCCTGTAGCAAAGTCGACCAGAAAAGCACCGACAATGACGTGAAAAGTTCAATTCTTTCTTGTAAGTTTGCACTGACGTAAGTGGCTGAGAGAGACCCACTGAAGCCCCCCCCCCCCACACACACACACACAAGATAGCCAGGCTCACTGTGAAAATCAAGTAGACATCCTGTACAATTCCTTTCAATCTGTCTTTGAATCTTTAATTAACTTCAAAGGTTACAGATTACGGAAATTCTCGGCCTGGTATTTCTCTGTAACTACTCGTACGTTAGAGTGCTGCTCAAAAATTTAAGCTTTCCTGTATCACGTATCATTAGAAGGGGTTTCACTACATGTTTCTTATGTCAAAGGTTCACACCAAATAGCTAATCCGTACTAATACTGCTGGAGTAGGTGCATAATGTGCAGAAGTTTTTAAAGGAGCAATTCGTATCACAGAGAAGCAAGGCATGACTAGGATATCAACGTATTGTACAGTAGTGTTACGGGCGACTATATAATAATTATGTATAGCAGCATTATAATACGCAGGTTGCGAGGTACTTGTCTTCAGGTCAAACAGGTGTCAACAGTGACAGAACACTGTGCGGACTTACGGAGCTCAGTGGGCAGCCTGCGTCCACACCAATTAGAACTCTGCATAACATCCGACTGGACAGTAAGGAATGGTGGAAACGGGCTGGGTAAACTCCATGAAATAACCATGAGACGGAAAGGGATTGAATGAGGGTAGGAGTGCTTTGTAATGAAAAAGTGAGTGTGTGTGTGTGTGTGTGTGTGTGTGTGTGTATTTGTAAAGAGAGAAAAGGATGGGTGGTCTGAAACTGTTCAACTATTAAACATGTTTAATTCAACATCCCAGCGTAAACACTCAGTACGATATAGGGCGTGCATAATTTTCAGTTAAATTTCCCCCATGAAAATTCACGATAAAGCAATAAAGATGGAAAGTGGATGTGAAATGAAATCGAGGTCAGGAAATTCATAACAATCAGGATGGAGGGCAGAAAGGGGAAAAGGAGACAAAAGACCAAGCTGCCGTACCCTAAGGCCATCTCGACGCCAGACTGGGCGTCCTTCTTACAATCCTCTGTCTTTTCACACTTCTGCCATGACACTCCCCCTCTTTCTATAAATCTCAGGAGTCACAGATGAGTCCGGAGAGAGGACATAAGTGCTATTTAAGTCTTTAGATCGATCAAACATTGCATGTTGGGACTTCCCCGAAGCATGACAGTTTTATCCATCTGGACGAGCCCGTGACAACCTTAAGACCTTTGCTAGTCTGAACTGTCCTTGAAACATTGTTGACAAGCAAAAAAAAAAAAAAAAAAAAAAAAAAGTGAAAAATACGCTAAGACGTATGTAGGTGAACTTTGCGCCATGCTGTCCAGCCCGTGTTTAACTCTACTTTGCTTCATCGAATGAAAAAAAAAAAAAGAAACAAACCACATGCACATCCACCCACACTTTAGGTTTTTGCAATTATAACAAATGCTCTGCTTATACAATATATAATATATAATTGTATATGATATTTTGTATACTTTTCTCTGTTTTTTTTTTGAGAAAGAAGAAGCTACGTCTGGTCAGTTGAATATTATACTGTCTTACGCCTATATATATATATATATATATATATATGATAAAAACCTAAAATGGCAATAGATCTAAAAACGCTTTATCCTGGCGAGGAAAGCGCATGATTTAGAAACAAGTCACCAAATCATGCTCTTTCTTCGCCAATATATACGGGTTTTTACATATATATATATATATATATATATATATATATATATATATATATATATATATATATATATATATATATATGTATATCTTTCTGTCTCTCGCTTAGTTGCCGAGCTGGACCTTGAGGAGAATTTTTGCCGGTTCATCGGACCAGACTCGACTACACCCCAGTGCGTTATTAACCAGGTGGAACACAATACTACCTACTTCATCAGCTGTAGCATCCCTCCGTGTGATGGTAAGAAGAAGAAGAAGAAGAAGAAAAAAAAAAGCACTGTCACTGTAGAGGAGTACTAATACGCCTCCATTATTCAATTCCGGGTAGTAACCTTGTCGCTACATTCAAAACTGTATTGATTGGGATAATGCAAGTTCAAGGTTGGTCGGCTCCTTGAACGAAATTCCTGCAATCAAGTCACACACTATGAAAAGTAGGTTTACTTAAAAAAACAAAAAAACAAAAAACAAACAAACAAACAAACAGCAACAACAAACAAATTAATTATATCAATGGATACACTCTGCATGTAATGCATCGAAGAAACGAACGGAAACATACGGAATGCATCTGAGCAAACATAATAGCTCTAGCTGTATAGGTTAAACTGTATAATTCCCAGTGAGGAACGATCACTCTGAATTAAGCACGTGACATGTAAAATATTTTAACTTTAAAAATCTGTATTTGCAATTCAAACAAATTGATTGTGATAAATTTATACAGCTTTTATCTTTGACATTAAAAATAGGAGTGATAATGACGTAATAAATCTTTGGGAAGCCTTTAATAGTAGTCTGCCCAAAGAAAATTCCTACACTGACTGCCATGTGTTCCTCCACACATACCCATACATGTACCATTTCTCCCACAAATCTTTCACAATCTTCACACGTATCTACATACTTACATTCTTAGAATAGAAAAATAACCTAAATAATTACGAGTGTAAATGATATCCTCCACCAAGACACTTAGTAGCTCAGACCGCTGTATGGTCATCACATACCCATTTTGTTCTATTTTCCAGCAATGTAGATGTTTAAAGCTTGTAGGTTTCAATAAACTCATACGTTTCTATGCTGCATTGTATTTTTCGTTGAGCTCTTGTGTTAAAATGCCCAATTTGTTGCACTACATAGTGTGCATCAAGTCTTAAATGCCGATCTATGTTCATCTTTTTTTTCGTTTGGTATAGCCAGCTTTCTCATCTCTCATTTATGTAGACTGGAAATAAAGTGGGACATAATATATATGACATATCTTATGACATTATCTTATGTTAGTGGAACGCTTAGCGTGCAAGGAAAAAATCATATATCACATCAAGGGAATTGATTGATATTCGATAACTTTGTCACATTTTTTTTCCGATGACGAATCATTCATACGTAATATACATTTAAAATAGAATTAAATTGTTATTTTTTACATGGAACTGGAAAAAAAGAATAAGGTAAAGTAGAATAAATCAACGTGTTTGATGGCATGATTGGCGGCCCTGTCGCTGAGACATCACTCTTTTTTTCGAGGGGCTAAGGATTCTGTTTACCTAGTTTCTTTGACGTGCTATTGGTTTTCAAGACGTAAAATAATCAGATGAATATACAACCGCAGCTCTAAACGTGGTGAATAACGGCCTAAATGCTCTCTCGATTTGTACGGGAATAGAAGGCAAAATGGTATTGACTTGAAGGGTTACTTAAAACCCATGTAAGTCACGTGACACCGAAACGAGGCACCCAATTTTGGCAAGCATGGGCGTCCAGAAATGTCCTCAGCGCTTCTAGCAACGAATTTTGGAAAGGAGATCGTGATCTCCCA
Organism: Diadema setosum; assembly: GCF_964275005.1. Classification (NCBI taxonomy): domain Eukaryota; kingdom Metazoa; phylum Echinodermata; class Echinoidea; order Diadematoida; family Diadematidae; genus Diadema; species Diadema setosum. Next base: position 16,933,052 of record NC_092703.1, on the reverse strand, counting down.
TGACCCTATATTTCAATCTTTGATCTTGATTCATTCTGTTCGGTGGTGGGCAGGGCTAATAGGTAATAAAGTTGGCCTAAATAGACTTATCTTGTAGTTAATAGATTCTTTGTCAATCCTTGTAGTAAGGTCAACGCCATTGGGATATTTTCTTATATCAGGCTCTTTGAAGTACGGTCTGAACAGAAAGAGAAAATACTATCAATGGCCTTTCTAACCTTAAGTATCAGATAATGAGCATAATGATATGAAGTTGCGATACTCGGGTGGCTTGAAGTTTCTCAAGGAACTATTGATGTGACAGAAGAGAACAATAAAGCCCATTTTGTTCATTTCTTGTCAATATTGTTGAAGACAAGACAGTTTCAAAACTAGCATTTGGGTCAGTTGTTTATGATGACAAAGGGCCCTTCACCGTCCTTTCGAGACAAAAAAAAAAGAAAAAAAAAAGAAGATGAATCGCAATGTTTTATTATGTGCAGCTGTGTATTGATATCTCTAAACTCCGACTATAGGATTTCAATTCAGTTTCTACAGTAAATTTCTTTTTCAACGAATTAGTTTCAGAATAGAATGTGTAGGGTATACGCGTTTTCTAACAGCTCTGATGGTCAAAAGCGTTATGTCGCTGAGAAACCCCCCCCCCTGATTTCTGGTATCTTAATCATATTTCAGTTGCAGTTTTGGCGTTTGCATTGAAGGAAATGAATCATTTCTCTGCACATGGAGGTTGCTATTCATCAAAATAAAAGTCTTGACATACATTTTGAAAGTGCGTGCGCCTGTTTGGAAAGGTGCATGCCTTTGTTTACCTGTGTACTCTAGTTGATGTTATACTGAGGTTGCAGTGGCGCATCCAGAGGGGGGCGCATCGGGCGCCCGCCCCCTCGCTATTTTTTTTTTTTGAAACAAAAGAAATAAAAAGGAAAAAAATGAAATGAAACCCGGAAGCAGCACCAGAAATATTTTTTTTTGCCCCCCCCCCCCTTTTACGGAATTCCTGTGTTGGATGACAGACGGCTTGAGTTGTATCTTACCGCTGAATATAAACAAAACTATACTGGGTTGTGTTTACCTGTCTGTCCGTTCTTGTGAAGCCCACGCTGGTTGTATGTTCGGGAACGGGACTGAATACAGGGACATGGCCATGTTCACAGAGACGGGACACCGCTGCCTGTACTGGTCGGATGTGGGCGAACAACCGGTCAATCTTTCCACACATCCTAACGCAGGTGAGCGGGTACAAATTTGTTTCTTTTACTAATCACCTAGAAATCGAATAAGTGAATAAGGCTGTTGAGCCAGTCATTTCCGAGTAAGTGCCTTTCCAGTGCGATCATAGTTGCTCTTTAAAATTTAGAATTCTTAGATTACGTTTTGAGCTCATTCCAAAAAGAACAGGTGAGAAAAAAAGAAATGAGATACCGATTCCGTGCGGACATGTTTTTTTCCTCTCCTCCAGAAGTAGATCAGATTTCAGCAGGACTGTTCATCAATTTTAGAAGTGTTCAGTATACGTGCTCTAAATTCAAATGGTTGGATGTAGGAGAATGGTTTTTTATCATTTTGAAACATTCATGATTCATTTATGTAATTGGTAACCGAATGCCAATCACTTTAGTTTTAATGCCAGATCGAATAATGAACAGGTGAATTCGGTAGTCAAGAGGTAGTAAATTCGATATTGCATTATTTTAGTGTAAACTGGTCGGAGCATCTAATAATGAGAACGTGATACAGAAATGCCTATTGGAACGGATTGTTCGTCTGAAACTATATTTCACCCATTTGTGCACCCCGACCCCCACCCCCCCCCCAAAAAAAAAAAAACAAAACAAAACCAACAACAACAAACGAACAAAAAACAAACACATCCTTTCTCTGTATAATCGCTTGAATACTTTTACTTTTTTTCATGTCCACGCATGGAAAAGGACTGACGAACAATTTCTGTCGGAATCCCGACAACAAGGAACGTCCGTGGTGCTACTTCTATGACGATAGTTCGGTGTCGTGGGACTTCTGTCCAATCCCACAATGTGAGTATTGGTCTACACGTTCTGAACAGCTTCCATCACGCCCTCTAGTGGCGGGATACCGTAAGTCGACCATGCAGATAATGGCAAAGTGTAATATCACCTCAGCACTCGAGCACATGATATTTTCATTCAAGTGCATCACTCGGCGGGCACACCGTACTACTCAACGACACTGATAAAAACGACTGCTGGAATAAAATGTCACGTCGAAATGGAGCCGCCTATCTGCCATATCTTTTCAATGACCTGCCAGTAACGAAATCTAGAAGCACTACTCGCAGAATATCATTTTATTGTCTCGTTTGGTGAAGCAACCTCTTTTTCAAATTGCTTGTACAAAATTGAATTCATTTTATTCTAGAATTTCACCAAGCGAATTGATTTGATTCGAGTGGAACTGTCGAAGCATGTATTCCGATATTTTTGTACTTTGAAAGCGACTGAACACAAAGAATAAGTTTGTAAAACTTTCAAATTTATTAGCATAGTTACCATCTAACTCAAGTTCTGCTTATGATGGCAGACCCCTGTATTGTTTCTCCTTTTTTAACGTAGTGTGCGATGCCGTCATTTTCTTATTATGTCGTGCTATTAGGGACAGTGTTGTTATGGAATTGATGATTCCTTTATTGATTTGTCTCTTTAGCTTTGTGCTTTGTACTTTGCATCAATTTGCTATTGTGCTCAGACACAAAAGGAAAGACAGAAATAAGACAAAAGAAATGAAACAAAACAGAGAGTATGTGATTCACAGTGTAATTGTATGTGTGTTTTTGCTTGTGTGTGTGTGCTTGTGTGTATTCTATATCGATTGAGCCTGTATTATTAGGCCTACATATTATAACACACACTGTCTTGTTGGCCATAATTGTTATTATTATGTTATATTCCCTTCAATTCTAATATTACTGTAGTTTTGTTTAGATGTATGTCGTGATTTGGATATAAGCAGGTGTCAAATAAGGACAATTATGTAATGTTGACTCGAATGCTGACTCGAATTAGGCCCCTATCAACTGCATTTCATTTTAATCACGTATTAAGGTCTTCCGAGCAGGATTGTGGGATTAGAATGTCACTTACTGTCTGCAGCATCAAAATGTTCTTCCAATAACTCATCTCTAAAGCTGTGTTCGCATCCAATATTCTGTTCTCAGGCCAGGACAATACATTATCCAACTTCTCTCGTCTTCTGGGGACAACAATTAATTATCGTCTGTGGCCATACAACGAATACAAGGGTAGCGACATTGTCACGGTAGAGGAATGCGCCCTAAACTGCCTACAAGTAAGTCATGCAACCTATGGCCCGAATTCACGAAGGTGGTACAAATGAAACCATGGTTTAAACCATGGACAAAAACCATGGAGCTCCAAGTGTCGCATGGAATATTTCGTTACGAAATCAGTCGTTTCGTCGATGAAATGATTATTTTGTAACGAAATGACAACATTTTGTAACTGAATTAACATTTCGTCCACGAAATGATAATTTCGTTAACGAAACGGTCATTTTGTCGACGAAATGACCAATTTCTTAACGAAATATTCCATGCGACACTTAGGGCGCTCGATAGTTTTTGTCCATGGTTTAAACCATGTTTCATTCGTACCATCTTCGTGAATTCGGGCCATGGGTTTAGGACTACTATCCCCGAAACAATTCCCCCGCGGACGACTTCCACCCGCGTTCTTACCCAACACGACGATGCCTCCTCCTCGACCTTCATGCGACTCTTGCTAGATTACGAGAGACTGCTGCTGTCATGGATGTGTTTGTTTGTTTGTTTTTTAAGAACTTGCATGGACATAAAGGAAATGCGTTATTCTTTCTATTATTTGGTGTCAAGAATACGGAGATGTAGTTTTTTCCTTTCTATCATTTGGTGTCAAGACGGAGAAGTAGCATTGATATAATCAGCTTTATTGGTAACGCGATGAAGCTATTGAATGATTTCATGTTTACGCGGTACACCAAACTCATTCACTTTTAATGCATTGGATCACGAATGGATATTATAAAAGACATAATTGCATATTTCACCGTTGAACTTTGGTTAATTTCTTGTAATGATTTTTCTTTTCCAATGAATAACAATGTACAACCCTAATGGATAGGGACTATTGTTTATAAGGTTTTGGTCATGTTTCAAGGCAATTTTTGCAATCGCCTAAATACAGAAATAATGTAATTGGAACATACTTTTATGTAATGTACATATCATAATAAGACAATGTCTTTTGTTTCATGGAACGTGCAACTGTTCCTCATCGCCTAAATCAGCTAGCGCAAAATCCTGAGTATACAAAAGATCCAAATGTTTCCCTGTTGTTGCAGTCTTTAGCTTTATGGTTTTACCCAGTCAGTTGCAGGTAGCATTGAAACCTTATTAATCAGCGTCATTATCCAATAACTTGACTTTCTTCTACTCTTCAACATGCTATCTGAGACTACTGAGGTATACCTGAGATAAAACTGGACGCATAACTGGATTTTCATGATCGACATCAAACCATTCGCCTATATGCCCGGACTTTTCTTTTTGTGTGTGTGTCTAACTTTAATATCCCTTAACACGGGTACAGGCAGTTCTGGTATAATGGTAGAAATGGTTACTCTTGAGGCAAATTGTTAACACTGAAGTGGTTAATTACGGTAGCATAGACCTTAATCATTGTTTTGATGATGGTGATAATGATGTTTGCAATAAATCCTACTTAACTCCTACTTATAGAAGTGATTATAAAATACCCTTAGCATTTTTATCCTCATTATGATAACTTCTAGTGTTATGAGTGCTATTAGGAAAAAGTTGACTAAATGAAAACGTTTAATAAGTTTTATTACCCTTTCGCTCCGCAGGAGACATCGTTCAAGTGTCGGTCGTTTATCTTCAACGAATTCATGAAATACATCCCGCCCTTCATGTCGGCGGCACAGAACGATCAGCGACCGGTCTGCATCTGGACTAACGTGAGCATCTACACTCTGGATAACTACAGAGAGCCCAAGAGAGACGAGCAGTTCGACCTCTTCACTAGGATTGATGCAAGTAGGTGATTGTCAACTTATTACGGTCCAACTTTCTAATTTTTTGTATATTTGAAGGACCACGGCTATCTTGGTCCCGACGAGTGAACATGAATGTACATGTACAATGTACGTATGTAATGATATAATCATAATATTATTGTATAACATCGTATATATATATATATATATATATATATATATATATATATATATATATATATATATAATTGATATATTTCTACATCCAGGCCTATGTATCTATATGTCTGCCTATCTATCTCCCTATTTCCGTAATACACAGATGGTTAGGTAAACAAATACAGAGAGAGAAATTGATATATCATTCAAGTTTATATGATTCTATGATAATCATAATTCACATGAGTAGGTACAGATGTTTATTAAATTGGTTTGTGCTATGACTGCAATCATATAATAATTTGACTTTTCATACCTTGCAAAGAATGGAGTCATTATCACAATCATGAACTAAATTCGTTCTCGTATAACGCATGCTACGCAAGGATGAAAACCTACCCCTCACTAACAATGGTATGTGCCATGATCTAACTTTATCCATTATCTATTACTTTACCCATCACTAAATGCCATCAGTATGCGATGCATACGAACCAACGGAGTATCCAGGTAAGTAATGGAAATTTTTTCTCTGTTTTGAGAAACAATCGCACGTAGGAAACATGCCACAGAATTATATTAAAAAAAAATGACCTGCACTTGCTGTACTCTGGTTGCTACCTCCATTTTGTGCCCTTGTGTTTGAAAAGTTTTTAGTTCATAAATTGTTCGCGTTTTCGTTGAAAGGTTGCTTCCGTTATGTTTTAATATTTGCCCTTCATTGTTGTTATGTAATACTATGTGCAATACTGTACATCACATTGGTTCTCAAGAGCATCGATATACAGACAAGACCGAATTCATTCCCCTCCACTATCCAACACTCCTCCTCCCCATCATGCCCGGGGGGGGGGGGGGGGGGGTCAGACTGAAATTCATGAAACCTTCAGTGAAATGTAAGCCAACCCGGAAAACAACCGGGGAAGCCAACCACTATTATTGGACAACACATGTATAAAATGATGTTGAACAGTTTTTTTTTTTTCGAGTGGTATCTAAGTTTCAAGTTCCGGTCACTTGCTATCAGCTTATAATCAGCAGATAACAGTTCACTTTTCATATTGTTGTTGTTTCTCACTCCGATCCCTAACGTGAATGCAAATGTAAACACAGATAAGTTAATTAGTTATATCTAATCGTAGTTATACAATCAGTCCTGCTGTCCTGCCAATCTTGTTAACTGCATTGCTAAATCTTGATGTAGTAGATGAGCGAGCTTTCATTGAATGACGCACAACTCGCCAAAATGTAGGTTCTAATTGAAAGCACCAGTTGTGGAATTGCTACTTCTGGGGTTCCAAGATGCAAGAAGAATTGATGTAGATCGTCGGTTTTGATGATCATTATTAGATTTCATAGAAAAAACACTTATCCATAAGCTTTGATTTTGTTTTCTTTGCTTTCCTGCATCGTGGTGTTTTGATTTCCAAACCTTAAAAGCGTCTTTATCTGTATATGTTCCGTTTGCACGGATGTATCCCTCGTCGCTGGTTTCGCTTTGATCCTGTTAATCGCTACTGTCACAATGATATCCTGATACTTCTTAGAATATAGTTCTCCATTTGGTCCTCGTTACCTACAGATCTTTGTCCTCTTCCTCTCGGCATGGCGTCGGGTGTGATTGCCGACGCGCAGATCACTGCGTCGTCGTACCTCGACGCGGAGCACATGCCACACTTTGCGAGACTAGGCAACAGCTCCTCATGGATGCCCGCCCTCAACGACCCACAGCCGCACATCGAAATCGTCTTCCCGTCGCGAATGATCTTCACCGGCCTGATTGTGCAGGGCGAGGGAGTCAACGATGGCGCCTTCGTCGAGAGCTTCTACGTACTGTATCGAAACGACGACAGCTTGGACAACCTCTGGTGGTTCATTATGGACTTCAGTCATCTTGAGATCACCGACGTTGTAAGTCTTTAAAGATAATAAAAGCACTGCATGTGAGGTTGCTAGCCACGTTCCGCGCTTTAGACTTTTTTTGGTACTGACTCTTTGTAGTGCTTATAATTATATTGTTGTATTCATGATCACCGGTATTTAACCATTTCCAAGTGAACAAAATGTCTTCCGATTGCACTATGTCGGCTGATTTCTTTGCCACTACATTCATGCTCGCGTTCCATATCATGCACATCATTTATTTAATACGTTTCAAGAGATCATAAGATTATGTGAAGTTAAATAGATGAGTATCACTCAGCATTTGAATAAATCATTCATTGTTGCGTCTTCACTTTATGTTGTGAGACTGGCGACAAAAGCTACTATTAAGAAAGAGTGATTTTCCGGTACGGGAAACTGTGCTCTAGATGAATTTGCTGCTTTGCATGTGTTGATATCCATTTCCTAGCTATTCCGTGGGAACGGAGAGCCTCATTGTGAGCGACCCGTGTACTTCGACGCGCCGATCCGTGCTGCTCAGCTGAGAATCATTCCCTTTGAGAAGTACAAGAACATCTCCATGCGGCTGGAGGTCCTCGGATGTCGAGATGACGGTAAGACGGTCTCGTTTGTCTGCTTTATACCCTCATTCCTCAGAGATTTTCTCTCATCGGTCACTCATCGGAAGCAAATTCTGTTGGTTTCCCCACCCACCGAAGTATATCGGATCGCAGTCTGATGAATCCGACTTGGTTGGTCGACTTTCAAGTGATTGTCAGAAATGTCGCGCATGATTCTCCTCGGACGATCTTGCCTCATCAGATCACCGCCCGACATGGACACTCACCTGCTAGTCGACCAACACAAGTCGGATTCATCGGACTGCGATCCGATACGCTTCGGTTGGTGGCAGAAAACGATGAGTGACCGATGAGAGAAAAATCTCTGTGGAATGGACGTATTGCTGTGGACATTGTTCCGAGATACCCGTGGTGTCAGTCGTACAAGGTCCTTGTGCAGGAAATCTCCTGTGGAGGGGCAAAAGACAAGCTTACTCTATTATGCCCCGTGTGCACTCCGAAATTGACATTTTAGACATTTCTTAGTATAATCGTTCACTTTCTTGTCGAAAACAAAATCAGTTCTGTATCTTTCAAGTTCTTTTCCTACTTATTCTCGCTTGTATTTATTGTATGGGGGAGCTGTGGTATAGTGGATAAGACTCCCGACTCCCGATCGGAGGACCCGAGTTCGAATCCCGCCCAGTGCTTACGTCCTTGGACAAGACGTTTTTACCCACTATGTCCCTCTCGACCCAGGTGTATAAATGGGTACCTGGCAACGCTAGGGTAATAATAATAGCAGGGCTCTCTGGTAGAACAGTGGTAACACTGAAGAGGCTACCCTGGGTAAATAAGACCTTATTATTATTATTATTATTATTATTATTATTATTATTATTATTTATTACCTCCTCCTTCTTTTCCTTATTTTCTCTCCCTCCCTTCTCTCTCTCGTTAATTCACCCTCCCTCTCTTTCTCTCTCTCTCTCCCTCCCTCTCACACACATTTACTAGAAATTGATTAGGTTAGAGATCGCAGCAGTTGGAGAACTACTAAATTATGTTATTTTGTGTTTTTAACCATCAAAGCCGAATTAGGTGTTTGCACTGAACGAGTGAATACCTGTATCCGGTATGAAGACGACATACACTGGGTTCAGCTGTGACCTTGTCAATAATTAAATGTATGATTGTGAATAGGGTCTTCCAGCAATCTTCTCTTTCATAATTGTAATTGATTCTCGGAGTTATGTTGTACATCATGCGCGAACTGCGTAGAGTTCTTTACTTATTTCCTCGGCTGTAACGTTTCAGACTGCGACTTCACGCTGGGGATGCAGAACGGGCGAATCCACGACAGTCGCATCACAGCCTCGTCAAGCCTGAGTGAGGTCCTCTACGGGCCCCCTCAGTCCCGCCTGCGTCCTTACGGGCAGCAGAAAGATGGCAACGGATGGATGCCCTCCTACCATTCCAACTCCCGCTTGGCAGACTACGACACTCCCACCTTGCCTGAGGTCAAGGAGTGGATCCAGGTGGGTCAAAACCATTTTCAATGACCCCCTCCTCCCTCGTGCATCAAATGGATCCAGGTGGGTCAAAACCATTTTCAATGACCCCCTCCTCCCTCGTGCATCAAATGGATCCAGGTGGGTCAAAACCATTTTCAATGACCCCCTCCTCCCTCGTGCATCAAATGGATCCAGGTGGGTCAAAACCATTTTCAATGACCCCCTCCTCCCTCGTGCATCAAATTTTGAAAAGAAAAGAAAAGAAAAGTGATCATGGTAACGTTTACATTATACAAATAGCATTTACCACCAGCTTTATGTCGGATTTCACGATGAAGATATAGATCCAACATATTTGAACGATATATTTCTCTACTAGTTATCAAAGTAATGTTACTTTTGACTTCTACAGATCCATTAAAAAAAAAAGCGTTCAAGTTGTGGATGAATGATATCAATTGCACTAGGATTTTGAATTGCATGCTGCCATACCTTTTCTTTCTCTAAATGTGACGTCATCTTCCCTCCTGGCCATCTGTGACAGGTGGACCTGAGGACATCGTATCTCATCAAGGCAGTGTTGACCCAGGGATGCGGGCGTCGCTGGGTCACGGCTTTCACTCTTCTCTACTCGACGTCCAAACAGCAGTTTCGGTCCTACAAGCTTGGCAACGAAACCAGGGTGAGCGCTTCTTCCCATCAACCAGTTAGGGACGGGGAGGGATGACAATGTTTCCAAATCCAAGTCCATTTTAGCATTCTACTTCATTGACTTCGGCATCAACGGTTGTGTGTCATGCAGAAATTACAATGGCCGCCCTGTGACATCTTCAAAATCGATTTTGCAAGGTTCAAGATTGTCTATTCAGTATGTACATTATGTAACATATGATTTTGATGAACGGCAGGAATCCACTAAGTCTGTTAGCACACTTTCCTTAAATGTCTTTTGTATTCGTCGTGTACGGTACCTTTTTGAACATGTATAATTTAGTAGAAGATTCGCCATAAGTCGGGTGGTCGTAGTGTCAGTGGAAAACAGCATCGAATTTGTATATACATCGTATTAAATTCATCACACAGATAAACTAAAAAAATACAGTATATTGAAGACTTTAAAGGTAGATTTTCATGTCTACATGCAGTCAGGTAGCAAAATAGCAAACTCTGTAATATAAATGTGTTAAGTAGCAAACTCTAACATATGTGTTTTTGTAAGTTTTGACATGTTTTGGTCGCTGAAACTTACGTTGGCTTGCTTTGAAACACGTGCAAAGAATGTCTTGTTCGTGACTATCATTGATTTATTACAACTTATTTTGATTCATTTTCAACGTGTGGAACAACAACTCAACATCCGCAATAAGGAGGATACGAATGAAAATGCTAGGACTTTAATTGATGTACAGGGAAGGTGAAAAGTGAAATGAAGTACAGGAAAAAAGCGTCTGGCAAATCCTAAGAGCTTTAGCGGTTTGATAACAGACAACCAGCTCGGCGACACAAGGTTTCTTCAAACTTCAGAATATCGACAAGACTGAAGAGATAATAATGATAACAATAATGTCTTATCTATCTAGGGTAGCCTCTTCAGTGTTTCCACTGCTCTACCAGATGGCCCTGCCATTATTATCACTCTAGCGTTGCCACGTACCCGTTTAAACACCTGGGTCGAGAGGGACATGGTGGGTAAAAACATCTTGTCCAAGGACGTAAGAACTCCGGTCCTCCGATTTGGAGTCGGGAGTCTTATCCACTATGGCACCGCGCCCCACAAGATCATGACTGCCGATGTCTGTATCAGACGTAAAACCCAAATCATTCTGATTACATTGTCATCATGTTAAATCTTACCTCACAAAAGCACTGGAAACGTAATAAGCAGTGTATTCTTCTTCCAACAGATATTCTTGGCCAACACGGACAACAACACGGTGGTGAGGAACAACCTGGAGAAGCCTACTGTGGCTCAGACAGTTCGCTTGGTCGTTCAGTACAGCCACAATGGTATCTGCCTAAGATTCGAGCTGGTTGGATGCAAACACAGAGGTGAGTTAAAAAGTATACTAGGTAGCTCTTCGGCTTCGATTTTCCCTTTCTTTCTTTCTTTCTTTTTTTTTGAGCGCAAAGGACATTAATTAAAGTCATCCTCTATCGGGCTGCTAAAAACTAAGGTGATAAGCAACGTTTTGATTTGGCAAGTTTTTTATTGCTGCTTCCTCCTCATGATAATAATAACAATAAAAATCTTCGGTGTTGCTATTGCTCTGCCTGAGGATTAGGTCAGTATTATTTCCCCACTTTGCTAAGTATCAACCTGTACTCCTGGGTCGAGAGGGACATGCAGCTTATCCAAGAATGGAGGCACTTGACGGGATTAGAACTCAGGGCCTTTGATCTTAGAGTCTTAGCGTCCAATCCACTACGTCACAGCGCCCCCAACTGTGTTTATTCCAATCCATCAACTAGTATGCGAAGGCATGTGATGACATTAACCCTTAATATAACAAGTGACTGCCAAACCCCTCAGGATCGCTGCCTCAAAATTCCGGTGAAGCTATGTGGAAACTATAGGTTGCCAAAGGGTCTGAAGCAGAGGTCTGAAGGTCTATAGGTCTAAAGGTCTTAAGGTCTAAAGGGAGAGAGCGATAGAAAGTGAGAGCGATCTTAATATGTGAAGAATAAGATTGATTTTTCTTAGAGAGTAAACGTGACATATGACGGAGGCGTAATTAAAAGATTTAAATCTGTCTATTTTCTTTTTTCTTTTCAATTTAATCATCCCGGACCCCCGTCTTGCAGTGTGCGGCAACCGTATCGGCATGGAGTCGCGGTTCATTGCCGACCGCCAAATCACGTCGGCAGTGGAAGAGTGGTTCGGCCCACCTGCCGCCGGCCGACTCCATTTCCCGAGGGGGTGTTGGATACCAAGCAGCTGGGGAGACCATCACTGGATTGAGGTACTTGTCGCATCTTTCCTAAAGACTCGTTTATTATCAAAATCATCATTTTTGTTTTGTTATTTTGTTTTATTGAGCATATAGAAAAGAACTTACGAATAAGTTTGGTTTATGGCAGCTGCGATGCGATTGTGTTGAGACTGATCGATGACAATTCGTACAATTCGCAATGTGGCGAAAATTTATGCATCACTGTAATGGGAGTTGATATTGTGAAGTCACAATCGAGATGAGAGGGGAATACAATGAACGACTCTATTCTTGCCTCATCAGCAAGCGCATTTACTGGGCATATTGTGATAAGATAACAGCTCTAGAAAAGAAAGTGTAGTTAGAGAACGACATGAAATTCATGGACACTTAAAAATTTGCACGCAGTCTAATGTGGTGTCCCGGGCAATCCGGCTGGCAATTGCCACTATCAGCTGATATCCTTTCAGTTTTCACGTTCTTTACGTTTTCATCATAAAATAAGAATTAGAGTATATTATGTTGTACATGATTTGTGATTGGTTGAATTAGCACCACCAGTATAAGAAATGTAATCACTATTTGGATTTGTGCCGTCGCATTATAAACAACAGAAAAAGTGAGGACACTAATGAAATAATATAATGATCAGGTGACGGACGAAGTCAAGTTAAAATTGTCATATGACGCTTGTCGGGGTACAAATGCAATCATATTAACATTACTTGTTTCTATGGCAATCTCATAATATTATCGAAATGATCAGGTGCAGTTGCTGGGGCTGTACACCATCACTGGTGTCATCACGCAGGGAGGCTACGATGACTGGACTCGCGAGTACATGTGGGGCGAGTACTATCGGCTGCTCTACCTCAGCAAGGACGAGCAGGAGTGGCGGGTATACACGGATCGCGCCGGTAACCACATGGTAAGGAGGTATACACTTGAGATTTATTCCGTCGATATAATATGAACAATGGAAGCGCAGGCTTTCTGTGTATTCGCGCGCACAGCAGCTACAAGGCAACGACCAATCAGCCATAAGCATGCTAGTTGTTGTCATAGCAAATTTAATTATCATCACTAAACTATGATAATCGCTGACGTGTGTATGACTCCATGCCCCGTCGTTTAAAGGGACATTCCAGACGATTTTCATAATTCCACATCATGTAGTAGATAAATCGACAACTCCATGTATAGACTTGTGGAATAATAGTGGCTCTTGAGCAGAGAAGCAATACTTTGAAAAACTTTAAACAAATTACACTGAACAAGGATGATGACATAGGATGTTCACATACATTTTAGAAATGTAGCAGTGTAATTCCATTACAATAATGGCTTGCTTGAGAGTTCACCTGTGTATAATTTATGCATGCCTTCTTCTTTTGTTCCGCTTCCTTGAGCCACAACTCATGCATTTTTATGGTGACTCTGCTATGTCATCATCCTTGTTCATTGCAATTTGTTCTAAATCTTGAAAATATTCTTATTCTTCATCCCGATTGTCACAAATTCTGAAACTCTGTCCTCAGTATAACTAATTTATAGTTGTTCAAATGTAAAAATCTGAAGATCATCCGGAGGTCTCCTTTAAATGCAAAGAGTGTGAAGGAAGACTTGAAAGGAGCCTCCTAATGATTTCTGACCTTTCTACCAATCGTGTTCCTTCTCATCAGGACTTCCCCATGTACCCCGACCCTCACACTGAGATGCGACACGACCTGGAGAGACCCTTCATCACTTCAGCAGTACGCCTCAACCCTCGCTCCTCTCGGGGTCAGTTCTGCGTTCGACTGGAGCTGCTGGGCTGTAGACTTGTCGGTACGTTCCTCCTGCTTGCTGTCACAGCCTTGCAGTTTTAGTGAACAGGGAATTCTTTCTTACAGGGAATTCTTTCCTACAGGGAATTCTTTCCTACTCCATCCCCTTTCACCTTGATCACTTCACGATGAATCACTTAGCATCAGTCATTTTCCCGATTGTTTTGAAATTCATCCGATATTTTACGTTACGGGTAGCCCTGAAATATATTTATTATTCTGGATTATTGAATGCGGGAATGTCCAATGCGTTCTGTTTCATATTTTTTCCTACTTAGTATCCCTTGTCTTCATTATCACCTCCCCTTCTTTTCCTTCTTCTTTTCTCTCAATTCTCTCTAATCTATACCTCCCTCTCTTTCTCTCTCTCATACACACACCTACTAGAAAATGAGTAGATTAGAGATTGTGGCTGTGGCATATGTTGCTGATGTCAAAACCAAACATAACACTACAGGAGAACTGATGGGGTAGAACAAAGAAAACGCGGTAGACATTTGCCGTCACTGTTTATTTTCAATGGGAATCATTTCGTTGGTCAGCTGAATTTACGTTTTCATAAATATAACTTTCTACTTTACCATCCCAAACAGAATACGGACAGATCTGCGGCGAGACTAGCGTAGCTCACGACGGGTTTTGCCTGTCCACCGTCAACAACCAGAAGGTGGACTCATGTGATAATATCTTCATGGAGGGCAGCTACCCCATTGCCATCTCCTCACAGAAGACACAGGACTTTCTGGAGAAAAATAGAACAAAGTAAGAGAGCGAGTGATTTCTGTTTAGTTTGGTAACCGTGGTGTCTGTTTTATTAAGTCTCAAATCACGAGAGCCAAAACAGCAGACTGTGCAAGATGTGTTTTTTTTTTCAGCGTTTGAGATTAGCAGAGCCATTCCGCAGCCTTTATCATAACAGTTTTCACGTTCCGCAGATTTCCTCCCGTGGTAACTTGTTTCTTTACTATGAAAATACTCATTGTAGACAAGCGTATCTTAAAAGTCATCACCGTTCTCTTTGTAAGAACATATCAAGACGAGGACACCATCCATGGATAACCCTTCAAAATGTCAATTGTTAATGTACTTACGTGTCGCTCGTTTGTGACATGCCTATAGTTTAATAGACAAATTGTTACACCTTACTTGATAATAATTAACGATGATGATAGCAACAATTCACAGCACTGATGAGCACAATTAGAAATCAACAAATTTGGAATGGGTCTTTGTACACATTGAGTAACTTCTGAAGTGCTTACACATCACTGGTTATTACAGACAATGTAAAAAAACCCCGAAAGATGTTAATTTATATGATGCATGAGGTACCTAAAGTAACGATTAATCGATCGCTCCGCTTTACATCATGCAGGTTTGAGCTTCCATACCGATATCAGTACGTGATCGGACTCCGCATGCTCCAGTCTCAGGGTCAGCACAGCTTCACGTGGCGGGACGGGACCCCGTCCACCTTCCAGAATTTTCGCTGGACACCTGACCAGGTGGACGTAAACTCAACGGAGGACTGGTGCGTGTCCTTCGACATGGACGATGGCATGAAGTGGCGAGCTTATAAGTGTCGAGACGACCTCATCTCACGAGCCACTGTATGTCAGATTGGTAAGGTAGCGAATGCGTATGTGCGTGCGTGCGTATGTTTGTGTGTTTGTGTTTGTTATTCATTTGTTTATATCCAAAGTTAGATAAAAACAAATTATTCAATACACTCGGATAAAATGTTTTAAGTAAAGAGTTCAAGGGGGAAATTATACAGAGGGTAGCCCTCAGTTGTGACAATGATACCATCTGGGTGTATGATGATATTTGTTATAATGCATGCCTTCAGCAGAGTTTTAACTGAATTAGCCGTCGGAAGTAAGGCTTAGTTAATTTCCAACGCGTGATAATGACAGCGTGCTTACAGTGAATTCCACAAATCTATGCATGGAGCTGTCGATTTATGTACTACATAATATAAAATCATGAAAATCGTCTGGAATGCCCCTTTCAGTCCGTCTGACAAGGCAGAAAATATACAACCTATTCATGAGGAAATCAAAATCTATACATGCAAGGGGTATAAGTTCACATCTCACGAAGATGACGTGGTAAAACGTAGTCTTTTACTCACACCTTTCCGGACAAAAGTGAACGATACCAGCGCAATACGATTCTTTCTTCGAGGCTGACTTGTACCAATGAGCAAACGATAGCAAATACTGTACATCGTGCCATACGAAGATGAAGGTGAGTGACGTCACTGCCACTTCGACATTCTGACCTCCGAAAGACGTTAAATAACCTCTATGACATATATTTCAATGTTTGTTTTCTTACAGACGTCGATGAATGCTTGACGAGAGACAACGGATGTTCGCATAGATGCCAGAACGTAGAGGGCAGCTTTCACTGCATGTGTCCACGAGGCTATCACTTGGAGAGTCTTAATGGCTCCACCTGTACATGTACGGTTCAATCAAACGTTTCAGTCTGAGCACAGTAGAACAGAGTGGTGTATACATGTCACACCACCTAGATTTCTTATGTGCCACAGCATGCATTTTGCCTGTGTTAAGTGAACTGAGGAACTGGAAAAATGATGCATGTATGATGTACATGATTTATCATCTCTTTAATAAGCAGTTTTAATCGTTGTCTCTGTGACGACCACTTTTCCTTGAGATTTGAAACGTTAGATAGGTTTATGTTGTTGTTGTTTTTTTTAAAGAAAAGAAGAGAGGACAAAATTTGAGACCCTATTTAACAAATAATTTGTCCCATACAATACTGACATAAAATCAGAACAATATAGACCTTGGATATCAAACATTATCATTAAACATACAATATAAGATTGTAAATGGTTATCCAGGTTACTGCGCAGTATGTCATGCTGTTAAAACTTTTATTTGGAATGAAACACTGTAGCTTTCTTCTTTCTCAAAACAGGCTGCTTTCAAATATTTTTCTTCTCCTGACATTATCTGAAAAAATAAGCATCTCTTACAGGAGTTTACCTTACTTCTCTGTCTGTCATTGTAGCTGTTTGTCAGAGCAAATTCCACTACCTGGCTGAAGCAAATCTCACTCAGAACGGAACGGTTTGCGAATTCCACGCTGACTTCGAGCGCTCCCCGTTCAGTAATACGACATCAGCCTTGGAATGTCGTCCTAGACAATCCCTGACAACTTTCCCAGAAGACTCAGGGGTTTGTATTTTCCTTGCTTTGACATGATGCACCATAAAATACACGAATAGTGATGATGATAATAGTTGTAGCTGCATCAGTAAATGAAGTAGTAGTAGTATATTGAAATAATGATATCAACAACAATAACGATAATCATCATCATCATCGTCGTCATCATCGTAATAGTAAAAATAGCAACAACAACAATTATAGCATCAATAATGATGATAATAAGAGTAATAGTGATAAAATGAAATATCTTCTTTAGCAGAGTTCTCCCACAAAAATTTGTTCTTCTGCTCAGAATCAGTGATATTTAATGTAGGTTATAGTGCGGATTGTCAACCATTTAAATAAGCATTTAATGGCAGGGTGGTGGTCTGTTGGCTGGACAATTACTATGACACGTGCAATATCATTTCAAGAGATGTTCTCTGCAAGGTTGGTATGATTTTTGTCATGGCGTGCCTAATGTTATAAGATAGGTACAGATAATCATACGGTCCCTCTTTTCTGTTTGTCTTTGTTTCTGTTTTTGACTGACTGAAACAGCTGTCCAGGCATAGAAACAAACGAAACCAGCTCGGACATCATCATCGATGGCCACGGTGGGTTATGCCGTGGTCGACACCCTCCTCGTCGCCCGACCCGACGCCGTGGTACATGGAGGAAGAGTCTTCGGCGATTTGCTCCACAGGTTTGGCACTCTCTTTGGATTCCTCTCATCTTCTTGTGAAAAAAGACTTAATTATCCAGTAAACCCTAAATCAAGCAGCTGATAGGCTTTTACGGTAGTTGATTCTCAAGAATGAAATAATTTTCGTTAGGCCATTAGAAAATCTTCACTCTTCAGTTGTTAAAAAAAGCTCTGAAGCTTTTTTTCCTTGACTGATATTAAAACTGAGTTTGTTTGCATTTACGCTCCATGAGACGGCTGCATGTTTTTCTAATGATTATATACGTAATTTTTAGTCTTTATGTCTAATTCCAATGATGTCACGTTTAATGAGAAGTGTCCAAGAAGTGCTCATAGTATAGTTAGTATGTGTGTATGATGTATGTATGTGTGTACGTTTATATGTATGTCTCACATTATGACAACAATATCCTCTATTCCTGTGGATTTTGGAGGTGCCAAAATTGATTCTGTCTTTCGCTTGTTTTGCAATTGACACTTTTACATGCATTGCATATTCACAACAAAGGTCCTTATCCCCTATAAAACGGTCAAGTAAATAAAAAAAAAAACATGCGCTAGAAGCAAAAATAGCAGTCACTTCAAGATACTTTCTGTGCAATTCTTGAGAAGGAAAAGATGATATAAGTCACTCCCTTGCTGTCCATTTGTTCCTGGTAATCATGTCTTCTTTACTGGTTTATGGACAGAATTCGCTTCTCTGCGTTGCGAGGAGTTGTGGGAGTCACACCAGTCTGTCGTAGAAACCAGTCTGACTTTTGGTCTAGTGGAATCCGTGAGCTTTCCCCCTTGGTACAACACGGGTCAGTGGTGCCAGATGAGGATCCATGTACCAGAAGGACAGATCATTAGGTAGGAAAAGAAAGTCCTGGTATAATCAGTACGTTGATACACCACATGGTGGCCTGTACTTTATTTTAAGAAGAAGAGGAAGAAGAAGAAGAAGAAGAAGAAGAAGAAGAAGAAGAAGAAGAAGAAGAAGAAGAAACAACTTATGATTAGCCCGAACTAGATCACAGGTTTCATCTCATTAGTCTACGAAAAAAATAAAATATTTAACTGTGAAACTTTTCAGGAAACAGTCCCTGTAAATTTCTCAGTGTACATTATGCCAATACCTCTGTATTGCGTCAGTATTATATCGACTGATGTATGGTAATTATGTGCGAAATTGTTTTGGCAAGATTCTGATATTAAGATAGGCGGAGAAAGAAGAAGAAAAACACAAAAAGAAAAAAGAAAAAGAAAGCAAAGATGAAGAAAGGAGAGAAAGAAGTAGATGAAATAGATGCAAAGTTATAGTAGAAGAAGAATGAAAAATGTGAATAAAACAATCATGTCGCAAAGGTGAATGCCATAATGATGATGATGATGATGATGATGAGGATGATGTGATAATGACAATGAAGATGATAACAAGAAATAAGATGGAGAGAAGGGAGAGAAGCGACAACTTGAACAAGAAGGAATGTTGTCATTCACTCTTTCAACGAATGAAACGCGCATTACCAACTCTTTTTTAACGAATGCTATACACACACAATGCTATCAAACTAACGCAGACTTACGTGAGCGGACATCATGCAGTGTACAATACGTGAACAAACCTTCAAGAAATTACATGTTGGAGGATATCCATTGCGTCTTGGTTGGCTGATGTCGTTGAGTGGGACAATGGGGCCACATTATATGTCATACGTACGCAAGCAGGAGAAAGAGAATATATTAAGTAAAGTTGCTGATCAAAATGAATGCTGAACTGTCTTCCGCTAATACACTTATTTTAGACTACATGACCGATGTTTTTTTTTTCCTCATCGATTTATTCCACATAGATTTTTCTTCCACGAGATGACCCTCCGCCGTTCCAGCCACTCTGCCGCTATCTGCATCGACACTCTGAACATCACTGACCGCATCCCAAACAAGGGACAACTCCTCCGAGGCTCCTACTGTGGCCACTTCCGGGACCTCAAGGTCAAGTCAAGGTCAAATGACGTCACCTTAAGGCTGGAGATGGGGGCGCTGGAAGCAGACATGCCGAAGAAGCTCGGTTTCATTGCGACCTACGACACTCTAGGTAACACGATGCCTTATAAACTACGTGTGAGTTACGAATCCGTTACGAGGGTATAGATCAAAATAACTGCATGTAGGATGAGTAGTGTCTGTCATGTGTTCACATCCTATGTGGCAATCCATCCATATACGACTGATCGAAAATTAACCTTGCCTCGCTCAATTCTCTCGCGATACAGTTTGGAGCCACCACTATGGAGAGTACTGAGGATGGTTTCAAAGACACAACTTGATTACTTAATCTACTTGGAATACTCTCTGTCACATTTACTCCAATTAAGGCCTATATCAGTAAATTTTACCGGAGTATGGTACAATAGTAACGAATGACCACGAACCAAACATGCTCTTTCCCTGGATTCTTCCCCTCCTTGTTCCAATCGCGAATGAGACTCGTGTTGGGATCGAGGCAAAGCAACATTGACCCTTGCCTGACCTCTTCATGGGATGAGTATTTAACTTGCTATCATGTGACCAGTAAGCGTAGATGGCAATTCATTATATTCCTGAGAACAGAGATTAATCATACTAGTATCAGGGAGGAAACACTTCTGAAATCAGTGGACAGTGGAAACGTAAATGGCTTTTTTTTTGGGGGGGGTGGGGTGGAGGTGGGGTAATTGTACAAGCAGCCTTCTGTTAAATCCACATCGCATTCGTTTCACCTTCAGATTGCTCTCAGTCGCATGAAGAGTGCGATCCGGGATGTGGGAGGCAGGACCCCTTCACGGCACCACGGGGAAACTTCTCCCTCGACAACCTCGGACGGTCCAGTGTCCAGCCTTTCTCCGCCTGCACCTGGACCATCACGCTACCAGAGGGCAAGTTTATCTTCCTCAACTTCACGGAATTCGACGTTGAACGCGACGCCGACTCTGGTGCGTGCGTGGACAGCGTAGAGATCGTCCCAACGTCGCGTCGGTGGGACGAAGGCCGTTCCCGCCATCTACTCTGTGGGACGCGCGCTGGCTACGTCATGACAAATGTATCGTCCGTCACTCTCATCTTTCAGACTGGTCTGGATTCAGAGTCTCACGGATTTCATGTCGTGTATTCGTCACAAGGTGAATGGAACATAATGGAAGAATTGGGATGTTAGTGGTAGAAGACCTGTTTGTTTGTTGTGTATGTGTGTGCGTTGGTGCGTACTCCGTAAGTATCATTGTCTGTGTATACATGTAGAAGGGTTTGTGTTCATTGATTCTAGTATGAGGAGTTGCAGGAGTGTGCGTATGTGTTCACAGGTGAAGGGGGCTGTAGATTATGAAATTACGAGTTCAGACCGAAAGTTCAGTTACAAACGTTTGTTTGCTTATGAATTCAATACATTTGACAAGAGTGGGTGGACGATGATAGTTTCCCGCCAAATCTATCTCTCAGTCGCACTTTGCCCCAGTTTAAGTAATTAAATTTCTTATTCATGTCAGCTGTACCTGGTTGTAAGGTCGGAAACTACGAATCGACCACCGAAGAAATCGTCTGTAACTACGACAGCGCGGCAGTGGCGTCCCCTAACTATCCGTTGCCATACCAACCCAACGCTCGTCCAAGATGGCGAATCACCACCAGACATGGCACCTTTATCCAGCTTCGCTTTGAGGACTTTGAAATTGGCTCACCCGGCTTAAGGTAGATACGCGTGAACCGAATATGAAGTTATAAAGTGTCCAAGAGAAATAGAGCGACAGTCGCCATGTTTAAGTGTGCGTGATTTAGTCTTGTCGTGAGAATATAGTAATGAGTATAAATTACAACAAATTTCATAACGTTTTTAGTTCTGTTTTCGTATGAACACGTCCCATGAAGTCCACTTCATCACTTAAAAGTCTACAAGATGATGATTAGCGTTTTTGAATTAATGTTATACTGAGCGGCATAACTGTCATCAAGGTTCTGTTTTTGTAGCAAGTGAAGAGCCAAATTACGAGGCCACTTGTAAGTATGTGAGCTGCTGGGTTCGTCCCCCTTGACGAACAGCAGAAAGATTGTCATTGATCAACAAAACAAAACAAAACAAAACAAAACAAAAAAACCCAAAAAAAACAAACAAACAAACAAACAAAACAAAACAGACGATGCCTGTGTGTGCTCATGGCTCATCCTATGACACATGGCAGACTAAACAAAAACAGCGATATCTATGAATATTTATGAATTATTCGCGCACTTAAAGAATTTGTGTATTACTGTGCAGATGAAAATTTGACTACAGATTCATTTGGCAGCTCAATAAACAGATAAAGTGAACAGAATGAAAATGTATTTCCCTGTAATCTTTGACGGTTAGGTGTGAAGGTGACACGTTGAGCATTCACGATGGAGCGACCGAAATGACGCCGCTGATAGGGACTTACTGCAACAGCCTCCCTCCTCCCGAAGTTGTGGTCGCCAGCTTCAACTCCATGTACATCAAGCTCCGCTCGCTTGGTAGCGGGACAGGGCGTGGCTTCTACGCTGTCTACAGGGGCACTACGTTCCAAGAGACACTGGAAGACGGGCCGACAACACCTATCGTTGCACCGGGTAAAGGTATGAGGGAAAAAAATCGACCGCTGCCCAGAAAACTGACTTTTTCTTTTGGAAACAGGCATGTTTATGATGCTTAACATCGTGGTGTTAAATGAGATTGGCCTCCATCAAAACGATACATGCAGCTCAAACGGTATAGCTTCCATTGCCAAAACAAAGGACACTCTTGACTATCATGGACACATGCTCGACATTAATTCTAACCCGACTCTGTATGGTAAACGAGGAGATTGACATCTCCGACATGTTAAACTGTGATGGTATTGCAAATTAAAAAAAGCAGAAACTTTATCATAGTTAATTTCTGACAAATAGCAAAAGGAACACACAAAATAAGTGGTATGATCATGGCTAAGAAAGGAAACTGGAGTCTTCTCATACAGCATCGCCAATTGAAGGAACTTCAAGTTCTCAAATAGGTCAACAATTTGTTTTTATAACTAACTCCAAATAGAACAGTATCGCTACTTCATGTAGGGAAAATTGTCAATAATCCGGTAGTTTTCCTGAGGTTCTGAAATAAAAAGTCATTATGATGATGATAAGAAGGGCCAGGTATTTAGTAACAAACAGGAGTGACATCACAGCATATTTCCGAATAGTAATCGTTAATTCGATATCCAACAATTTTTTTTAGCAATTCGTCTGGTACATCGTCTTATTTCGTCACTGGTTACTCCTACCAAACTACTTTTCTTACTTTATAAAAGATACGCATTCCTCTAAATCTTGGCAAAGGGACGAACACATATGAATGCATATGCTTTTGTTCTTTACATTGTTGTCTGTGGGGATCTAACCTTCATTCATATTTTGTGTTTCTAGCAGTTTTGAAAGGACATGCTTAAGAGTGAGGACTTCACGTTAGGCAGTTCTAATCATCAATTTCGCATTGACATACTGGTCACGTACACGTGCATGCTGAATTCACATGCCTTTCTTGTTCTTCGTTTATTTTGTTTCATTTACCGTCAAAGAAACCAGGATGTGCCCACCCGGGTGGGAGCTGTACGCGGAGAGCTGCTACGCGCTCCGGCAGACAGAGAGTGGAGTGCGCTGGACGGACGCCAACCGCATGTGCCGGGATGAAGGGGCGCATCTTGTTAGCATAGCGAATGAGGACGAGATGCGATTCGTACACATTCTTCTCACGTCTACGTGGTTCCGGGATAATCTTAGGACGTTTATCGGTAAGATGGAGCCACGTATGCTGTAACGCCTTCACTGAAGATGGATGGTATCATGTTTGTGTTTTTAACTACTTCGGACATTGTAGCACCAGGTGATATGCAAACAAGTAGGCCTACACACGCACAATATGTAATCATACACTCACATGTTACATTAGTAGCACATCAAATATGCTACTTTGGAGATAAAAACTACCTTTTCATTTCTCATGACGCAAGTCATGGCTTCATTTGCTCTATCACAATTAGACTATGGATAAACGAAGGAATTACAATATCCATTATTTATATTTATATGATTTACTTCTATAATTCCAGGTTTGACATATGAACGTGAAAAGCGCCTCCATCGCTGGGTAGACGACAGTCCTCTCAGCTATGCCGATTGGTTCATCCCAGACAGGTATACTTCCGAGTCACTGAGTTTTTAACACAGCAGTCTTCATATGCAACAGACAGATGCTTGATGATAACAATAATTATATTTGCACTAGATTGTAACCATTGGCAGCTTTCAACGATGATAACGACTTCACAACACCTTTTAGAAGACGAAATTGTCATCGAAAACGTTTACATCGGCGTCTAATCATTTCCTCTAGGTATTAACATATCAACACATGTTATGTATGCTTGCAGTTGATTATTTCAAATGATTGTCACCTCAAAGTTCATACGCGAGTGGGCCATAAAAGGAAAAGGCCTATGGCTAGTTCGATTTTGAGTGAGTTCAAATGATGAACGCTTGAAATATCATGACGGGGCGTGTGACATTGTTTCCTCCAATTGTTTTTATAGCATGCTCACCTAATAAGACAAATTGTTATGGAAACTTCAGCGAGTTGCTTTCGTTCAGAGATTCAACTGTGCCTTGCGAATTAATACAGTGAACTCCCATTATATCGAAGTCCTCGGGACCGGCAGTATTTTTTCGTTATATCGAAATTTTGTTATAACCGAACAAATAAACAATAGAAAGCATAGAGTGGATAATGATGCGGTCTTAATTTTTACGTTGTTGTAACAGGAATTTTGTTATAATCGTGTTCGTTATAACGGGAGGACACTGTACAATCACTGCTGAATAACCATGACCGGGTTCGTTTGTATAGGAACAGCGACTGGGGTCTACGACAACCCAACGGCGGCGACTTGGAGGAATGCGCTCTCATCAACCTGCACAACCTCCACTCCATGAGTCAGTGGCACGACGTACCGTGTGCCTCAAAAAGCGCTATGCAACTCGTGTGTGAGAAGGCGGCCCACACTGCAACAGGTCTGTGCATATCTCCACTGCACAATCTGCCCAGAGTTGTGCAGTTTGTTGATGTAAAAAAAAAAAGTGCATTCAGTTTATTTAGTGGTAGAGAAGAATTTTTGTATTGCCAAGTTACAAGTTTATGAATAATTGCATGGTCTCTTATCAGTATCGCAGATGGTACCAAACGCAAGTTTAATCAAATTTTAATGTGGTAGAACGTACTGCATCATGGTAGGCCGATTTTTTTTTTTTTATCTCGTCATTCATGAACAATGCAGGAAAATATGCTTCCTCAATATTTACGCTTGAAAACATAGTGCCTTTTAAAGAAAGTTATTCTTTCTGGTCACTCTGATTGTACATATATTGTTATTATATGATAACATTGTCAAGAACTCCATTGACCACCATATGGATTGATGCCGTGTGTTTACAACTTTCGGTACTTACGATCTAAAAGGTGCGTTAACGACATGTGGTGTGAAAATTGAATTCTATGATAAACGTCTGCATATCAAAATTAGCGATTAATCAAGTCTAGAGACAAAGATTATAGGATATATCACTTGTTTTGGAAAGACAGCTTCATGTTTTGTAGTTACTTACCCAGAGTGAAATGATGACTACCTTGATCAGTATTTGCAAAAAAGACTCGAAGATAGTAATGACGTCAAAATTATTTGTTCTATAAAAAGTCTGCAACCCCTTGCTGATTTAGACTCTTGAAGGAAATGTTTTGTATGAAGAAGGCTTCACAAGATTGCCCATCCCGGCACACTGCTGCATGGTTGTCCTGTAATGACTTGAAATGAGGGATTTAAAGCAGGGATAAAAACTTTTGTTTCCAACAGGACTCCGAAAAATATCAAGGCAACGTGTCGGACCATTTTCTCAAAAAGGTAAGGAATGGTTTAACATTTTTAAATGAAAATAAAGATAGTGCTGCTTTACAGAGTTAAAATGATGTGGATTTTGAGATATGACTGTTAATAGTTTACATCGTCTTATATCTGAATTGGTTATAAAACAGTTCAGGCTCTGATGAAAGTGTTTAAGCCCAAATTGTTGTTGCAAAATTTAACGTGAAACTTACAAGCCTTTCTCCAATGGGGGAGGGTTTGATTATTCCACCTGAACACAACGACTATAATCAAACATTGAGATTTGACATCTGCAACACCTTCTAAAAAGATTATAGTGAATTGACTGCATATCACGAGAGCTTTTTCCAATTCAATTCAATGCAATTCAATTCAATGCAGTGCAGTGCAATGCAATTCAGTTCATTTCAATTCAATTCAATTTAACTCAGTTCAATTCAATTCAATTCAATTCAATTCAATTCAATTCAATTCAATTCAATTCAATTCAATTCAATTCAATTCAATTCAATTTAATTCCATTCAATTCTCACTTCCAACATCACATTATTTTTGAAATACAACAAATCAGTCCGATGCAAAAAGTCACTGAAAGTGATTGATATTCCCACATCTAATTGACTGTATTATTTGATTCCTCAATCTAATCAGCTTGCGATCAGCCCTGGGACCTGATTGGCTCCTCCTGCGTGCGACTAATCTCTCTCCAGCCGGCGCGCCACGCCTCCAATGTAACGTCACAATCGTCCTGTCCGCCTGGCTCTTCTAAGCTCCAGTTCATGACCATCCCGTTGTCGCGGCAGCTGACCTTTTACGCCGACCACCTGTGGCCGAGTGCGCGCGACTTCGACACCATCCTGGTAGAAGACGCGAAGTCGAGGTCATGTCAGGTGTTGGTGAAGGAACAGGTGGACGGTAGAGTCAAGTTTCAGATGAAACTAATCGATTGCTCGAGCAATATGGGTGCGGTCATCTGTTCGAAACCAGCAGTGGGTTAGTTCAATCTCAACTTTGTCGTTGCTCGTCTCTGAATGAAACGACATGAGCATGGGATGGTTCGTGGGTTAGGGCCCATGCGAAGCCAGACACGTTTGCCCTTTACATGTCCACATAACTGCTCTCCACCCAGGAGTGTTAAAGGCTACCCGGTAGAACGAGAAAATTTATGTTGGTTGATCTGTGAAATGGCTACGACTGGCTGGAATGAGAGAGTAGAGAGTGAGCACTGTTAGTGCTAGTTGGAAATGATGTATCCAGTGACCGGGGCAATAATAGTCTGTAAGATACTTTACAAGTGTGAAATGCGCTTTATAAAAACTAGCTATATCAATTATCATTCCAAGGTAGTTTGGCCCTGTAGTGATTTCATTCAGAATGGGCAAAACTGCGAATTATTTACCATTAAGTAAAGAGAGCACATAAAAACGAGAGCTTTGCCTGATGAAAAACAAAGACGAATACATGTAATTTCTGATGAGGTCTTTCTCTCCTCTCTTGCCTGCTAGAAAACCCCAGTACTTGCTTGGCGCACATGTTTCAGTGCGGATCTGGAGAGTGCGTGCACAACGTGTACGTTTGCGACAGACACACTGACTGTACGGACGGGAGCGACGAATCCCCAGAACTATGTCCGCCACCAGGTAAAGTATTAACACGTCTTTAAAAGCTGTTTGTGAATCAAAAAGTTTCTTTGGCATACATTTAGCAGTAAAGTCATCTTATTCAACACTTCTTGAATAATACTGAGTAGTCAGCGTATTCTACAACCAAAATGTCTTTGGCTGGTTTTGTATTGTCTCTCATGCTCAAATTGACTTTGGAGAATAGAGAAGAAGCATACAGGCGAAAAGATAGAAGTTTCCGTGAAATATCGGACATCATGAAGAAAGAAAGTTATGGAAGTTTCAAATGTTTTCACAAGTTGACGACGTGATGACGTAATCGCCTTAAAACATTCCAGTTGCCAACTGCAAACCCTTACCCCATACAATCACCATCTTAATCATGACTCTAAAAGTTTCTCCATTTCAGGGATTTTGGTCTCTCTAAATCTGAGTGAACGTCAATTCTATTTTTTTTCGTTTGATTTATTTTCTATTCCGATGCCCTAAGTTACTTTATTCTTGTGCCCATCCATCATTGCCAAGCAAGTTTTCACTGTTGCATTCCCTGAACAAAGAATATCGAGAAGAATAAGAAGAATCATCAAATAATGATAATGGGATTGATAACAATAAAAACTAATGGTAGACTTCATATCTTACAGAGGTAACCACCGTAACAAGTTCACCGCTGACCATACAGAGTGACACGGAAGAACTCCCGGTCTGCCGAAGTAACTTCTTCCGATGTAAATCGGGCGAGTGTATCTCTGTCTCATTCTTTTGTGACTTCATCAAGCACTGCGCAGATGGCTCGGACGAAGAATGTGGTAAATCGCTATCTTTTGTTATCACCATCAGTTTTTCCGTCTCTCAGTGGCTCTCTCTTTATGTTTCGATCATCCTGTCAAGTTTCTATTCTTTTTCAAAATGTCTATCTATTTCGAATGGCCATCAAGGTATCTCTTTTTCCCCTTCTACCAGTCCTATATCTATTTATCCAATCTTTGTCGTACGTTAGACTTCATATCTCACAGAGGTACAAGGTACCTATTATCTGTCAACTGATTAGTCTGTTATTTAGCGTTGTATAAAATCATGATTGAAACCTGATTTTTTTTTTCTGACCAGTAGAAACTTCTCGAGGGATATGAATGAACATGAATTTAAAGATATGTCCACGGTCTTATCCACTGGGACACATATCAACAGCTGTTATATCCAACATTATTAGGTTTGATAGTTGTTTCATTTATTATGGCAGTATTGCAGTTCGAACACATCAATAAACGCTGGATTTATGCCTTCTTCTCAGAGTATCCCACATGTTCAGAAGATTCGTTCTCCTGTGACAACGGCCAGTGCATCCCGATCAGCCAACGGTGCGATCTACTTCCCCAGTGTATCGACGGGTCGGACGAGATAGCATGTCGTAAGTAATGTTACATAATAATGATTATTTTCATAACAATAAATAACACTTATATAGTGCTTAATACCGACGTTTCTACGCGCATTATCACGAGACAAAGAAATTATGATAAAATACAGAATAAAATTACCAATATTGTGGTATAATTTTCTTTTTATAAAAAATTATGATGGATTTAAAAACAAATTTTTTAGGATCACTAATAGTTCATCTACGACCATTAAGGCTCTTATAGAAGCAATATCATTGATTCGTTACCTGGACAGGTTTTCTCCATCTTACATTCCCCATCTTGTGCTATGTATAAAGGGGGCTCTCAAACAATGCGATAGCCGCAGTTCTCCTGATAGTGGACAGATCTTACCAGATCTTGTCCTTTGTTTCAATACTCACTCGTGACATACTTATTGATGTCTCATCAGAATATCAAATTCTTATCGAATACTGCAGAGTCTTCCAACGTGGGGTTCCAGTGCTACGACAGTACGTGGTTTCCACTTCGCATCCTGTGTGATGGCGTGAAGGATTGTCCAGGAAACAGCTGGGAGGACGAGCCTAACTACTGCCGTGAGCACCACCGCTATTTCCTGATACAATTGAACAGCTTATGCTCTAGCAAACAAATCATTTTCATCAGTCCATACAAAAACTAAATGGCCATTCTGTTCCCAGTACAAGTGCATAATGCATGCATCTAATTGTCATAAGAACAGGTTACAAAATAATTATAATTATATTATTTCGATGCGGCATAGTAAAGTCTTGAATGTCAATACCGGTTCTGAAAAAGTCATAACGGTCTCTCAAAAGCTTATAAACAATCCTGTATGATTGTACAGAATGTAGACTAGAACGCTTTAGATAAGCAGCGTAATATTTCAATAGGCCGTTTAAAGTCTTCCTCATCACCCTCTAAGAAATCTGTAAATAACTGTCTTGTTAGAATAATATACAAAATGATTACACCAAGACAGGTTTCAACCTCTCCAGCTTCGAGTGCGCGGCGGAGTTCCAGATTCAGTGCCGAAACGGTGCATGCGCAGATCGCTCGACCACCTGTCTTTACGACTTTGACGAGTATGGGCTTCAAATAGGCTGTCGTGACGTCACACACTTACGGCATTGTGGTAAGACCTCAATACTCTTTTTCTGTTTCATTCTATCATAAGATAAACGTATGCGCGCGCACACACACACCATCGTGTTATTGACAAGAATACAATCTTAGGTTAAAAAAAAAACATATGTAAAGCGAATACAGAGAAACGTTTTCTACATTTTGTGTGTATGTGTGAGCGTGTGTGTGTGTGTGTGTGTGTGTGCATGCTTCCGAAATATCGCTTGAGATTCCAAGTTCGATGAATATAATGTCGAGCTTTTTTTTTGTTGTTGTTGACTGAAGTGAGTAAATGCCTCAAGATGTTGCAGTGTCCCAATTTCCATTCATATTTCCATCAAAATATATGCAGGTAATGTGATATAAAGAAAATCATTCACATTCTGACGGTATTTTGTGAATTTGTGTTGAAATTATGATGACTATTTTTTTTTCCATTTTTGCAGAAATGTATACAACATTGTAGTTGTAGCTTGAAAGCAATTTTCGAAATTCTCCTCAGAACTGTTCGAGTGTGGTTCGTCCACGTTCAAGTGCCCAAATACGTACTGCATTCCACTGAAGCGACGATGTGACGGAACGAGGGATTGTCCAACGGGAGAAGACGAGTTGGGATGTGGTATGACGTCACAATCACTCCACTACATTCGAGCACAGGCCCTGACATTTGATTTTACAAACCTTCTCGTGTGTAGCACATAGATGCTTGTAAATGATTTTCCATCTTCATTCGCGCGTATTGAAGTAACATCCCTGACAATGACGTCAAGGTTGCTTTCACACGTCACAAGTGGATACACAACTAACACGTCTGCCATCAAAATGTGTTGTTTCCTTTAATGACGTAAGCCCGCCAATGTTAGTGGCGAAATAACAAAGCACAGAAGAAGATTCATAGAGTACATGTAATGAAGCAAGTCATGTGGATACAGAAAATAACATTAGAGGACAGGGATTTACTATGAGAGAAGACAACAGTGATAGTGAATTCAGTAGTTGATTTCCTTGGTTACAACCATTGTATGCGTGTCGTATTGAGGAAGAGATGCATTAGCTCCGTTCACTATGGTACAAGTATAGACGATGCATGTATGCCACGATTGTATATCACCAAATTGTATAGTTAAATAGTTTCGTGCATTCTGATTGGCTACAACAGTGCATCCTTTCCAAATGGATGCATATGTGCATGGTTGCATTTGTTATTACTATTATAGCTAACGAGCTACTTACAGATTGCGTACAACTGTACAGCCATACACCTATCGAACGGAAGAAATGTTGCATGGTTCTAAAGAATAAGACCGCGCAAAACTACAACCATGCCCATTCAAAATGTGCAGTATATGATCATTGTACATACTACTCTGTCACTCTTTCTCAGACAAAAATAGAAACATCTTGTTTGGCCCACCATATTCCCCAGACAACTATACATGTCCATCCGGGACCTACCGTTGCCGTGGCGAGATGTTTTGCCTGACGCCCTCAGAGGTCTGCGATGGCATCAAACAGTGTCCTCAAGGCGACGATGAATTCTTCTGTGGTTAGTACAAGTATGCATGATGAATATTCATGAAGTATGTGCACACGTAACGATTTGTTTTGTCATTGGTTTCAGACGGTGATCCTTACCTAGAGGATACCTGGGGCGCCGAACGTCACATGGTCAATTTCGTTATGAAATGATCTTAGTCGACGAAATGGCCATTTCATAACGATCGACCGTGCCACACTTGGCGCCCCATAGAACTTATACTCGAAGTTGGCTCTCCTCTTCTGAACGTAGCTAATGTATAGACCTGTGCCTTGTTTCACGAAGAGTTAAAATTGAGTATAAAGTTGATTTCTATCATAAGTCTATGGCAGCCTGTGTGTTTAGGAAATTTAAAATCGATTATATCTTTTGATAAAACAGGGCCCTGATCAATCTGGAGCTGCTTTTTATGCTTAAGTCTACTAGATTTCAGTCATACATGGGGGCTTCAGTCTACCTGAAGGTGATTTATGCACGGACGTAGCAATGCACCTGACTCATTGTATAACCAGATGAACCATCTTTTCTTTTTATTTTGGAAGTTCCCCACTTATTGTCAACATAAGCTACAGTGTCTTAGAACATTGTAACTAATAAGAAGAAAAGATGGTTATTTGAATTATGCAATGAGTCACATGCATTGTTATGTCAATGCATAAATTAGCAAGTCAGACGTACTGAAGCCCCCCCCCCCCCCCGTGGAAATAGACGACATAAAAATATCGCCCAAGCCCAACAGATCTATAAAACAAGCTGTGTACAACCTATCCTGACAATTGAGTTGGATATACGTGTGTTGGGGGGGGGGGGGGCGTGTGTGTTTTCGTGTGTGCGTGTATGTGTGCTTGTAATGTAAATGGTGATCAACTAATGGCTCTTCCCCCTTTTTATTCAATTTACTCTGTCGACACCCAAGGCGAGGCGTGTCCATCGGGCTGTCTGTGTTCTGGACTGGCCTACACGTGTTCCTCGAGCGCTGTATGGAGCTCTACCGCAGCTAGTTTGATCTCCACTAACACCAGAATACTGTAAGCTGTGCACTCAAAAATCCTACACAAGACATTGACTTAAGATGTTCCGTTAGTAATTCTTTTTTAAGCTTATAGATGTGGCTATAGCCTTCTCTATTTGAATTATTTTGGTGTATTATCAAATGCATCAGGTACAACTCATCTTTCAAACAACAACAGGATGTTAAAATGTTCTTGACCATTGCAAGTGATTTAAAAGCTTGTGTAATTTGATACCACTCACAACGGATGCGATTTTAAAAACATCCTTGATCATTCATCACATTAACATCACATCATCACATTAACAAATTGCCCGACATCGACTTGATTATATACAGTTATTAACTGGCAAGCAATCCAGCTTGGCCTTTTTAAAGACAAGATTCCATATTCATCATGTCCGTCATGTCCGTCATGACCTAGATGTATACAGGGGTAACTGACAGGACCCTATTTGGAGAAGGGAATTTAGCTGAAAAGGCTATTACGTTTATTGTTATTATAATTGTTGTTTTTATTATTATTATTATTATTATTATTATTATTATTATTATTATTATTGTTATTGACTCTCTTATTCTCGTTTTGTTATCACAGAAATCTTAGCAGTGTGATGTCCCGTTCCTACCGAGAGAAGCGATCGATTCAGGGCAACCTGACGCTAGAGGACGCTCTTCACATCGATCTTCATGACTTCAGACTCCTGGCTGAGCTGTAAGTAAACAGGAAGAGAAGGATTGGTAACATTAGTATTGGCAGTTCCGATGTTCATCGAGATAAGTATTCGTGTCAATTGATTCTGAGCTTGATTTTAGCTATACAACTCTCTGGCTGAAACCATTCGCAGGGTGTGTGATGTACATCTGCAAAATTGCCTTGTGCTTGCAGTAAGAAGTCACATGTTAAAGAACATGTCTATTGAACAATGCAGTAAAATGTTGTACTAAAATGTATTTCTTTTCCTTTGGAATAAAACGAAATTGTAGCTACGTGGCAGCAGTGTAGTACGAAAAACGTAAAACAGACTTGAAGATCAGATGGTTGTGCATGTCACTGTTAATGTGACTCTGAAAGTGGAAATTATTCTTTTCGCCGGCACAGTAATGCACACCAGTTTCGATTCCGCTTTGTATAGGACTTATATAGGTCAAGAACATTTAATGTTTTCACATCCCCTCAGGTTAATATCTATATACACGCTATGAGAGATGAATTATGTATTGATTTCTTGTTTAGATAGTGTCACTGCCAGTTTCAAAGGTTACTAGAGCACTACACCTTCACAAAATCAAACTGTGCATAATAACTTCACCCTGCTCACTATCATTAGAAGTGTATTACGTCTATGTGATAATTACAACATTACAACACAAGGAAATGTTGACAGAGTGGGTTGAATAACTTTCACTAATGGCATACACGAGTAGTACATGTATATGCTTTCCATTTTATTTTCTTGTCTTTTGCTTTCATGTTTGTTAATATTTTGTTCTCTCCAGGGATGTGTCGAATAATGAAATCGAAATTGTTCATCCTGGAACATTTTCCACCCTCATCAATCTCTACAAACTGTGAGTAAAAAAAAATCGAGAATCTTCGTGTGACGTTCTTTAAAAAAAAAAGATTTTAAAGGCAGTATATACCATTTGCAGGTGAAACCCAGCTTTAGTTTTTCAAATATAGTTCTGAAATGTGAGTTATGGATAGAAATAACCAATGTAAAAATTTGAATCAGTATAATTAATGTTAAGTATTGTTAGATATACAAAATGTGAACAATAGTTACAATAAAAATGTTTCTAGACTAGACAACTACAGATATGGTTTTGTGAGAAAAATATTGACATCTTATCATTTAGGCTTTATTCAGAAATTTTTACATGGTAGGCTGTTTTGCGATACAACTGACCTACGCATATGCATCAAAATGTGATATCTTGAACATTTTTTTTTTTAAATCACTATTCCCAATGATAAACAGTACCTTTAATCCTAGAATTCACGGAGTAAAGAATGGAGCAAGCAGACAAAGATGTTTTGATATCAAAGTTCAGCAATTTGTCAACTCTTCAAAAATCAAAACAAATACTTAGTAGTCTTTTTACCATACTAAAAAAGTCATTATCTAGCAATGCACTTCAGACACTTTCGGTCTAAGTGCATACTTTGTGCTCATTAAAGTTTTTGAAAATTTGTGGAAAAATTGAAAAGATCAGCACTTGCCTCAATTTGTATATATTTTTCATAGATATTCTTTACAAATATTCAATCGGGAATGATTAAATCAGTTGGATCTGTCTTTTTCGTTTTGTCTAGTAAATTATATCATGTTACAGTGAATGTGGTATTTGGAGAAGAGCAAGTGACATGCACACTCTTGTAATATTGGGAAAATAATCCTACGTTTTTAAACCGACAATACCAACTCGAAGATTCTGTCGTGCTGTATGATGCTTGTTCTGCACACGAGTAATCGCAAATTTTATGAAAAGGAGAAAAATATACCCCACAACTTTTTAGTATTAGGGTGACGCCAGAAAAAAAAAATCAAGGAGCGTTTGAACACATCTTCTCCAAAACAGTAAGTTAGCGCGTTATAAGAGTTTGTTTATCCATCCCGTTGCTAAGTGTTCCAACTGTAAAAGTTATGAGCGAGCTAAACATCGTAATCATGTTTTGCTTCTACACAGAATAATGGCAGAAAACAACATCAAGTTCCTTCAGAATCGCACATTTGAAGGTCTTGTGCGTTTAGTCCATCTGTGAGTACTCCTCTCTATCAGTTTACATGATTATGTGGGCAGACAACATCTCTTCCAAAAGATGCTCATACGTATTCGAAACCATAGATTTGGATTTAAAAACAGCTCGATGACTCATAACCGAGTTATGAGCTTGTGTTGCAATTAAGATGTTTATGACTATATGTCGTGTGCCCGGTCATTCATATTCTGTGAATAAGCAGGTTAAGTTGGTTTTCTTTTTGAATTCCTCAGTTAAAATTCATACGTATACATGTACTCCGCAAATAAAAAAAAAAAAATGCAGAAAATACAGAACTAAAATACAAAGTAAAACAAAACTTGACTTAAAGTGCACATAAGTCATGGTGTTGTTTGTCAATATTTTCTTATTGTATATATTCTACGCACAGTATATATTTTCATTAACGTTTCCTATTGGTCTGTAATTGCAAGAAATTTCTCAATTTGGGCAATCATATTTGAACGTATAGTTACAAAACGTAAACGTTGCTGGAACCACTAATTTGGAAGATGTTAGGAAGTACCATATACTGACAGAGAATGACTCTTCTGAAAAGACTTTAGAATTGCTTTCGAAGAATAATATTTGAAAGGAAAAAAATATGTTGTAGTATGGTTTAAGTCGTATTTCCCTAAAAAAAAAAAATTGACAAACGCTTTTCCTTGTTCTTTTAGCTGGGTATTTTTTTTTTTTTTTTTATTTCGTTCCGTCTTTCTGCTCAGTGACCTTAGCGGAAATCCTCTTCATCTTATCTCACCTGGAGCATTTGCCTCACTGAGGGCGCTGCCAACACTGTAAGTTTCCTGGCCCCGTCCCCTTTTAAATCATTCCACCAAAAATGTTGGTCTTTGATTAACCATTCATGCGCACATTGAGTTATGAGCCCGTGGGAATTCCCTAATCCCCCACTTCCTGATTTATTTGAGAACTTATTGACATTGATCAAGGCACTTGACTCCAATATACAGTTATTAACTGGCAAGCAATCCAACAAGATTCCATATTCATCATGTCCGTCATGTCCGTCATGACCTAGATGTATACAGGGGTAACTGACAGGACCCTATTTGGAGAAGGGAATTTAGCTGAAAAGGCTATTATGTTTATTATTATTATAATTGTTGTTTTTATTATTATTATTATTATTATTGTTATTAATGATAATAATAATAATAATAATAATACATACAATTTCTATTCTATCAATAATAATAATAATAATAATAATAATAATAATAATAATAATAATAACAGTAATAATACATACAATTTCTATTCTATTCTATTCTATTATTATTATTATTGCTACTACTGTTATTATTATTATCATTATTCATTGGGCTTTCAGTCACAAATATCAATATTACATTATTCAAAACCAGAACATAATGAAGAGTTTACCTAAAACCATGTAACCTTTCTGAATTGTTCTATTAAACGTTGAATGCAAAAGACATCGAAATGGAAATATCCTCTCGAAAGTTGATCCTTTCAGAAAGAATTTTAAGTGTTGAAATTTTCCCCAGTTGACACTTTGAGGAATGATTGAGCAATCAATGAATCAGAGATTTATAAGTGTGGCTCATTATATAGTTTATCACCACAACACAGGATACCAGAGACAGTTATCTTTCCGAGAACATTATGAGGGCATATAACCCTTTGTGATCCCTAATAAATGTGAGCCTTCCGTCAACAACTTGCGGAAAGCGGTACCTAAAGTTCCTGGACGTCTTTTTATTCGCACCAAGGTGATACCTCCTTGTTCGCACCATCTGTATAATTTACGCCTTGTACCGAGCTTCTGAAACAGTACACCCACACACACGCACGAACGCGCGCCCACGCACACGAGCTTGTTCAAAGGAATGCGAAGGAGACATCCTGAAGAAACAAAAAGAAACAACATACATGTATCAGGGAGGTGTTACAGACGGAGTGGCAACTCTTCGTAATTCATGCAAACACATGTTTGGGTTCAAGGCGTTACAATGGGATGTCTAGCATTCCACTACGCTTTGAAATCATGCTCGGCACCGCTCTAGCTGCAAGACAAAGTTCGGAGACGAAGAACGCATTTCACCTTTCGTTGAATTACAAGCTTTATTTCACCGTAAAATTTGAAATTAAATACACGAATTGATTTAGAATAGTCTAGGAAAGAATTCATTATCATAAGCATGTATTTCTAGTTTCTTCGTAATGCGCAAATCGAAATGAAATTAAAGTTAGACCCTCTTAAAAAAGCTAATAATTTTCTATTATGCGCACATTTCCGCATGTTAGTTTTCTATCTTTTAATCTGGGATATTTTGATCTTTCAAATAAAGTACTCCGCTAAAGCGTGTTTCAGCGTGCTTTTAAACTATTTGCTCTTAAAATTGTAAGTTTTACACTGCATTTTGATTCGCTGCTCTAATTCAAGGTACACAAATTCATTGTTGCCATCACGTTGAAAGAGTGAGCGAATTGCAATATGGGCAAGTATTTCTGTGAGAGCGCTAGTCCCGATTATTGATGCTCTCTTTTGTCAAAGCACATGGGTAACACCTGTAGTTGAACGCATAACTTCTCGGCGGTGCCGCGCATGACTTCAAAGGAGAGCAGTAGTTGTCTCTCCTTCTCTAGCACCTCCCTGCATGTATTACAGTCTCTAACAGCAGCAAAAACATACAAACGAGGGATCAGCTGAAGACATAGATACTATTATCAATTAGTCCATTAGATTCCAACAGGACTCTTAATACCCTATCAGGGGCGGATCCAGGAATTCCGTAAAGAGGGGGCGTGTTTACAAAATTAAAGGGGGGGGGGGCGCACGCACCCCTCCCCCCATTTTTTCTTTTTATTTCTTTTGTTTCAACAAAAAATAAAGGGGGGGGGGGCGTGCGCCGGTTGCGGTCCTCCCTGGATCCGCCCCTGCCTATACCAATTTCGAGTTTATCGCAAAACAGGGATATAGGGCCTACCTGTTCCCCTTTCACTAGCTTACATCGATATTATCCCCACTGTCTCTACTCATCACACCTCACATTTTTCGTGCAATTTATGGTCACAAGAAGTAGGCCTATATTTCCGTGATATCATTTAGTGTGCGATGTGATTATTTACGTTGTGTAGTTTCAGCCATTTGACAGCCGCTGGAACATATCGTTTCCTCTTTCTATTTTTTTTCTTTCTATTTGGTATGCCTTTCAGGAATTTATCTTCGTTGGACCTAAACACACTTAAACCTCGAACGTTCGGTGGACTGACTTCCGTCAAACACATGTAAGGCAATACTAGTACCCACAAGTGTTTACATTGAACAAATGGTACATAGTCTAAATGTACTATACCAGATATACGCCCTATTAATGCGCACTTAACCCAGGTAAGGGTTTGTATATACATGTAGAACGGCATGTAGGCTAATTATGCATTTGGGCCGTAAAGTCTGGTAACGTGCGTGACCTCGAATGGTCGACGGATTGACTTCCGTAGACATGTGTAATCCAATCCTCCACGGTGTTAACATTGTATGAATGGTGCCCGATCACGGCTGTACAATACCAGATTATGTGTATGATACGTGCACAATTAACTCAAGTGCAGATGATTAGATGTAGGGTAATAATGCATTTGGAGTGCATAGTTCGGAAAAATGCATGACAGAGCAAAAAACATAGAATATTATACAACGCTTAGCGCTGGCTCCCCGTTGAAAATTCATGATTATGTGCACGACCATACACCGTGACGAACACAATTAATGTCTCATGGAGTCAATCCACCTTATCACAGATTATAATTATTATGAGTACAGATTTTCCTACAGACAGTAGTTCAGATTTTTTTGATGTAATGGAGTGGATTATGAGAGTGAAATATTCAAGTGGTTGTAGTTGAACTTATTGGTAAAATCACTTTATAGACTAACAATCGAGTAGTATATATCACTATTTAAATTCTTTTGTACTAATATTTTCTTCGACATAATCCCATAATTATGATATATATGCTCTCTCCAGTGACAGCGTTCTATCCATGATTACAATGTTGATAAAAACAGTTATGGATTATTTTGAAACATTACATTACGCTAATGATAGGCATGTAGATTGTTTGGAAACGGAAAGAAAAATGAATGAATGAATGAATGAATGAATGAATGAATGAATGAATGAATGAATGAATGAATGAATGAAATGTATATTCTTCACACCGTTCTTAAACCGTGGCTCTTTGTATCTTTGTTTTTACAGCTCACTGAGGAATAATCCGCTCTATAAGGTCGAGACAGGAGTATTCCATTCACTGAACATGACAGAAACACTGTGAGTATCTGACTGATCAAGCCTCATATTCACTTACCTTAGTATTACTGGAAGGCACACTTGACTTTGTATCCTAATTCAGGCAGTAGTCTGTTATCCGCTTGGCAGCACATCTGGATCCGTTTGTTCATTTTTTTTACCATGCATCGAAGTACATGCATATATGAATCCTTCGTCAATGTACACCACGGGCAAGGTTCTGTTCCATCCGTTTTATATCAGGTTTCTAGATCAATACACGGTGTTTGTTTTTTAAATAATTTTCTTTTGATTCTTTTGAAAGCCCTGGTTCAATCGTTTCCGTCATGTAGGATGTCAATAATTTTTGTAGAACAATCTAAACATTCTTGATCTTTGTCTGTAATGGCTCCATACCAAAAATGTATATTTGAGTATAAAAAACAACAACAACAGTTGATGTGGTATCTACTTGTGAGTATGACTTTTGTTACTCGTAACTGACTTTCTGAAATTGAAATGATTTTGATACATTTTCTCTCAATCCATAGAGATATACGTGGGTGTGACGTAACATCATTTCATCGCGATGTGTTCAATGGCTTGGTCGAGCTGAACACACTGTAAGTCAATCGTACTGTGTTTGACCATGCTGTCATTGTGTTCAATTGTTGGTGTTTGTGTGAGTATGCCTGGTAAATGTATGTCTTTGAATACTTACATGTACACAGTCAGTTCAGAGTAATGATTAGCGAGCTTTACATCTGGCGACGCTAACCCTATACGACGCAACTACATGTATTAGACCAATAAAAATATTGTTGTGCTCATCCTCGAGACAGTTGTTCCCGTTGCCCAACCCGCGAAGAGGCGCGTCATTATAGAATTAGCGTCGCAGATCTATAAAGCTCGCGACTATTTCAAGTTTATGACACTGTAGATATGCCAAGGCAAGCCTGCTGGCAGCATTGTAGAACAATAGGCCAACATATTCATCACCGTAGTATAATGGATAAGACGCCAGATTTATTTATTCATTTATTTATTTAAACGAGAAGGTTGTATGTATGGACAAAGTGTATGTCTAGTATGTCCCCCTCAACCTAGGTTTATAAATGAGTACCTGACAATGTTCGGGTAATCATAACGCCGAGGACTTCAGGATGAGTATAGTGGCACCATTTATACACTGCCCTGGATAAGACCATGCCATTATCAATATCAGCTTGCTTCCAGCCGTTTGCCTCTGCAAATGAGGTAGTGTTTTGACGACGAAGTGTGCTTGTTTGTTTGATTTCCAGCAAAATCTTTACAAAAAGACATGACGAATAAGGACGTAATTTGAGGGGATAAGCTGAATTTGAGTTGATGATCCAAATTGCCATCTGAATCAGTTTTTTTTTTTTTTTTTTTTTTTTTTTTTTTTTTAGAGGATTCTGTATCACTGCAAGGGCAGTTTCAGTATTTTACTGTGAAATTCCTCGAAGAATGCTCGGGGTGCCTGGTCGAAAAACACACGGCAACTTTATTGAAATTTCTAGAAGTCAGCCGAAGTTTATCCGCACACCAGCAGTGGTGAAGATGCAGCAGTCTAACATACTTCAGTTTTTAGGTTTCGCGAAAAAAAAAGAATGCTCCGAGAGTTTCAAGAAATCTGTTAGGAATGAGCTTCATTACCGAAGATCTGTTCTCTTCGAGCAGTTTCTGTTTTACTGATATGAAAAAAAAAAAAACACCACATGGACAAAGCATTCTTCTAGAATCCGCTTTTATTTTTATGGAGCTGGTCAACGATTGCAACTTCTATATAATTCTTATAATTCTTCGGGGAAAAGGAAAATGCTAAAGGCAGTATTATTTTGTACGAAGAGATTTTCGATAATACTTGCCCTGCATATGCCCTTGTATATAACCCCACCGCCTTTCCGACCGCAAACCAATATCGCGGCCTTGTAAATCTGCCATGTCATGTACCCTTGGCCTCCACTCTGTCCTACTATTAAGGTGTAGACACAAAGAAATATGCATATGAGAATATTATACTTAAAAGTACACCTTATTTTTAAATAGTGTTATGTTTATAATCTATAGACACATTCATTATCGTCATTTAAACGTGTTAATGCTGATGTGTCATCGCCATTAGTCTATCTTTGTATTGCATGTTAGTTTCATTGAAATCATTGTGTTGTGTTATAGTACATTCTCTAAATTTTCACGATATAGGAATGATACAGAAACTGGCTCTTGAATCTTGATTCAAATCAGATACACTGACGACTTCGTGTTCTGTTGCCTGGTTCACGACTCGACCCACTGCGAGGCGCCAATTGATCAGTTCTCCAACTGCCAGGACCTGATGCGGAACAAGTTCCTCCGGGTCGCCATCTGGCTCCTGGGCCTCAGCGCTCTGGTGGGGAACGCCTTTGTGATGGTGTGGCGCTGGCGAACGAGGCACAAGGAACCCACCAAGAGGGTACAGACTTTTCTCATCCTCAACCTGGCCCTGAGCGATCTCCTCATGGGACTCTACATGATCATCATAGGCAGTGCGGACATGTACTACAGGGAGGTAAGAAACTACTGACGAATGACTGGTAGCAACCTGGCCGTGGCGGGGTGACAAATCCCTTGTGTGCTGCTATTGTTGCTGTTTTTTTTTTTTACCTCTCTTTTGGTTGCCATGGTGATTATGCGGAAGTAGGACGGATCCTCTTTCAGAGTTTTGTGTGATCGCCATTACCACATACGGACAAACAGTGATTTCATTCCATTTATTTCACTTCACTTATTTTCCATTTCGCACAAAAATTATACACAGTCATAAACACAGCGTAATTGTGTGAATACAAAGTATTTCAAATATTTACATCAGCACGTAAATAGCTACTAAGGTAACAAACTTTAATCAAAATCTTATGGACTTGATTGTTGTAGCTTAGTAGATAATAGCCGGGTTCACACGTACAAATTAGCGGGATGACGATCGCGATGCAAATCTCGAGATTTGTATCCCGCTAATTGATGTACGTGTGAACCCGGCTAATGGGTAATTAAGTAGGCTGTTGGAAGTGGATGAGACTGCGAAAAACTCGCTTGTATATTACAGTCCTCCTCAAAAACAAACAATAAACAAGCAAACATATCGCAAAAAACAAACAAACAAAAAACACGTGAGAACAAAAAACGTTTTGTATGTGCAGCATTCAGGGAAAAACCGACAGAAGCAAGAAGAGGGAAAGAGAAGACACCCCCTCCCACAAAAAAAAACCCAAAATAAAACAAAAGACAGTGCAAACAAAGGAAATACAAGGTATTAAAGAAGGGGAGGGAACAAAAACAAGTAGTGCATGATCTTCGCAGCGCAGAAACTGTTTGGGACCAGGCAGAAAGAGGCAATTTGTGTCTGAATAGAGAGAATGTATGTGTACGTCGACTGATGTCAACAATCATAAGTGCATATAGTCATTATATCATACGATGTCTTTACAGTGTTGTCAAGGTAACCCGAATGTTTTTGGGAGCAGTAGACTCCTGTTTCCTCGGTGAATATCAGGAAATGGCGACTTGTATAACGAGGAAATAAGAAACTGAAACTGCTTGACAACGTAATACCAGGGGATTTCTGTCCACCGTTTCCATAGTAATAAAGTCCTACTGTGATCAGAATCATTCGAAAGATCAATTTTCACGATGGTATTACTTGCACGTGCAGATTACGATATGGACATGCTGGGTATTCGCTTAGTGAGCCATCAGAGTGGGGGTGAAAAGTTGCAGTGTAGTGGTCGATTCTTCACGCGCTTTATATATTTATCAGGGAATAACGGATTGAACCATGATTTATTCTTTGTCCGTGAAGGGGAGACTCTTATTATATATATTGTTTCCATAAAGAACCAGTAAGTCCCGGTAGATACTCAATTAACTTCAAATCACAGTTTATATCCATTCTACGTAATACATGACACAAAGTGAACAGATACCAGTGAGGAACTAAAGATAATGAATAACACAGTCAATACTGTCGCAAATAAATAAGATATTCTACAAGCAGACATGTCTATCTTAATTAGACAAGTATATAAGGTATAAACAATATGAATTGTAAGTTATATACAATATGAAGATACATGATATTCAGTATGATACAAAAAATGCGGTTGACAGAAAAATATAGTGGCTATATAATTCGATAGAACTTTGCAATTTTATTTGGAGGGATGGAGAGAAACGCAGATAGAATATATGTCTATTTGTCTATTCAAACCCAAGGACACAGGAGTACACTCATGCAAATAGTACTCATAATGTGCGGTATAGAGCATTTATATAAACTAGTCCAATTGCACTTTGTCTGAATATGCAAAGAGACGTAGAAACAACCACAATTACAATGCCAATGACTCAATATCTTGCCAAACATGGAAGGAAACTGCTGAGGGAGACACTAGAACATCTGAACTCTTGCCAACATACGTAGATCAAACCACCAGGAAGTTTGAGAGAATGGTCGTGAAGGAAATGAACCGTCCAACAGAATGGGATAATGAACTTTTTATGCCATTGATGATGTTGTTGTTGTTGATGATGATGATGATAATGTTGATGATGATGATCATCATGATGGTGATGAACAACAACAATACAAAATCATTAACTTGCGTTCACACGTTCAACTTAACAGAGATGAGAAAAACGGATTTTCACATAGCTTGTTGTAGAGTGATCTACAGCAACAAAACTTAGAACAGAAAATAATGTTAGACATAAGAATTCTTCATTAGCGTAACAACGTTGGTTTCAATCACTGTCATGCAGAGGTATTTTCATTTCCATGATTGAGCATTTTGCTAAGATCCTAGTTTCATTAGAAACTTTGAGGAAGATTGTAAATGAAAGGCACATACCTACAATTCATTACAATGTGTATGACACAAAAGGCAGACATAATTTGTGACAGTTCTACAAGGGAAATTGAAAATATATCCGTATGAATCGGCCGATTTCTTTTTTCACAACGCAAGCGTCCATTTTCTTCGTGAAAACTGCTCTTTAATGTGTGTGACAAATTCTGTCAAATTAACCTAATGAATGCTATCTTAAGATTTTTAAAAGATCTTGCGCTAGTATACATTAGAACGCGCAAGACATACTTACAATGTACGAAGAAGACATTTCCTCTTTTCATTTTGAACAGGAGTACATGATTCACAAGGAGAAATGGCAGTCGAGTCCTCTGTGTCAGATGGCTGGTTTCCTCTCAGTACTGAGTGCTGAAGCCTCAGTCTTCCTCGTCACACTCATCTCCATCGACCGCTTCCTCGGCGTCGTGTTCCCCTTCAGCCGCTTTCGATTCCACACCAAATCCGTGCGCGTCAACGTCTTCATAGCCTGGCTGCTCGCCTTCATCCTCA
The DNA here is from genome assembly GCF_964275005.1 of Diadema setosum. Classification (NCBI taxonomy): domain Eukaryota; kingdom Metazoa; phylum Echinodermata; class Echinoidea; order Diadematoida; family Diadematidae; genus Diadema; species Diadema setosum. The sequence continues at coordinate 16,888,139 of NC_092703.1, read as the reverse complement.
GCCTGCTGCCTCTCACTCTTAAGTCTGCATTCGGCGACCGCTTCTACGGTCGCTCCAGCGTGTGTTTAGCGCTGCCGCTGACGGCGGACCGTCCACGCGGCTGGGGATACTCGGTCGCCGTCTTCATCGGTTTCAACTTCGTATCGTTCTTCATCATCTTCTGCTGCTACACGGCCATGTTCATCGCGATACGCAGGGCGTCGCAGCAGTGCACCAGGCAAAGAGAGCGGTCGGAGGAGGTTAAGATGGCCACGAAGATGGCTGTGATCGTAGGGACAGATTTCTGCTGCTGGATGCCCATTATCGTTATGGCCTTATTGTCACTCAGCAAGGCCGTGGAAATCCCTCAGGTATACCTAAATACACGAGTTTCATAATGTATTCATAATTATCAATTATGACTTTGTATTCAATCCTGACGATCTCGCTAATATCACTTTAAACCTATCACGTGCAAGCTTTTCAAAGTATGAAGTTCTCGTGTCCATTTCACCTGGAATCACTTTGCTCATACCAGTTGTTGCTAGGTCGGACAAGCCTTCTGCAAGTTTTTTGGTTTCCGTTGGTAGCCCTTGTTACTGGAATTCTCACAGGTTTTGAATGCATTAGGCCTATGAAATTCTACTGAAGTGCGGTGATGAACTGAATTGATTCAAACGGAACAATTTGGCCATATGAAATGAAACAAGATCTCAGTGTGTCAAACAGATGTCAACAGAGGAGAAATTGATGCAATAAAATCACACACAAGAAAATCATGATATTTCTATTGACTTGGATGAAGCGAGTCGGAAGTACAAAGTATTGTATCCAACACATGGATTTCAGTTAAGGTTTGTAGGTTTGTTTGTTGGTTGGTTGGTTGTTGTTGTTCTATTTTTATGCGTCACTTTTTGGTTAACATATGATAATTTACATACTTCTGATGCAAGCATGCAATGCGAACTGAGAGAAATATGACCCAGACGTGAGTCTCCGTATTTCATATTATTGTAATACAGAATAATCTCTTAACAGGCATCAGCATGTCATATCGCGGTGAAAAAAAAAATCCATGACAATTCGCCTCTTCATATGAATAGTATAAAAAGTAGTATGAAAAGAATCCATCCATCGCGATAAAGACTGGAGGGAGAAGTTGATAATCATGTCTCTCTGCCCCTTGCTGTACCCAGAATATGTGATATATTTCTTTTAACGAATGTTTCTCCATCTCCCCCTCCCTCTTTGTCCATTTTCATTTTTCTATCCAGGAAATGTATGCTTGGGTTGCGGTGTTCATCCTCCCCGTGAACTCAGCGGCCAACCCCTACCTCTACACCATCTCTACCCTGGAGCGCTCTCGGGAGAAGAGTAAGGGCACACCCCCCACACACAGCACATGGAAGAGCGAGTGCACACGAGAGCTTAGTGTGGGCGATCTAGAGATGGTGCGCTTTGTGCGGCGGGACAGCGGTGCTCCCAAAGGTGCCGTTCGAACAACCTCGGGTCGCTAGTCACTTTCTGTGTGCGTGTGTGCGTGCGTGCATGTGGCCTTTGATTGGCCAGAAGTGACTGGTCTTGAACGTATGGGCGTACCAATGAAAACCGTGCCTGCTTGAAAACAAAACAAAACAAAACAAAGCAACAAAAAAAAAGTAGTACTATATTCGATTGCAACCTGCGAAACAATAACCTATACAAATCCATCTCCCAGAAAAAGGTCACATATTGGCAAAAGCACACAGGCTATCCATGTTGGGCGTGGAATAAATAAAATTGAAAATCTCGTTGATTAGCAAGCTAATTCTCAACCGACATGGATGATAATCATCTATTCTTCTGTTTCTAAAGTGAACGTTCGAAATATCTCTGCAGAATATTGTACGTTTGTCATGCTAGACGAAGGGCCTACAATATAATTATGCTAACAGTGCTCGGCTGGTAAGAGTAGGGCTCGATGAAAGAATTGCATCAGAATGCATGTGTTGAGGGCATGTTTACATTATAACTTTTCAGACATAGGTCCTAGGCTAAATATTGTAATCAGGAAACCAAATATCTCCAACTTGATTGATTGGTGATCAAGAATGGCGTGAATAAACTTAACATATTAATTTCAATGAGCCTTCATACCTCGATTGCACAATACCCTTTGGCTTTAAACTTCGTCATTAAACTGCCAGAGAGAAATCATTCGTGGTCGCAATCGCGAAGGGGACAGAAAAACATGATGTACAAAAATATATTTGGCCTACCCTGAAAGTACAGCATACTTGTTCTACATGTGACCACTGGTATATCGCATTATAATATTTGTACACTGTAAATGCGGAAGTGCTCGTTCGCCTTTAACACACTTTTCTGGCGAACTATTTCAAAGTTCCTGCTTCCTATATCCCATGTCCTATATAAAATATATATTCGAGTAGATTGAGAATAATTGCGATTATTGCGATTAATTGCGAGTCTCGACGAGACTCCTGAAGAAGGTGGAGGCCACCGAAAATTTGAGTACAATAAACTCATTCTTTATTGGCGAAACAATGCATTACTAGTTTATTTCTTGATTCTTCGTTTTATATATATTCATATGTGTGTATACATATATATGATTTACTCAATTCATTTAGGGATACCAGGGGTACGGAGGGATATTACACGTAAGCACCTGAAGAGAAAAAGACAAACTCGACATGTTATATGCAGCATGTATATCCAATCGCTTCGTTGCCTACATTCTTGTGTTTGATCAGTGGCTTAAAATTGAATGATTTCCAAACTCATCGTAAATTCTACTGTGAGCATGGAAACTACCCACACAGCCTGGTGCAAATTAATCATAAATAAAATGATGTTTCAATCTTGAAATGATATACCTTCTCTTTTCTTCAGATAGAGCTCATAAACCCAGATACGATGGCTATAATTATGTTTCTTATCAACCCTGTCACGTAGGCCCCATTATTCCCGTAATATGTCTAGGAATGATTTTTATCGCCAGTCATTAACAGTTGGGGCAGTCATCCAAACGATATATCTCTTTCGTTGTGTTACTTTCGCTTTTTTGATAAGTACAATGTGAAATTTGAGCCAAGGAAAAAAAAAAAAGGTCATGCTGTGCACATTGTTATTAGGCGCTGTTTAGCAGCACCTATCGTTTCAAGAAACAACCTTAACTTTTTAAATATTATTCTTGTTTAATAGTGTTGTAAACATGTTGCTTGTCAGTGTGCCTTTATTCTTATAATTATAATACATATTGTCAACTACTACTGTTTTCATTATAGCGTCACTGCCACTACCATTGCTATTATCATTGTCGAAGTCTATGAAAAATACACCAGTTTTACATAGATCTTGGTAACAGAAAATATGCTTTCCAAATTCCCCATCCCCCCCCCCAAAAAAAAAAGAAGAAAACACTCAACGTTTCATCCATGGTTTCACCGCAAACAAATTCTTCATTTCTGATAGTGCAGCTTCTTTGCTCCTCAGCCTTTCAACTGTGAAATTCACTGATATAATACTCTTTCTCTGATGTTTGAACTAAAGTGTTTTGAATTAATGTTATCCTCATTAGATTTGTCGTATTAGATCTTATTGAAATTTTCACAAAGGTGGTACAAATGAAAGCATGGTTTAAACCATGGACAAAAACCATGGAGCGCCAAGTGTCGCACGGAATATTTCGTTTGGAAACTGGTAATTTCGTCAACAAAATGACCGTTTCGTTAACGAAATTATCATTTCGTGGACGAAATGTTCATTTAGTTACAAAATGTCATTTCGTTACAAAACAATCATTTCATCGACGAAATTACTGATTTCGTAACGAAATATTTCACGCGACACTTGGCACTCCATGGTTTTTGTCCATGGTTTAAACCATGGTTTCATTTGTACCACCTTCATGAATTCGGGCCAAAGTGTTTAACGACGTCATGAACACGAATGATACTATTTTTTTTTTTAATCTCAGGCATACCAAGTTAACACGATTCTAAATCTTCTTTCTCCTTTCAGCAGGAGATTTGGCCAGTCCCTTCGTGCGCTCTATCAATCTAGACCTGTCTGAGAATCGGGTCATGCCAGTGGTAAGCAGCCGATGTCGCACCTTCACGCTGGCGCACTACTTATCCACGCCGAGTCTCTACCTGTCCGAAGTCGACGTGATGGTGATTGAACGTGACGTCGGCAGAGCGCTTGAGTTTCTTCATCGGAATGGTTACGTGCACGGTCGCGTCACAGAAGATTACATTCTCGTTGATAAGGTGACGTATGATATTACGCCATTTCCTCCTTCTTAAAGGGTAAGTTCATCCAAATATGTGTGTGGATTGAGTGAATGCAGCAATATTAGTAGAACACATCGGTGAAAGTTTGAGAAAAATTGGACAATTCCTTCAAAAGTAATTAATTTTAAAGTTTTCGTGCAGCCATCGTTGAATGAGATAAGTACTACAGTTTGTGACGTCACATGCGAAGAAAGATTTAAAGTAAATATATAGAAAATTTCACATATTTTTAGTCTTCTTATCCAGTGAAGTGGCAGCACTAAAACTTCAAAAATCCATAACCTTTGAAGGGATTGTCTGATTTTCCTCAAACTTTCCACTGATGTGTTATACAAATATTGCTGCATTCACTCAATCAACACATATATTTTGGTGAACTTGTCATAAACCAGGTCGTCTGTTGAGAATGAGAAGGGCGTTAAGTTGTCCCGAACACTATGGGTTTAGAGGCAACTTAACGCCCTTATCATTCTCAACCGACGCATTGTCCTTAAGTTTCATTAATACTCGTCTTTAAATTATTCTCTGCGCAAATAAAAGTGATATCGTGTTTTTGAGAAGGACAAGCATGAAGCATAGATAGAAATAATTGGACAGTCTCAAACATTTATGAGACTCATTCATGTTTATTTCTAGATGTTGTTTCCGGACTGAAACCGTGAGCATTGTCAAACCCCATTATCATGCATTGTATTCTTCCTGACCATTTGAGCCAAGTCCATCGACTCCCTTGAAAACAGGGAAAGGATAAATCTTAATTGATTCATTTCTCAGTTTCGTTGTTTGATCGTCAATAACGACAATTTGATCTCGCATAACCTGACTTTTATTTGTCTTCAGTAAAGATGCTATTATTTTTTTTTTTTCAGGATGGTGTGTGCCACGGTTAACAGCCTAAAAATATTTGCGTAAAAGATACAACAGTCATATCTCGTTTTTACTCACATGAATGAAAGACACATTTTCAATCTACTGAGAGCTGTCATACATTATATATATATATACATATATATATATATATATATATATATATATATATATATCATTACAAAAGAAATTAAGGATGTTTCTTTGCCACTGAGGAGAAAGAGCAAGTTATGGAGACACGCTATGAACGTCGTGAAATTCCATCACTGTTAATATCCGAAATAAAGACAAATTGAAATAGGACACAGAAAAAATACATAATGCATGGCAAAAAAGAATACCGATCAGCGATTTATTTTGTATATATTTTCTAGTGTGGAGATAATTTCTGTGACCGACATATTGTTTACGGTACAAACATTTGGCGGAAATCTGATGCACTTACTTAATTTAGCATCACATTTGTATTGTGCTTGAAAAGAGCGTGCTGTATACGGGAGGATATGACTTGCTTTTTTTTTTCATTACTCAACCTTGACCTTTCAGCTTTAACGAAGAGCATACCGCTGAACAATGCAGATATTCCATGTACAATACAGCGCGTGCACTAAATCAATCACCCTCGAACAAGCTGTATAAATATAAGCGAGGTACATGTTCCTGTGACCCACCTTATCACAACATACGTTTATACAAATATTGTGCTTTAATCTACATCACAACGAGTATATATGATTCGCATATACTCAACGCATATCGTGCCATTCAGTCTTGGTCCTTACACCCCCACACATTTGGAGAAGGCTAAAGTCCACTTCCCCCAACCCATCAGCTGCTTACAAACTTTATACTTTGCGGTTCCGCTTTGGTTGTGATATCATGCAGCTACACCTTAACGTAATGGCAATATTACTATTAACCCATTCTGCTGGTCGTAGTATATAGCAGTGATACAAACAAAAATGAGATCAGGCTTACAGCCTTCAAGTAGCTAAGATTCAGATAATATCTCAAAACGCAACCAAATTAGACTAGTAGAAAGAAAAAATGTAGACCAGTACCAGTGACTACGAAAACTACGTGAAAAGGAATGTACGTGTAACACAACCTAAATAATTATTAGATTGATCATGAACACTTTGGAGTAATATATAGAAATAAATGCACTTCTACCTTCCTATTCTGTATAAAAGGTTCGATGGACCTGCCATAACCGTATAATATAATGAAAAAAAAATGCTAAAGGTTACTTGCACTTACAACGACTTACTAAAACGGATATTTGCTCGAGAAAATGTGTTGCTATTGACCTCGTCTTACAAAATAGTTTATCTACTTGACGAGTATGGCTCAATCTGAAAGCAAAACATTGATACAAGAAATACAGAAATAGTAATGATGTGTGCTAGATTAAGTTAACCATAACAAAAATGGCACAATAAGGTGGTTCCATAAGAATGTAAATTGCTAGAAAAGTTGATTCAATGGGCATAAAATATTGACATAATGATAGTAATAATGATACATTATATTTGTAACGGACTTGATATATTTGTTTCTATACGCTTAAAACATCACTGCCTTTACTACTGTACTGCACTTAATAAACTTGATTATCCTCTGGGTATAATGCTTTGAAGACCCTTCAATTTGGTTTGTTTGTTTGCTTTTTTTGTTTGATTATTTGTTTTGGTAAACGGCATTTGAATGTAGCATTATTTGAGCATTATCATACTGATAGCATGACATAAATGTGGTTACTCTGTAAAATAATAATAACAATAATAATGTTGCAACTGTGGCTGACACATAGAAAGGGAGACATGCTTTCGTCTCGTACTTGAGAAATAAAAGTGCCTTTTTTCTCTTCTAGGTGACTCTTTTCTTCATTCTCCGTATCATTCCTAACTGAACAATAAGGAAAAAAAAAACAACAACACGTTAACTCTACAAAACCAGCAAACATAGTACGCATAATGTATGAAGTTAACTCCATCACCATTCGAGTATTCTTCAAAAAATTCGTACTTCAAAGCATGCGATAAACTGGGGTCGTTGGGTCAGTGCGTTCAGAAACTCGCAGAAATCGCTGGGTAGCTACATAAAACTGACTGTGTAGTGTTCAGCCTGTTGTCTGGATTTGTCAAATGTGAACTTATGAGAATTCCTTCTCACCTTATAGCTTTCATATTTGTAGTTAGATAAAAGGATCAAATTTCAGTATGAGCGACATGGGAGGACTGTTTCGAAATGTGTAGGGAACCCTATTTTTACAGTTCAAAATTGTGTTATCTCGTAAAGAGAAATGTGAGCCTATTAACTTTGTCTATTGCTCATTACAAAATTACATTTGTTATATTGTTTCATTCGTTAAATGTGTATCACGAAAGATACGAACTTCGTCAAGTACGTTCATACATATCGAATTTCATATTGAACCAAACCATTACAAATTGCATCGCTTCTAATAGTTGTCCAGGAATACATACATGTCTCTCAGTATCATAAACAACAGGCTTTTCGCGCAAAACAAACTATTAAGCAGACCTACCTAAATGACACTTATGTGATTAACATGGCACACAATATATATATTAATATATTCTACAATGGTAGATATACATTGTACCACACGAATAACAATGAATCAAAGAATACGTCTATGTTACAAGGCCGAACCCACCAGTGGCTCAACCTAAAATTTGACAAATGTTTCTCGAACACCTTAGTTTCCAGAATCCCTCCTTTTCTATTAGAATTCTTCTCCTGGATTTCAAAAGACCAGAATAGTATCAATTCATGTTCTTAAGGCATGCATAGTGACAAATATTATGTGTCCTAGTTCCATGGAAGGATATTTGGCCCCTATGATTTCATGAAAAAAAAAAAAGAACACGGTGACATGAAGGACATAATCTACGAGCATCACAATAGACTCGTTATTCAGAGTAGATCAGAGTAGATCAGAGATATCGGTAAGGCAGTCTATCCCTCTTTGCTTGGAGAAAACAAGCAGCTGCTCTCCATCACACGTCACCATCTTGCCCGACTTCAGGACGCTGAAACCCTCAGCTCCGATAAGTCCGTTGGCCAATCGTGGGGCCGGAAACTCCAACGCTTTCTCGATCACGACTTTACCTGAAGAAATGTCCTGTAGTTCCTCCACGACACACCATCCGCGTGACGAGTCACAGTACAAGTGGAACATCGTGTCCGTCCCTTGACTGGCCGTCAGCACGCTCAAACATTTGTCCTCCGATTCCTCAAGAAACTCTGTCGCTTTGGTGACACCCATCTTGTCCACAACACACACTTGCTCGCCAAACATTGCCGAGTGGACAGCGATGCCCGATTGTAGGATGTGTATGCCGTGGATTGGTATCATAGCATCTATGTTAATCGTCCGTAGCCAGCGAACGCCAGAGGGATGGTAGAAGTGGATGTTGTTGCCTCCGTATGGTGCTGTCAGTATACATCCATCGTTGTCGATGGCAACGCATACGGCGCCGGCGCCACACCCTGTCTGTATAGAGGTTGGTAGGGTCAGCTTTCGGAGGAACTTCCAGTCTTCGTCGTACACGTCCACTTGTCCGTTCTTCCTGCCACAAACATGTATCCGTCCGTCCTGTGAGGCACAATTGAATAAGTGCGTCCTGTCGTCCAGCACTTGACGGGACACCTTTGTATCAATGTTGGTGACATAGAGAGACTGTGTCTTTCCGTCACTGACAACAACTTCATTTTCACCAGCCGTACCTCTTAGGACAGGGATACTGATCGAATCCATCTTGATCTTGTGCTCAAGCACCCATCTTTCCTCATGACCATGTATCTTTCCAACTTTCTCACCCTCCACTCTCTCGAAGGCCACTCCGCGCATGACGCCGAAGATAGTCTTGATCGCTGCATCTGGGATGTCATTTCCGTCGAAATTACCATTGTTTATAAATTGACTTTCTTCGTGTACAGTCTGCCCATCAGGGGGCACATCCGTCACCGTCTTTGCTATGTTGGCATTGACCTCGGATGCATGTGATCCGTGGTATTTTCCCTTCAATTTTTCGATGTAAGCGTGAAGTTTTATATCAAAGTGGTGGAGCTTTTTCAGCAGTGCCTTTTTTGTCTGTTCTATCTTTCGGCATGTTTCTTCAGACTCGAAGAAGCAATGCTGTCGTTTCTGGTCCCTTGTGTCGCAGATCCGTTGAATCTCGCGTTCAGCTTCAGCGTTGATCTCCGCTATTGTCTTCCGTCGCTTTTCCGTGGTCCTGGCGATCTCGTCGTCGGTAGCCGAAACGATCTCATTCCTTACAGCTTCAAAGTGGGCATCGACTTCGCTGCTAATGCAATCCAATGACTTACTGAGCTTTTCTCTATCTGCCATAGCTGGTTCCACGGTTTGTGCTGCAGACAGAAATTGCTGTGAATATGCAGTGGCCGCGATCACTTTTCCGCCGTCCTCTTCCCTGCAGTGTACCGCAGTGCTATCCACTCTTTAGCGTTTTTGACGCTTTTTGTGGCTTATTTTGCGGGACACTTCCTCTTAGAGGGGAACACTATTTCCACACAGTCCTAGAGTCAACACACCTGACTCATATATCATGTGTACCGTACATAATCATCACACACAATCGGCAAGACTGTATATAATGTAAATAGTGAATCGCGAATGGAATATGACGGCAAAATGAAAGACACGCCCGAGCGCACAAATCATTACCGTCAGTGTTCATTGAGAACGTTGAATGTTTTGTCGCTGCAGGTTTGGTGATCCACAACACGAACCCGGCGTGGTGCGGTTTCGGTTTCCACTTTGCACTGGTTTAATCCTTGTCTTGGCACACTTTTCAGCAGAGTAACTACTTGAAGTTGAGCATTGCATCGGTGGTTCACAATTGTTGATGAGGAACATATCTTCTTTCGCGCCTTTCCTCATACCATTTGACGTCAATTTCTCCTGAGCAACTTCTCATACTATCTCAGCGCAATTCGATTGCCCTGTAGTTTCCTGCTTTGTTACTGAATTCCTAAAGCTACACCGTCCCGGAATCACAATAACTCCAGCCGTGCGTCGTTACCCAAGCGGAACAATGCCAGCTCTCTGTACAGAGGCCGCTCTCTTAATAGTATTATCATTGTCAGAGCTGCTAGTTTCCGCATATAGTGCCCTCGCTAAAAATAGCGAAGCATTTTCTTACGCTTGTAATCCGTCTCTAGTGTCGAATACATACAAGCCTCTTTCTCCAATGATATTTCATAAAATTTTGTTGCATACAGTTTGTAGTAAACGCAATCATGAAACAGGCCTATATAATTTTTTACGGTCTTCACGTATCTATATTTGTTTCCACATCTGAAAATCAGATACAGAAGTCGCGTTATTTTGGTTGCCACAGTGTTCAGATCAACCAGCAAAGCAGGTAAAGTGGAAAGGTCTGGTTTTGCCCCTAAAGGCCCAAATTCACGAAGGTGGTACAAATGAAACCATGGTTTAAACCATGGACAAAAACCATGGAGCACCAAGTCTCGCACGGAATATTTCGTTACGAAATTGGTAATTTCGTCGACAAAATGACCGTTTTGTTAAACAAAATTATCATTTCGTGGACAAAATGTTCATTTAGTTACAAAATGTTGTCATTTTGTTACAAAATAATAGTTTTCATCGACAAAATGACTGATTTCGTAACGAAATATTCCATGCGACACTTGGCACTCCATGGTTTTTGTCCATGGTTTAAACCATGGTTTCATTTGTACCACCTTCGTGAATTCGGGCCTATGTGTTTGTCGTTTGCTAATGGGATATGTGTTATTATTTTGCCCAGCTATTATTTTAATTTTATTTTCTCTCGAAAAACACAAATACGGTCAAACCTGTCTATAGTGGCCACCCAAGGGAAAGTTATATGCTCAGCTTATCATATTTTATTTTCTCTCGAAAAATGTGAACACAAATACATGTATAACAATGAGAGGATATATAAACTGATATGAATGAACACGTTTATACAGCAATAATTATGATACCATTTTTTTTTTCACTTCATTGGTCACTTCATTCGTCACTTCATTGGTCGAATGTGTAAGACACTTTATACAAATATCACGACAAAATGCAGGAGACCGCCATAGTAACCAAAGTTGACTGCGATGTCGGCTTCGAATGACATGTAGGCCCTTATAACAACAACAACAACAACAACAACAACAACAACAACAACAATACCTTGTTATGTGAAAAGATCAAGAAGAGAATGAATACCTGACAGCCCGTAAAAGAGAGTGTCCTATCATGATGTGTGTGTGTGTGTGTGTGTATTTCTGTGTATTTGTGCTTGTGTGTGAAATATGATGGAATTTTATGCAATTAGTGTGAAGTAGATGTCAATGATTTTAATATACCTTTAAAGTTTTTTGGACAAATTACAGATTTAAAAAAGATACAATCCAGGAAGATTTATTCATATTTCGTGTCTCTTTTAAAGCAGTCTTACTGTTTAGAAATTAGAGATGGCCACCAAAAATTTGTTTTCGCTGATAAAAGTATGAGAGATATTTTTATAAGGCCCAGAAGTTCAACTCTAATTGGAGATTTAAGAGAATTTCAATATAAGTTATTACACGGGGCGATTTATACTAAGGAACAGCTCCAAAAATTTGGTTTTGTGGCTGATAATTTATGTTCCTTTTGTGGAAAAAGCTCTGAAACTTACTCGCATTTATTTTGGAACTGTGAAAAAGTTAAATCTTTATGGCATGATTTCATTGAGTACTTTCAGTTAGAAGAGTTATGTAATTTAGCTTGGCGGGATATGCATATTGGTTTAGAAGGAACTTCTCACAGAATCAAATTGTACAACACTCTTATTCTTATAGTTAAACATATGTTATATTAAGCGAGGTCACAGTTAATAACACCGACATTGGCAGAATTAAAAAAGGCATTACTGATATGTCGAAAGGAAGAGAATGATATTGCCATTAGAAGAAATAAACCGGGTTTGCATTTGCTGAAATGGGAATGTTTAAATAATTTGCCAAGGATTAGTTTATTTATGCACTCGTACTTCTCCCCTTTTGTGTGTGTTTGATCACTGACTTTTTTTTTCTTTAGATATTTTTGAGTTCAGAGATAAGTATTGTGTATATGAAATATATATGCAGGTATGTGGATATGTATATTGTGTGTATATGTGTATGTGCATTCATGTATTGGTGTATGCAGCATATATCCTAAGCATAATTAGTATAATTATTTATGTTCTGAATGCGAGCAGAAATAATTGTGTGTTGTGTTGAGTGAATGTGTGTGCAGGGGGGTGTGGATGTGTGTGTATGTGTGTGTGTGTGTGTTAAGTGGATGTGTGTGCAGGGTGGGTGTGTGAATGGGTGGGTGGATGAGAGGTGGATGAGATGAGAGGTGGATGGGAGGGAGGGTGTCTGTCTCGGGTAAGGAGGTGGATGTGGTGTAGAGGATGGGGAGGTGGTTTAGATATGAGAGGGACGGTTTCTTTTTTTTTTTTTTTTTTTTTGGGGGGGGGTTAAAATTTAAAGTTATGAGTAGTTGAGGGTTGGGTATGGTGGAAAGGTGGGAATGAGGGTGGTTTCTGTTGTTGTTGTTGTTGTTATTCTTTTGATATAATAGAAATTTCATTTCCTGTTTTTCTAGTGTTTGGCTAACTACTGCTTACAATTGCATATGAATTTTTCTTGTTTGTTTTGTAGTTAAAAAGGAATGATCGGATAATACATTCTATTTTCTTTCTTCTGTTTGACTTCTGCCTTAAAATGAATTGAATGATTATTCTTGTTTTATGGATTATGGATTATGTCTCATAACTGTAGGAACATTTACATGATTTATGACAGATGTTATGTAGAATGTGTGTATTTTTTTTGTTGAATTGTTATATTCTCAAAGGAAATGGAATTAATAAAAAGATCACTGAAAACAAAAAAGTGTTTGTATATTTTGGACTCGTATTAAGTGTAGGTATGTGCGAATATCGTGAAGATGTCCATGGACTTTTGTGTATACAGGCATGTATCTGATTGGTGTATCAGTATTTGTTTTCTTTTTTTTAAGATACAGTGTAGGAATGAGAGGAGAATAAGTCTCCAGTCTTGCGTGAAACTGAGGTGAATACTAGTAGTTCTCGTCACACTATTTACTCAGCACTTTTCTTTGCAGTAATGCCTCAAAAGAATACAGCCAAGTGCGCTTGAATGCATTCAGTTAGGAATTCCAAATACCTAGACCGTGGTATTTGATTTTCTTTCGAGCAATATTCTTCAAGAGGACATAACTTTCTCAAGACTCAGTGGATTATCTTACTCCTTCTCATGGAAATTCCATAGATCAACTCTTTCGTTGTTACCCAAATGGACGTTTATCGTCACTACAGCTTACACTTTAGTTTATTTCAAGTCTGATCTCTCAGATTCTTGAGTTAATACTTCCCCTATTTTCCCTTCCGAAACTTGTTTCCTAATTTTCTCCTTATTTTCTTTGCTTTCCCTTTGTACGTGTTTATATCATCGTATACTATTTTTTCACCAAGCGTTTTTACAGACTGACATACACACAGACGAACGATTTTCCCCCTTTCGCGTGTATTTTATGACAATATGTAAATATCTGTGTTTACTGGGTCCCCTAACTCTGAAGGGCATTGCTTTTCGTGGGAATCACATCATCAATAAATTATCATTCTTAATTTTTTATCTACTTTTTAAAGAGGTATGCACCTTTGTGTATTTTGTTATTATCATATAGTTTTCCGAAATGATGATGAATAAAGAATTAAATTGAAATGGTTTGAATTTATCTACTTATCAAATCACTCCATCCTTGATGAATCATGTAATCATATTTAATATTCATGTCACCCCAAGTGAGCCCATTGGAAGCAATCTCATGCACTTTTCTCAAAGATGTACTTCTCTTTAAGATTTCTATGCAAAAAGTATACATGAAGTATTGTCTTCAGGGGTTGCAAAAATGATGCTGTTCACAATCTGACATGTTAGCTATTTTTGTAAACTTTACCCTAATCAATCTGATAAAAAGGGGAAAAAGTGAACTTCGTAGGAGTCAAAGTCTGTTGTCCAAGTCAAGCTTATCGATAACGGTCTCCTCCACCTGTGTACTTAAAGATTTGTCATGAAATATATGTATTATTCTCATGATTATATATTTGTACTGATAACTATTGCAAGAGAATAATATAGAGGTGGTAGAGGTTGAGGTTTGAATTTTCTTCAGTTTGTCTCTCTCTAACAAAATGAAATTTGTGAGATCGCAACTGCTGATCTGTAATTCAACGATCTCACAAATTTCATTTGTTAGAGGAAGACAAATGGAAGAAAATTCAAACCTGATAACTCTTGCTTATATTTTCATGACTTATAAATATATTTGATATTGCCATACTTAATTCTTCTTAATACAAGTGGAGAAATAAAGCTTTCTGAAACTGAAACGAAGTCCTCGAGACTGAGGGAAGTGCGTCCACTCGAGCTATTGTATTCGACTCTCGCAACTCTTTCCTGTCCGTCTGTCTGCCTTTTTTTTCAATGTTTATCTCTAGATGTTAAGTTGTAATCATGTTGATGTATAAATGAAGAGTTTTATTGCAAAATGAGCTAAGCGCCATTTTTGAAAATTTAGAGCAAAATTAAACCTTTACAGTAATACCTCACTTGTAGCATAACAAGGAATATTCTAGATGTTATGATCAAAAAATGTCGTGTATTTTCTTATCATTTTCTTTGTTTTTTAGCAGCTTTAATCACATATATCTAAACTGAACAAGAATGAAGTTAGCTTGTTTTGTGATAAAACTTTTCAAATATGCACATGTATGTATAGTGTTTGTATGTGTGCATGTGTATGTCTGTCTGTCTGTCTGTGAATGTGTATGTACAATAAGTGCGTACGGTCACTTCCATTCAGCGGTCCCTTCATTTAACTGATTTTGATTTTCCATTCTTCTTCCCCTATTTAGGATATCCGAAATAATAGGACTGGTGCTTTCTTGATCATGAGAGGAGAGGAGCTCGAACCAGTCGAAAACGGTTTCATCGACTCGGAAAACGAGGACGCTATCGACAACCTCAGCAAGACTGGTCTAGAAGTTGCGGACGAGGACGACGAGGACGACGAGGATGACGATGAGGAGGAGGAGGAAGAGGAGTGCCTGCCGCTGTTACAGCGCGATTACCAGCAGCTGAGGACTTTGGTTCTTCGATTAAAGTCGGCCATCTATCCTTGACCGATAGTGGGTTCCTGTAAAAAACAACTCTAAATTCTTGAGGATCTGACTGTTGTGCATATACTACACAGCGATGATATTCTCTGATATTGAATTCGAAACACGCAGGCCTTCGTGCTGTCAACTGCTGCATGGACTTGCCAGATCCGAAGACATATCGCCAGTTACTAGTGCTGAGTTATGAACTCAACTGGCGTTTTGGGAGGACCTTTTTCTGTCCCGCCATGTTTTCAAGTCATGTTCCCATTTTAATGAGTGCCACCAAGGTGAATAACAACGGTACTGTCGCGCTCATGTTGGAGCTCTGGACGTGATTTTTACTGATGTCATGCATCAGCGCAAGTGCAATAAAGACAAGTATACGCAATTCCATTCAAATTGATTTTGTGCAATGATAATGAGATATGCTGATTTCAAAGCGTTTGAGTTGGGTACGATATTGATTGAAGAACACAAATGTTTACGGAAAGCCGGAAGGTCTGGAATTGTGAATGCTGCTTATTTTCATATCATTTTCCCAACAGTAACCTTATAAATCATGCACAAGTATAAAGACGCAAAGTAACAAAAGCAAATCGCGTGCATCTCTCGTTCATATCATTACATGCTTCTTGCTTGATGGCATTAAAAAAATCAAACTTCTATATGTACTCCGATATCTTACTTACAAGATGCTCATGCTGCCTGGTTATACTGTACATTTTGGGGGCGGTGTGCTTTCTACCAAAGAGGGCGCAATAATTTTGCAAATGGCTCGTGTTGTTGTTCACAACACTTTATATTCAGTATCTACAAATCTGGTCAACAGTTAGACTCTTTTTGCGTGTAACTATCCACCGTCAGACTTTCGAGTCACAAAAGATAGCAGTTTCTTACATAATTTAAAAAGAAAGGATAGAAGTAAGTATGATATACAGTTTCATAAAGGGTAAGAATATGAAATATTCTTTTGCCCTGTATCACTCACTTTTTCTTTTCAAGCGTGTTATCATTAATGCGATATAAAATCATGACGTGTGTCGTATTCTGAAAACTTGTTTAGTCTTATCAACAATAAAAATCATAATGATGAAGCATTTCAATTCTTATCCCTGGGAGGGAAAAATATATATCCTTTAAAGGAACTGGATAGAATGTGTAAAAAAAAAAAATAGAAATGAAAAATAAAGGGGGAACGAGAAAGCTTTTTTCAAACTTTTTTCCACACTCCTGGTCATACAATGCTGGTGCGATTAAGAAACAGCGTTCCTGGTAATGCAATATCAACAGTGTACAAGTCGCATATTGGACTGATAAATTCAACAACCATTTCTTCCACCAAACGAATGTTTGGCAGACTAATGTGTACAGGCAGTTTATATTGCAATTTTTGTACCTTAGGCTTAGTGTTCTTAATCACCAACTACCAACTGCATTGTTTTATTTAACCAATCATACATATTTATGCAAAATTACAGGCTTGTTTGTCTGGTGTGTATTGTTCAACTCATAGGATTAACATAGATTATGTACAAGTTGTGCAATATCTACATCGCATGCGCATTGTAGGAACCCACAAAAGAAGAACTTATTTCCACAAACAAATGCAATCTATTTTATTAGCACGTATTTATTTCGAAAGATCTCATGGCTTGAACTTGAAGTGCTATTAGTGAGTGCAATATCCAATGCATTATCGTTGCATAGTATTATAGTATCTCAAGATACTTTGATTTTACATGTTGTCATGTGTTTCGTTTAGCTGTCAGTGCATTCAATCCGCTCATAACATGAATAGAAATGCCGTTATTTCATTACTTTTAACAACCGTTATGGAAATATCTCTGCTTGCTTGGTATATATGACAACAAGGAAAAAAGTTCATAAAAAGATTACCATAACAAGAGTGTACGTTGTTCTTCTTATACGAATTAATTTTTTTTAATCATTCTTTTCCTTTTCGTCATCATCATCATCATCATTCTCCTAATCCTTCTTCAACAGCCATTTTTACATCGATTGACATTCGAAGTATTCCTATGTTTGTATTGTATTTTGTATTATTCTATGTTGGGTTTTTATTAGTAGGTGGGAAGGGTAAGGTATTCAAGCATTTTTTCATTATTAATCGTTATAAAATTCCTTTTATGAAGTATTTAAAAAAGTATTTTATATGATGAATTAAAATTGATTTTTAAATCAATTCTGAGGAAGTTTTCTGTTTTTCGCGTTCTAATGTAGAATTCTAGTAAATATATGTCGTCATCTTGATAAACTAGTGTCCCCTAACGATTGGCAAATGACCTGTTATGGCTGTGTTGTTCACAAAATGCTTTAAAAACACACCTTTGATAGACTCATATGAAAGAAAAGAGTAACTTATATAAACATCATGTCTTTCTTCTAAGTGTGTAAATCGATGTCTTTGTATTTTATGAGGAAAATGAGGATGAAGAATGTAGATGGAAAAAATATTATGAGAAGACAGTACTCGGATCAATGACGTGCCGAAAGAAGATTCAAATTAGAAGTACTATTGGGCAGGGTTGTAAAGTGGTGATACCATTGAGCACCTATGTTCTAGAAAACTTTAAGGGTCCCCGCAATTCAATTAATGTATGTTCACCTCTATCGATGCCTTTTGGTCTGTACATAACCAAATCACTAAATACCTCATGGAAATATGCATCATATATTTTGAAACATTTTTCATTATTTTTTTTTTCTGTACCCTTTTAAGCTCCAACTCTTAAAAATCATCCTGACCGCCCTTATTCATATTCCAACCATGAGAACTGTAACACTTGAGCTGAACAATAGAAACAGTATATACTTTACCGTTTATTGCTACATCAAAAATTTGTAAGAAACATTGACATACATGTAAAAAGAACATGTGATGCTGTTGTAAGTGCTGGTAGTCATAGCAATACATGGTAAAAGGCACATATAACTGTGTCTGTTGTTCAACTCAAGTGTAACAGGATGATGTGTGATGATAAGTATCTAGTGATTTGGTTATGTACAGACCAAAAGGCATAAATAGAGGTCAACATACATTTGGATTGCAGGCTCTTCTAACTGTAAGTTGCGGTAATCTTTCCAGGTCCCTTTGCATGCATCTTTGAATGAAAAATATACGAAGTCCGGGTGTGATAGTAATGCCGCTGTCCTCTACGTTGGATCATTAATTCAAAAAAGTATGATGTGTTTTCGATGAAAAGATGTTTCAGATTTTTTTTCTGTTATGCCGTCTGATTGTCAGAAACGGGTTTATGTTACCTCCCAATAACTCCACCCCCTACACACACACGCAAGCACAAAAACACAATTTGCAACTTATGAATTATACTTTTTAAGTGAACATGGGGAGTCTTCAGAAAAAAATGATAAAAACACGTGGCTTGCAGATAAGAGCATCTAGGACATTTCGTCGTTGGTTTTTTAATGGTTTTTGATGTTCATCGTAAACGATTTACAATCTACCGTTCTTCTTTCGCCACATCTTTCATCACGTTGAAGGAACAAAACATCCGTTACAACTGAGATCACGTCTTGCTTGCAGCACTAACCCGTTACTAAGCTACCAAGAATTAATTTGACACACAAGACTACCACAGAATGTCCTTGAAGGGATGGTACAGTATTGGTGGAGATGAGAATTGAGCTTTTAACTTTTTGCGAGATACCAAGAAAACACTTATGAAATAGTACAGAGCATACCATTTTAAGAGGAATTCAAAGTTTATTTGATGAAAATTGGGTTTGGAATGAATGAAACATCCAAAAACAAAGTAAAACAAAGCGATCGTAATGGATCCCACACTTATTAGAATTGCTCTGTTTTGGATATCTCAGCCATTTCAAAACCAATTTTCATCAAATAAGCGCTGAATTCCTCATGGAATTACATGCTCTTTCATATTTTATAAGAGGTTTCTCATTATCTCACCCATAAATGTTAGAAACCTGAAATTAGGTCTCAACCAAAACTGTACGATCCCTTTAACCTGGATCAGCGTCAACGAAACGAAGCTGACGAGGAGAGGAGGGGAACCGACTCTTTGTATTTATGTTGATTTATTTCAATATTTTTAAAGAAAAAAAAAAAGATCTCAGTTAAATACTAAGCAATTATTGTCTTGGGAGAACATAAATGGAAATTAAAGTCCCAGTTCATGGAATACGTCTATCTGTGTACTAAAGGCATATAAGTGGATTCAGTGCATGGTTTGAAAGTAATGAGTTTAAAGTGAACACCGAAAGTTACGTCTAAAATGCAGTGTTTATACCCTTTGTTTTCATGTCAATAGCATGAAAAGTGTTGTATCTTGGTCGTATTTGCATGCGTTGTGACATTCACCTATAGAATAAATATCAATGTGTTATACAATGTACCGGTAATGTGTTATACCGGTAGGCCTAACAATTGTTTTTGGAAAACGTGAAAGAAAATTTATATCATCTTGAATAAAATGACAATTGGATCAATGCTCTGCGTCTTGTTGTGTTATATACTAGTAAAATACATCAAAGATTTATTCTGGTAAAGTCATGTGGTAGGGGTTAGGGCGGGTCCACTGCAGAAGATCTTCTGTTGGGATCTGTCCCCAGTATAGAAGTAGGCCTACGTCGAGACAGCAGCAGTTCGTTATTCCGAAGGTTCGTTATTCAATAGGCTCATTAATCACTTCATTATTCCGAAGGGTTGTTAATCCGAAGGTTCGTTAATCCTAAAGCGAAATAAGAGGTTCATAATTCCAAAGGTTCGTTAATGCCGACCATCTTTTTATTTTCGGATTAACGAACCTCATTTCTCTTCTTCTTCTTCTTCTTTTTTTAATCAACGAACCTTCGGAATAATGCCACAAATTCTCGGATAAACGAACCTCTTTATTTCCGGATTAATAAACAATTGGGTAAAGGGAATTGCGTGTTTCGGCAAAAAACAAAAAACAAAAACCAAAACAAAACAAAACAAAACCAAAACCGAACCTTCGGAATAACGAACCATATTTCATTTTCGGACAAGCAAACCTTCGGAATAGCGAATATCACCCCGTCGAGACAATGTAGCTATGCTGAGATTGGCGGTCTATAAGTGCATTTCTGCACTACGCCCACGGTGACTCTAATGTATTGTAAAATATGTTAGAAGAGCAGACTAAAAGAGAAGTCTCATCAAACATCGGACATTAATAAGTATCGTTCTGAATATTGATACTAGTTGCAATGGCATGATTATGAAAGCCACCTTAGGTCATTAAGGTCATCAACACGTAACTCTCGTTCCGGGTTGTGCGCTAACTATCAATGTCGTGTTTTAGTCGATTAAAAAAAAAACAACAACAACAACAACAACTACAGCTCTTGCCCCATCACTGAAAGGATTATCCCAACCCAATAGCCTGATGGCATACAAAGAACACAATTTGTTTCCTTTTTTTCATTTCATATGGACAAATTGGGGAAATGAAACAACGAGAAACATACGAGGTCACGACACCCTCTCGTTCACTTTGCATGATAATCATGTCGTTAATATACACACACACACACACACACATATATATATATATATATATATATATATATATATATATATATATATATATATATATATATATATGGAAGCAATATAGAGGTGAGAGAAAGGATGAGACGATAGACGTAGCTTGAATCCTCACAGTTTGATTTTTAATTTTCAAGATTTCGGCCCCTGCCCTTTATCAAGACTGAGGATAATAGAAATCGGACAAAATAATGATGATAGATACAGAACATGATATACTGTATACAAAAAAAAAAATAATGATCAAGATGATAGTGAAGATAATAACGATAATGACAGAGGTAACAATAGTAGAAAATAAAATTAATAGGAGTGTATACATGCGTTAATCATACATAATACAATATACATATATACACACAATCATAAACAAGCATATATATATATATATATATATATATATATTGGAAGCAATATATAGGTGAGAAAAAGGATGAGACGATAGACGTAGCTTGAATCCTCACAGTTGGAATTTTATTCTCAAGATTTCGGCCCCTGCCCTTTATCAAGACTGAGGATCATAGAAATCGGACAAAATAATGATGATAGGTACAGAACATGATATATTGTATACAAAAAAAATAATAATGATCAAGATGATAGTGAAAATAATAACGATAATGACAGAGGTAACAATAGTAGAAAATAAAATTAATAGGAGTGTATATATGCGTTAATCATACATAATATAATATACATACATACACACAATCATAAACAAGCATATATATATATATGTATATAATGAAGAAATAAACCGTTGGTGAATACAGCATGAACTTTGTTGCAGCTTTGTTACTTATCTTTTTATCTTGCCAACACGTGGACTACCTTATCAACATATATATATATATATATATATATATATATATATATATATATGTATATATGTGTATATATATATATATATATATATATATATATATATATATATATACTGGCATCAAAAGACTTAACCACAACATGGCGGGCGGTGCAAGAACAGTAAATCTATTGACATCAAATCTTGCACATCTTGCACAAACAATCAACCGCCTCACGTGTAATCTTTCTGATCATCTGGAACGTAGAATTAGATATCAACTGCACGCAGAATTCCTAGGCAAATACAGAAAGAGAGGCATTGTCCCAAAAGGACTCCTCTTAAAGAAGACGCCTGCCTTCATTGACAACAGCTCACGGGAACAATGGGAATCCATCCTATACAAAGCATCCTGTCAACTGAGAGATTTGACCATCCAGGTATTAGAAAAGAAAATCACTGAACTACAACAACAGACAGCTGACCACCAAGAGAAACTACGACTAGCCACCTCTCCTCGCACCTATCACGACACCATGAATGGAATTCATCGCGACTGCATGACTGTTAAAACCAGAATTGTGAAGCACAAAGTACGGAAATTGGGTCGTGATGAAAGGGAACAGAACCCACAGATAAACAATACTAACGAGAGTCACATTAACGCCGTGTCCGAACGCGTCAGTAAAACAACAAACACGACCTCTGAACGCAAGCGAACCAATAGGAGATTCAGGAGGAAAAGACAAGGAAGAAAAACGTCAAAGAATACATGTAACAATAACAATGCCCAAAATGTACCCCCTGAATCCTTAGTCGAAAACCCTATGGCAGCCATTGTGAACCTCTCGCACCATAAATTATCACCAGCAGAAACAAGTCTACTCTCCAAAGGTCTGAAATTTTGTCCCACGCCCCCTCAGGTTGACGTTCAATCCATCAACAAAGATTTTGAATCGTTTAAACGGAAAATGTCTCTGAAAGCCCATTTCAGCACAGATCAAAGAGATAAAGAAAACGATAACGCTAACACCTCCAGCCCTCTGACTTACCCCGGCACACAAGACAACACAAACACGTTCATTCCACCAAAACCAGCAAATATGTGGTCACCTCCAATCACCAACCCCCACTTGAGTGTCTACCTCAGCAATATACAGTCAGAAATGGAGGACAATGCCAAATCATATAACTCATCGCGACACATTGATAATCTCACCAAAGGATGAACGGGAAGCACTGAAGGCACTGAAGTCAAAGAAGGATATTATCATCAAACCAGCTGATAAAGGCTCGGAGGTTGTCATAATGTCCACAAATGACTACATTGCAGAAGGAGACAGACAATTATCAAACAGTACCACATACAAAAAACTCCCTGCGGATCCCACCCCACAACACTTACAGAAAGTGAAAGATGCAGTCCAGTCTTTAGATGTAGACTCTGACACAAAAAGGTATCTGGTACCAAAAAACTCAGTATGCCCAAGCTTGTATTTCCTCCCAAAGATTCACAAGCAAAACAACCCAGGGCGCCCTATCGTATCTGGCTGCTCCTGCCCTACTGTGGAAATTTCAAGGTTCCTAGATTTTCACCTCAGACCACTCGCACAACGACTGCCATCCTATCTAAAAGACACAACCCACTTCCTGAACCACATTCTCGACATCAACACACATCACGCCCCACTCTCTTCAAGAACACTCCCGGCGTCACTGCAGACGTCACATCGCTGTACACAAACATACCCCACCAAGAAGGCATGCAAGCATGCAAAGAAGCACTCAACACCCGAACAAATACACACCCACCGACAGACCAACTCCTCCGCCTCCTCCATCTCGTACTCACACTCAACAACTTCTCATTTAATGGTGAACATTACCTACAGATCCAAGGGACCGCTACGGGAACCCCGGTTGCCCCCACATACGCCAACATCTTTATGGGCAAAGTAGAACATGCCATACTATCGTTGACAAATCCTCCTCTCCTCAAAACTTCATGGCGACGCTACATTGATGACATCTTCTTCCTATGGAACGGCTCCCCCCGCTCCCTCGCATCACTCCAAGAGAAAATGAACAACATACACCCAACCATCAAATTCACGTTTGACTCCTCACCCGAACAAACACACTTTCTCGACGTCACAATCAAACACGCGGACTCACAACTTCACACAGAACTTTACACCAAACCCACTGACACCCACACATACCTCCTCCCCACATCCTGTCACCCAGCACACTCTTTCAAGGGTATTGTCTACAGCCAAGCCCTACGCGTCACACGGATATGCTCAAACACAGAGTCACTGGAACACCACCTACAACAACTCGCACAACATTTCAACCAACGAGGCTACAACAAACAAATGGTCCACAACCAGATAACACGGGCAAGACACACACCACGTGATGAACTTCTCTCCTACAGAAAGGGAGGCGACACACATAAACAGGACATATTCTTTCCAATCACATACTCGCCTGCCACTGCCAAACTACCTCACATCACACACAAACACCACCAGACTCTACAACAATCTGACAACACCCGGGAATTATTCCCCAAACCCCCTATCATCTCCTTCCGCCGTGGACGCACAATAAGAGACCTCTTAGTTCGGGCCAAAGACCCCTCCCCCAGCACGCCATCACACAAACCTAACGGATTCTACCGTTGCAACTCACGAAAATGTAACCTTCACCAACACATCGTAGAAACTACAACATTCCAAAGCACAACCACAGGTAGACAATTCAAGATCTCCTCACACATCAACTGCAAATCCACATGCGTCATATACCTCCTAACATGCTCACTCTGTCATAAACAGTACGTCGGGAAAACAGAAACAACACTGTACACAAGAATCAACAACACACTATCAGAAATACGTAACTACCACAACCCACATCACAAAACACTCCCATACACCAAACATTTCAACCTACCCTCACACTCATTATCCAACCTACAACTTACAGCCATCGAAGCTATCGAGAGCAAATCACACACGACAACATTACGCCGAGAATCCTTTTGGATTGACAAGTTAAAAACCCTCCACCCAAACGGAATTAACATAGAACCTTAATGTTGTTTTTTTTGTTTTGTTTTGTTTGTTTTTTTTACTGATTGTCAGATATGTATGAGTAATTGTAAAAATAAATGTAAGTATGTATGTATGTTTGTATATATATTTTGTTTTTGAATCATGGGAAAGTATTGAATAGATGTATGAGGGTGTATTATATAGAGATAGATGAGAGGAGATTAATTGAATGTATGTGTATAAAAATATGTTATTTTTTAGATTATTACAATATTTGTTAGATTAATTTAATGTTAGTATATGATAAATATGTTATTGTTTGAGAAGGTTAGAATAATTTTTAGTTAGATAGAATTAGTGATTGATGTAAATGTAGGTAGATATATAATAGGTAATGCAATAATGGTATATGTATTTTGGGAAAGTTGAACTGTAGTTAAAGTAACGTGGTTGTAAGTATGTAAGTATTTGGATAAATAGATTCATGTGTATAAATTATATTATGTATGCGGATATGTATTTTTGTATGTATTACAAGAGGTGTATTAATATGTAGAAATTGTAATGGTAATTTGGAAGTTTTTCTGTATTGTTGGATGGTGAAAATTTTTGAGTATTGGTAGTTTTTGATTGATTATTGAGAACGAGCCTTAGTACAGGAACGCCCCCCCCCCATATACACAAATACATATAAGATACACCCGACCACAATCTTCACACAGACAACACTACAAGACCACACTCAGCACCAACACAGTAAGTTTTGTTTTGCGATTGTATTTAGTAATAGTATGCTGATTTGTTTTTTGTTATAAAATGCGCTGAATTGAGGTATGTTTTACGTTGAGTATATTTTGAAATGTATAGTATATGAGGCTAGTTGAGTT
Source organism: Diadema setosum (assembly GCF_964275005.1). NCBI lineage: Eukaryota > Metazoa > Echinodermata > Echinoidea > Diadematoida > Diadematidae > Diadema > Diadema setosum. The sequence continues at coordinate 16,862,419 of NC_092703.1, read as the reverse complement.
TAGTATGATTTTATACCTAGGTTGATTTTATTTATACGTTGTTGTCATTGACTGTATAGATCCTGAAGAAGGGCTTTTCGCCCGAAAGCTCGATGATTAAAGGGGTGCTGCCCAACACCAGCCACGTCTATTAATGTGCAAGATTTGATGTCAATATATATATATATATATATATATATATATATATATATATATATATATATATATATATATATATATTATACGTATAACCAAATACATATAGCAGTCTTTTAAAATAATCTACACCATGGCGCTTGATAGGGTTAGCATAAGGATTTATTATTTCAATTTATAAGACAACTTGGCACATGCACTGTCATGCATACCTTATAGATTTTGCGACACAAGACGAATTTGAAGAGATTTAACCGCCTCGGCTGTAGCAGAGAGCAGGCTGTAGCAGAAAGCAGGTTTCAGCTGTCGGATACGGTCGAGGTGCTGTCGTGTGTTACCAAACGAGTAAGCATAAGAATGAAATAGATATTAGTATGTCATTGACCCATTAATTAGTCACTGAAACGCCGGAAACCGCTCGTCTGTTTTATGCTTTACATTTGTTTTGTTTTTTATATAGAATATTTAATTACGTAACTTGAAAAAGGTCAAAGGTATGTCAGAATTACCTCTGACACCATTCTCTTGGTAAAGCCTTCGGCTTTCAAAATTAACATAGCTTATGGTCAGACAAATATAAACATAACTCATGATAAACAAAAATAAACATGCAGTGAGCTATTTCATTTCTATTATTAAGAATGTTGTCGAGATGAGAACAATATTGCTGTATAAAACCTTCCAGGAAACCATAGGCCGTTATGTACTGAATCTTTAGTGGCTAATAGGTTATACAAACAGACAGAAACAAATAGACACTCACACAAAGTATTTTTTGTGATATCTATGGCTGCCCGTTCACTTTGAACAGTCTACGATCCAAGAAATGTATCTTAATAACAATATATGACTATATCATTGAACGAGGGCGGTGACCCATTTTCACGAGGGGGGGGGGGGGACTTGGAGTCGGAAGAGCTGTGCGAGGGAGCGGACGTGGAGAGGGTGATCCTCATTTCCATACGACGAAGACTAATACATTTTCAGACCTAAAATTTAGCGATATGGTGAAAAATGTTGGTTTTTCCTATAAAAATGTAATAAAGATAGATATTTACAGAAATGAATGACTAAATCGCGGTATCTCAGATCATGTTCCGCTTGTACTAATTGTATGGAAGTTGATTGGGAGGGGAGTGTGTGGGGACGATTTGAGGCACACTTTTTTTTTTTTGGGGGGGGGGGGGGAGGATGATTGAATATTGTCAATCCCCAAAGTGTACCGAGTCTATAATGAGAGGACCAAGCAAGGGAAGGGTTGAAAAGGGATTAGGTATCATCTTCCCATTACTGCAGTCTCCTATTCGAGGGAGCTTTTGCATTTTTTGGAATAAAAATTCAACAATCTGGGCTTACTTTTGATGGAATATCCGGAAATTTGTATTAGAGAAGTGCAGTAAGTTTGTCATCTATGGAGGGAGACCAAGCAGGGGAAGGATTTTGAGGGAGAATTTGCATCTTCTTTATGATTGCAAGTCAACAATCTGATGCACGCTTTGGGTGGAGCGTAGCCATAATCAATGCATGGAGGATAGGCTAATGATTGTGGCAGGGAGGGAGGGTGTGGAAGGGCGCCCCAACCCCTCTCTTAAGAGGGAGCTTTGGCATTTTAAGAATTTAAATGAAAATATCTCGCATACACATTTATGATGGAATATTTGGGAAATAGTCAATCAAAGAAGTGCGCCTAATCTATGGATAGGAACTGAGCAACTGCCCCCTCCACCGATCCACGCCCTGTCGTTGAAACAGACTTCAAAACAGAAAACTTATCAAAATAATTCTATCACAATTTCTTATAGCTCCGTCAGTCAGGACGGTCGAGAATCGGTTTATGCAACCACTTAGTTTAATTAATTTTTCCGTCACTTGAACATCATTGTGGTGACAACTTTTTCTTTCTATCACCTTTACTACATCAGATCAGCAATCTATTCAATAGCACTTTTTTTTAATTTGTTTTATTGAAAAATTATACAGAATCACACTATTTACAACAATTAACTTGATTAGAATAACACAAACACTGAACAATGTAGAGGAATTGTAAAAAAGAACAACACAAAAAGGCAGAACATTAAGTTACCATATACAAATCAGATCTTGTTCAAGAGCGATATTCCGAGATGGGGAAGGAGAATAAAACAAACAAACAAACAAGCAAACAAACTAATGAGTGACCAATTAACAGTTTCATCCTCCCTTCCAACTGAAAAAAAAAAGTGTGTGCACTGCAGAGACTGGAACAAGCCAAACCAGGGGGCGAGAAGATCTACATTACCCAAACATAATTTGAACTTCCACAACAATTCCCCCCCCCCCCACACACACACCCCACACATCCTCGTCATAGCACTTCTTGATTTCTAGTCATTTTAAAGATCAGCAGAATCCTCGACGAAGCAACATTTTGGGAGTTCACATTCCTGACTGTTGCGATTTTGGCTATAGCGCCATCCAATGTTGAATCTAATTATCAAACGTCAGAGGGCGTGTTATACTGCGCGATGACGCTCGCTCTCTGATGCCAAACGTGGTGTGTATGTGTCTGTGTATTTGGGACATAAATATGTGTCAACCGTTACGCAGGTTACTTAGCATTGTACAAAATCATTTCTGTATGCAGGATCGATGTGGAAACCATGATCTGTTAAGAGGCCAATAAATCATTTTACTTTTTATAACATGATTCAACTATGTTGTAGAGATATGCTATAATCATTATCAGCATTATTGTACTATTAACAGATGTGTGTGTGTGTGTGTTTTTTATTTCTTCATAGGTCATAAAAGCATATTACATACACAATATATTCCTCATTTTAAGTTTCTTTCTGCCCATGAAAAATATTAAACAAATTCAGTGTTACAATAAAAGTTACATGAACACAAGAATACACGCACATTTAGGCCTACAAAAATGAAAACACCTATATTGCATGAATCCGTCTCAGTCAGTAAAAATTAACGAAAAGTGCAAAATTGACACTTTTATATACATTTAAGTTGGAATAATATATCATTACTGATTTATTAGTCTGGCTTATGGTATAAGAATAAATCCGTCAGACAAAAATTGATGATTCCTTCGATCTTGGAAAATGTCATCTCAATATAAAACCTGCATAACTATTGGTAAAACACTCCAAGAAAACAACAAGGTAATTTCAAGATACATAAATTTTGCAAATAGAAAACTAGTGATTCAACAGCAAAATGGTAAAGAAGTATCATGGTTGATTTTACATGAAAACATGATTTTGCATGATAAAATCTTATGACAGGTCTATAATTCCCCATTGCAAAAAAAGAAGAAGAAGAAGAAGAAGAAGAAGAAATAATGCATAATTTTATTGATGATTATATAATTCCAATAAACTTCAGGGAATGTCGGAAATTTGTATTTCTGTGTAAGTCACACATCCCATGATCTTAAATTAGGCTAATATAGCGATAGTTAGAGTTCTGTTAACCATGGTTAAACGGCAATAACTTTCTTCTTTTGAAACTTTTTTCTCTACTTCAAAGTGTGTCTGCTCTAGTTTTTCTTTCAATCGGCTATGATAATACAGAGAAATCTAACAAACAGAAGATCAAACCTGTTACAAGTAGGATATAGAATTGGAATAAAAACACACACAACTTTAAAACTTACACTATGCAAATTAGCTGACGTCATGAAGTTGTCTCTTGAACAAGTCTCCATAGAAATATGCCTTGCACTAGCTGTTCTTTTGTGCGAAAAATAAGAAATGAATATGAAATTATGCACATTGTCTAAATAATGATTGCTGGGGTGCAACAACTTAGCAGCAATAATTTCAAAGGATGTGTGCATGCGGTTGAGTTATTAACCAGTATGTTAATAACTCAACATAACTTTATGTCATGTTTTTTAAACTGATTTCATCCTTTCATCTTTGGCTCTTCGTAGAGGGAACCAGTCCATGGATGCGTCGTTGCTACGCCAAACGCGCACATACAAACTGCGCGGTTACCATCACTGTGGCAACAACTACCACCAGTTTAGACGCATTCCACCACAAGCAGGTTAGTTTTGAAATCCGTCCGACCAGGGTCCCGTTGCATAAAACATTTTTGCAACCTTAAAAAATTCAGGTTGGGATTTGCCCAACCTGAATTTTTTAAGGTTGCTAATCTAAGAATGTAAAATCCGTTGCATAAAAACTCTGGTTGGGAGCTTTCAACCGGAATTTTGTGATTTCAACCGGAAAAAAGTCCGGTTGGAGTTTTATGCAACGGGACCCAGGAGCAGACGTATACCCGTGTGTGTATGTTCTGCTTCAGAAACGGATTTTTAATCTAACATCACATCGCATCCTGGTCGCTGATGAAGAATGCGATGACTAACCTGTTTGGTGTCTTGTTTCAAAAACATGCGCTTTCCTCGCCAGGATAAAGCGTTTTAATGCCATTTTAGGTTTTAATCTCATATATATATTATATACATGTATATATATATATATATATATATATATATATATATATATATACAGTGTATATTTTTGAAATTCTTTTTCTTCACCAACCTAAAGGACAGTTATGGAAAGATATTAGATATGCTTCTGCCCTATTCCAATGTGTGAAATGAATTATGACAATTATTGAAATTCAAATTCATTTTTTAATTTGAGGCCTGTTATATAAACATGTATTTTTAATCTTTTACTAATATTGATTAAAGATTATAACTTGAGTACTTAGTTACACTTTGTTTTCCGTGGCTCTAAATACAAATTCCTCCAATTGCCAATGTGATAAAAAATGAAATAATTGTGATATGTAAAATAACACATTATTACTCGTTATTATGCCTTCCTGCTAGCTTCATTATGTGAAACAAGATAAAAAGTAGTTTTTCATCCTCATTGCGCAAGCGCGATGATAATAATAATGCGGCAATAATACTGTAATCGGTTGTTTGCTGCGAAGAACTGAAGACATCTTCGACACGTTAGTTCAAGTGAGTTTGGGTAGCTGCAAAATACTGCCTGATCGATACACGGGATATATGGACACACACATCTTCGCTGTCCTACCTTGTGTGTGAATATGCACAAAAGACGTTCAATTCCGTAGTATGGGGTGTGTGTGCGCCTGAGCTAAGCTTTGCATGCTGTCCATATGCCAGGTGCCGTGTCTTATGTCGCGTATGTACGTATGTGTGGTCCTACATGTAGACCTTCGGAATCGTGTAAGCATATAGCAGTCGACAGAATACATAAACCTATACATTACACGCTAGCGATAGTGTTTTCTACGACGCTGTGAGGAAGTGCCAAAAAGGTGAAAGAGAAAGTCTTGCCTTCTTTGGAATTTCGTTTAAATTATTTACAAGCTGGGCAACATCGGGAATATGAAGAGACGAAATGCCGACTGCGGCAGACCTAGACGTCCTTTGAAACGCCCGAAAATCACGGAAGGAATTTACAGCAGGTAACTCGAATCGGTTGGCTAACTGTTAGTTGATTTTTGCTAGCTGTGACCAATGATGTCTCGCTTGTGCTGTGTGTGTAGTGTGTGTGTGTCCAGTATGTAGATGGATGGGGCAAGAACACTCACATAGAATGTCTCTTTCCGCTATTGTCAGTCGTAGCCAAATTATCGAGGATGCATGACAAATGTTTATGGACAAATAAATCATATGAATTCAATGAAATGAGCATCAACAATTTTCCCCATTTGTAAACAATTGTTCTCCATGACCCTTCCAAACAAAGCAGGCGATCGCATGTGCATGTGCATTATCACAGTATTTATTTGTGTGTTTTTTTTTTCTCTGTATTGTGTATGCTGTCTGTCTGTACTACAAATAGTATTTACATGTACGATGTAGCACTGGAGGGTCAGAATTCACATCACACACACGCAACTTTAACATAATATCTCTAATTGGAGCAACTGTATTCAGAGTAACGTTATTAAGTTAGGTCTTTGCCTTTGTGTAGCCATTTCTTGAACCCCCTCTCACCATTCTCCCTTCCCACAAATACACTCCTCGATGTGAACCTTGCCATGTTAATCCTGGAACAGTGCAACCCAGAACAAAAAGCAACAGATACATATCAGGGCTGCCAACTCTCACTCATTGAGAGTGAGACTCACTCATTTTGGTCCTTTCTCACTCTAAAACTTTATTTCATTTGCATGCATTTCTATTGATCTCACTCATTTTGACTCCGAAATTATAGCATTGGCCTATGGGAGTCTCACTCTCAAGTAGTTTCCAATGTTGGCAGCCCTGACATATACAGTACTAGATATTGAGAGCCCAGTTCTAAAATGTACACTGTACATTCATGACATTTGTATGTACAACTCGGCACATTATCATCATCACTTATCAGTGTAAAAATCTCAGAAATGTTCACCTGTTTTGTTTTTTATTAGACCCTACTGTAGGGCATGTTTCTGTGTGTCTCAGTGTGGGTACATTGTCTGACGCCTGTACAATGACCTTAAAAAATTATCATATCCTTTTATAGACCTTTATGACAGTAGCATTTTTGTCTGTAAATCTTGCATGCTTTGTCCAACATCTGTGGTTAATATTGTGACAATGTCAGTGAGCCAGTGCATATCCAGCCAAATAATTCACCTTGGATTCTTCTGATGACCTCTGTCCTGTGTTCCTGGCTGGGACAGTCAGGACAGATCTTCACTTTTTAATGACTGACGACCATCCACTGTACAGTGACTGTCTCCAAGCTAAGCCTCACTCTCTGGCACAACTTGTAGTTTAGGAGTAGGCCTTGCAAGGTGCTGAAGGGGCATACCCTGTCATTTGAAACCAGAATTGCCCATGTGCACACATTTGATGAATACAGCTTGATTCTATCAATTATGATCCCAAGGTCACTCTCCCCTCCAAATTATGCCACCAAACCCCAACAAGATTCACAGGGACACCAGGGAAGTTCCTTTTCAAGAGCATTCTCACTATTAATGTTTGGGAGTCAGAGGAAAGTCCTGCAGTGCTGAACTTTCCCCAAGATATGGGACCTACATACATGTACACTGTACACACTGCATGTACTCAGAATGCAGGATCTGCGTTCGCACTTACAGTGTAGCTTATACATCAGTGCATGCACTGCACATCACAAAAGGTACATTGCAGATAGGTAGTGTCTAATAGCATCAAATATCTGGTGTACTGGCAATGAATGCAGCAAAATGTGGATGTACAATTGTATGGTTTTGTTTTGTTGTTCAAGTTTCATGTGAATTAAGTGTCATACAGTAGGAACAGTGTAGTGCTAATTGTCATTCATCAGTTCATTACACTTTACAAATGTATGTGAAGGAGTCCATGGTTTTAATACACTACATACAGTCAGTGTACATTTACACAATCAGGTTAAGGCTTAGACTTATTTCATATTTGTTCATTATGCCCTGACTAGTAGGCCTAGATTCTTCTTTTTTCCCCACTAGAACAGCACTTTCTCGTGATGCGTTCTCATTTAATACATCATGGGTATGTAAGTTTTGTGTCAGAGCTATCAAGCTATGCTTATAAATACAAGGGTTATACACTACTGTAGATAATGGATGGAGTGCGCTTGACATGGAAGTAGATGAAGAAATTCTGTTATATATTATGTAACACATGAAAAGTGAATAAAACATAGAGGTATCAAACTACACATGTCACTCTTTAACTCGTACCATGTCTTCTCAAATTTGTTAGATGATACATGTAAGAGCTCTGTTAACAGGTTGTCTATTCTACATGTAATTATCATTTTAAATGAGGAGAAGACAACAAAAAGTTCCGGCCACCTGTAGAGGATGCACTTTGGAAATGTCTGAATAGTTACTACTAATACTAGGATATATCTCATTAATAGCCATTTGCTGCACACATAAATATTTGAGAGAATGAGTGTGTGTTCTTTTTTTTTTTGTATTTGTGAAAGGAAGAGAAATTTGAAGAATACTCAATTTTTCTTTCTCGTGTGATGTGCAGGAGCGGAGACAATACAATGTAGTCTGTTTCATTTGAGCAGAATCACAGACATCAAAGACATTTGTTGATTTATTTTGTTCATGAAAAGCTGGTATTCAAGTTTGATAATGCTCCATATCATTTTCAATGGGCTTACTCAGGTTTTATCATTCAAGCAGTCATGTACAGTACCATGTACATTATGTTACTCATCATTACGGAAATCTTTATCAGTGTTTCAACAATGAAAGTCAATCTTTGTGTATTTCTTGCTGTTTATTCATCTGTTGTTTTTGCCAGCTCTAGTTAACAGTGTTTATAAACTTCAGAAGTGAATTGATTCATCTGTTGTTTTATCTCCCTTTCCCTATACCCATTGCAGTAGTACTTTCCTGTATCTGAAATTCCTTGCGATATGGGGCTTCGTTCTGCTGCTTGACTTTCTGCTGGAGTTCCGGTTTGAGTACCTGTGGCCAGTTTGGCTCCTCCTTCGCAGTATCTACGACTCCTACAAGTACCAAGGCCTGGTAAGTGTTCCCTGAACTAGTAGTCTGCGGGTTTCACAGCCCTGTAGAACCAAACGAACAGTTTGATCCCATTTGTCTGTCTGTCTGTCTGTCTGTCTGTCTGTGTATGTGTGTGTGTGTTTGTCAAAGGTGTTGGACACATGATTACTTGTACCTGGTACATAATGTACCTTTGAAAAATTTGTGTAACTAAGTTAATAACTTCAAAGGAAAAACAAACAAATACACATGTTAACAAAAACTATGCCAGTTGTTTCATGCCCATTACGCCTCTGAGTGTTAGTTTGTATTATCCTGTGGTTTTATGTTTTGTAATTATAGTATTTCTAATATCAGCTGTTGAACAGTTTCCTCAAAGATGTACAGTTACTGGTATTTCAAAAGCTTTTATTATGTTGTTGTTTTTGTTTTCTTTCCTAGGCCTTCTCGGTGTTCTTCATATTCATCGCCTTCACGTCGGACATGATCTGTCTACTGTTTATCCCTGTCCACTGGCTGTTCTTTGCAGCCAGTACATATGTGTGGGTCCAGTTTGTCTGGCACACAGGTATGTACAGCTGTACACCACATCACACATCACACATCGTGTTCTCATTAACAACACTGACACTCATGACCACTACAGCAAATATTATAGAGAGAAAGGTACACTGTTAGCAAAGAAAATATATACATGTAGTTGCAAATATTTAGATATTGGATGGTAGTGAACAGTGTATTGGAATATACTGTATGAGCTAATACCATATATTGCACATGACAAAGATTGTGCAATATTTGACCCTAATGAGGGTAAGATTTTCTCATATTATATCATGAAATAAGGCCCAAATTGACTTCAAATTGATGAAATTCTTGATTTGAGTTGCACAAAGGTCTAGTTGATGAGACACCTGTCTGGTGATCAGGAGATCTTTACTTCCAATCCTGCATGGGTGTGATTTTGTTTATCATTGCAACTACTAAAACACTCATTAGTTGTTTTTTTTTCTAATTTACTGTAAAAGTGGATATTTTCGTGTGACTAATTTTTCGTGCTCAGCTGGGCAATGAGACTTTTAGCTTGTTTTTAATTCCGCGGAATCAAGACATCAACTACTTGAATGTACGGGTAGCAAAAAAATTCCTTTGCTTTATTTGTGCTAGTTTCTGGTTGCGCAAAATGCGTGAAAATTTAAACACCACGAAAATTTCCACTCTTACAGTAGTACGGTTTGTACTTATTTACATCAATTTGTCAATCAATAGCAATAAATCTAGAACTGTTATGTTATACACCCCTCAGACAGATTTTCATCCAATTTTCCACTGGACAGCAATCGTGATCAGTAGCCACTGGCTGTTTACCAATTTATCAAAGTATGTACTGTACTGCATGTGCATAGGATATTGTTGCTCTGGGTCATGAGCAATGCATCTGCTTATTTTCCCCAAACCTCTAGAATTTCTGGTGTTCTTTCATAGTTTTGTCATGAGAGCTGAGAAGTGGTCATCCTGACAAGTTGATTTCTGTAGCACATATTCGCTTGAGATGAGTCAAAATATGCTCTGATGCTAAATGCTGAACTTAGCAAAGCTACTCACAAGAAAAGAGTATTGTTTATAAACCACAGTGTACGTGGACACACTCTGATTAAGGCTGCACATAAGCCAGGAAGGCAGAACAAGTTTTGTTTTGTGTTTGTGTTTACCATGGTTGCAAATATGCATGGTAAAAATAAAATTTGCTAATGCTAATAATTTAGATACAAACAAATACCATTTGACTGTTGGTTACTTCATAGGTCTGAAAAATGCTGAACACATACAAATACAGTTGTACATGTATATTCTTAATTTCTAATTTGTTATATAGCTATTTCTCAAGCTCACGCCACTGTAGGTAATAAATGTAATAAGTTTGTGTAAGTGGTCTGTCCATCTCTTATTTACATTTTATTAAGAGTCAAGATAATATTGTCAGATTACAAGTCTTAATTGTCTGTTATTCAAATATCACAATCCTGGAATGTGATAATGACTTTGCACTATTGTCACACTCTACATCCATCTGAATGCAGATCGTGGCATCTGCCTGCCAACAGTGGCACTCTGGCTTCTGTTTGTTTACATCGAGGCTTCGGTGAGGCTGCGAGGGCTGAGATCCGTGGTGCCATTTCATCTCGATTTATGCAGACCATTCGCAGCACACTGGTGAGATTTTTGCATTCGTGCACTCAGAATGTGATTTAGATTCTTTTTCCAATGTTTGAGATCCACTTTGTAGAAGGGTTTGCTGCCCTAATGAATCTGATGGAGTCTCACTCTATCGCATAAGAAATTCCCTTGTCAAAGAGAGTAAATTAACTTTCATGAAACTCTTGGAAAGTTACGACATTCTTGGAAGAGTATAACCCACCTCTGCATTTCACTAATGGTAATCTTAAAACACCATAAACTTATTTTAGCTTTAAAAGGATTTTATGTAATATGTGATAAGATACGGAAGAATTCATGGCATTGACTACATAGTATAACTTGAGACGGTAAATATTGTTTTGTTGCTAACCTTTGTGCAGTAGAGCATAAGCAACCAACAAAAGTGATCCAATATTTGAAATGGAAGCTTGCTGAAGACAGCTTCTTTGCTTTGAGGAAATTAAATGTGTCAGAAAAAAAAATGTGTAAATTATTGATGTTCTACATCTTCTGTAAACTCATGTGACATCAGTCTCTGACATGTTTAGAAAATCTAGGATTTATATGAGGACATATTTCTTTTGATTCTACAATAGCCTACTTCAAATCAAATTTTTATTCATTAATTTTTTTTTTGTTTGTGTGTGTGTGTTTCTTTTCAATTTGCTTTCAGATGTGATTGTGACATCTACCACTATGCTTTTGAGAAGTGATTGATACTCTACCATGTTTAAATCTTTACCATCTTTTTAATAAATGTGATAATGCTCTTCAAGTTCTAATACATCCTTTCATTCTTTATAAGACAGAGTGATCACAAAACTTCTTACATCGACTTAAGTTAATGAGTTCTTGACTTACTGTGGCTGTATGGAAGTTGCTACTTTGCAATGTATGTGCATGTTTGGGTTGCACATAATAATATGCAACAAAGCTCTGCAGAGAGAATTCATGTGATATATCTTCAGGTGAATTTGTTGTCTGTAGTGTACACCAGATGATGAGTCATTAGTCACAAGCAATAACTCATCACATTATTATTAGTCTCATTGCCCATTCAATGTCATGTTTGAATTCATCACTTATGCTGAGGAAGTATGGCTCTGTTTGGTTAATATTTTTAGTAAGTATTGTTAGTGAGGGCAGCACATTTTATTGTTTTGCTTTTTACCTACCCAAATGAATACTTGGATGAGTGTCCTACATATTGAGTATGCGGGTACATGATGTATGTTTTCATTTCACTTGCCCAGCAGTTAGTTTTGGTTGCCCCAGTCAGTCAAGTCAAATTGCTACCATTCAGATTAAATGATTAAGACTATAATTTGCCTCTTCCTTCACCGTCAGTATTGGCTATCCTGTGGTGACACTGGGCTTCAATTTCAAGAGCTATGTCAGTTATCGCATGAGGCTGAGAAAGCAAAAAGAGGTGCAAAAAGAGAATGAGTTCTATATGCAACTCCTGCAGCAAGCTTTGCCGCCTGAGCAACAACCAGCCAACGGTGTGGCGGTCATTCCAGGGGACAAGCCCAAAGGTCAGTAATGTGCAAGGTTTTGTTCATACTGAAATTGTGCAAGGTTTTGTTCATACTGAAATTCTTCGGTTGACATGTGAGCATATCCACCGTACCTGCCATGTGATGGTGTGAGGTATGATGTAGTGAACAGTATACTGGCCCCATATGTTGATCATGTGTGATATTTAGAACAATCCAGGACAGTAACAGCAAGGTCCGTTGTTCAGAGAGTGTACCATAGAGGGCCTTTGAGCCTGTGGCTCAAAGAGATAGAAACCCACATCATTACTTTGGCTGCATGATTTTCAAGATGCTTTGGTGGGGAAAAGTTCCACTCAAAAGCTGTACACTGTACTTACTTGTTTCAGTGTTCATTGATCATTTGCACTGGTTTCTTTGTACTTTTTTTTTTTTTTAATGCCTCCATGCCTCCACCATGAAGTGTTGCCGGAGGTATACAATGTATGTTTCAGGTTGTCCGTCTGTACTTCCACGCATAATTGATTTTTTGGACAGCGTAAACCGTTTGAGGTATCCAAATGAAACTTGGCATATGTATGGATGAGTAGATGGAGTTGTGCCTATCAACTTTTTGGTGCACATGCTTACGGTCTAAGGTCAAAGGTCTAGGCAAATTCTGAAAATTTCAATGTTTTCCCCATATCTGTGCAATGCCTGAAGGTATTTTCATAAGAGTTAAATGCATGACTTGCCTGATAATAGTTCTCTTGAGAGTTTGGGGGTCATGGGGTCAAAGGTCAAGGGACAAGGGGATACTATGCTGTAGCAAGAGTAGAGTTTCATCGTCTGTGATAGGTGATGAAACTACAGCACAGCACCATTTATTATTTGCATTTGGTGAAATTTGACAAGAGAAGCAGGAAAAAAGCACTTCACTACAAGTTCGATTGTCCTCAAACAAAAAGTACTTGAAGGTTTGGAATAAATGATTGACTTCTTCATTCGATATTGTTTTGAAGTACTAGTGAATTTCAGATTTTTATTTTGACAACTACTGTGTAACAATTTCAAGAGAGATTTCTTTTATATTGTACATGTTTGTCCATGTTGCAATTACTTTAGATGTGTTGAATTCTTGATTTCTGTAATTGCAGGTTTATTAATTTTGTGACTACCTGTCCACACTACCTCTAACAAACAAGCCATTAAAATTGACATTATCATTATTTTGAGCAGTTACAGTGTATACTCCTAAGTCATACTCTCTGTTCTCATGTTTATTCCTTTTTTAGCAGCACAGTACAAGCCTGTCAAATGATCAAATACCCCTTTTCCAAGAATAAAAGTTTCAGTTTCAAGTTTCTTTATTTCACCAAAGCAAAGAAGATAATAGAAACAAACAAACACATACAACAACATAAGAACACAATTACAAACATATCAGTTAAACAGTGTAAAAAGAAATGCTATGGTAGGCAGCAGCCAGACAGGAAATGTCCCTTATTTTCGGCTGACCTAAAAACATTTGTTAAATTTCTGTTACCAATGTCTTCGAAGCAAGTAAAACATAAGAACAGGAAAACACCAAGACATGACAATCAACATACAATGACAAATAACAAAATACCTGATGTCTCGTAACATAAAGGATAAAAACTGATGCTCTTAACTTAAATGAGTTTGGTTGAAATAATTGAGGAGAATTTTTTTTATAACCAGATTTAGATATATTCAAAGAGTTAAATATCATAAAATTAGTTTTTGATATATTAATTAATAATTTATTCATTCGGAGCCAACTTGTAACATATTGCAATTCCTTATTAAAAACCTCTTGTAAAGAATCCATATCATCATGAGACAAAAATATGCTTGTGTCATCGGCAAATAAAATACATTGTAAAACATTAGAAACATTTGGCAAGTCATTTATATACAAAAGAAATAAAATAGGCCCGAGGATTGTTCCCTGGGGCACTCCACATCTTATGTTTTTATATTCAGAAACATTCTTATCAATTGATACAAACCGCCTACGATTACTCAAATAACTTTTTAAAAGATTTAAAATAACTCCACGAATACCATACTGACCTAATTTAGCTAAGAAAATATTATGATCAAGCGTGTCAAATGCTTTGCTCAGGTCTAAAAATAAGCCCAGTAAAATTTTCCTGCTGTCTATTGCACAGATCACCTTACGAATGAAATCAATCAATGCAGAAGATGTGGAGTACCCCGGTCTAAATCCATACTGATTTTTCATGATAATATTGCACTTTGTCAGAAAAAAAAGAGTGTTTCTTACATATTGAAGTACATCATTTTGTTAGTTGGAAGTACCATAATATCTGTGGGAATTTCATGTGGTGAGTACTTAACAACAGGAAAAGAAGAATAGAAATGAACAGAAAGGCATATTTTCAAGTGCCCCAGTTGTTTAATGTGGCTCTTCAATTTTCCTGTTTACAGTGCTCTTTTCATAGCTTTCTTATTAATCCTCTATATGCCAGTCAAGTTTGAAGCCAGTACCTATGTAGATATTTAATCTCCATTTTGTGGTGGAGATGTTATTTTGTATATTTTGATTTTGGTTATTGCCATTCTTACTTAATCCAGTGCTTCTGGGAAATGGGTGTGCCAAGTATAGTGTGATATATTAACCATATGACTTCTTGCAATATATCAAATATGAAAGGGAAAGTTTTGTCCATGTGAATATCATAGTTGTGAAGATCATTCCCATGCAAGCTCTTCTCATAATTTGTCTTTCCACACAGCTTCAAGTAAAAAAGCAGATGAACCTGTGGCAAATGGGGTTGCAGCAGCCAAGAAAGAATCACCGAGTAGTAAACAACCAAAGAATCAGTCTGGTGCAGAGACTGGTGGTGGTGTGGAAAAATCAGGAGGAGGTGGAGGAGGGGGTGGTAGTGTGGCAAAGGAGACTCGAAATAGACACATTGGGACAAATAATGCCAAATCTGCCTCCCCCACCCCACCAACAGATGCAAATATTTTAGACGCAAAGACGGCCGCGTCGCTTTCATCCTCCTCCTCATCGTCATCCTCAACTGGCAACAGCCACTCGGTGAATGACTTTGATAATGTGAAAGAGAATCTAGTGAACGAGCAGACCCAGGCCAAAAATCTGAAGCAAATTTCGGTAGGGTCGTCGACCCGGCAGCGCAATCCCTCACCAGTGATGAAAGAGAACAGCTCTTCAGGCCAGGGTAGTAAGAAGCCCAAACCGCTGCCTTCCAAGCTGGAGAACAAAGAGAAAGACACAAATGTCAGCGCTGACCTGGCCAGGACATTGAATGCAACCCAAGTAGTCAAAACGGACCAGTCAAAATACATTATTGCACGGTAAGAGTGAGAGAGTCATTTCGATACTGAAGAAAGGGTCTAAATGATTTTACTTATTTCCATTCTGTCGTCCATTAGTTTGAAGGTTCCAGATCTTGAGTTTTTTATATTTTCTGGAAGAGCAATTCTTCTATGTAATTCTAAAGTTTGGATTTATAAAACAAATAGTAAATTTAGGTTTTTTTTAGCAGCTTTTACTTAACACTATTTTTGTTTTAATGGTATCATGTATGTCTTTGAGACCCCTTTTTATTCATAAAAACCCTTTTCATACTGTTCAATTTCGGCTCTGATAATTTTTAAAAGGATAGTGGTACTGTAGTCAAATGTAGTATCAGTCATGAATAGAATGTGCTCCATGAGTGTGAAAATTTTCAGCTTAATCTGATAATCCTTTCATTGTTATCACAGAATTTTGCATCCTTTTTTTTGTACCATTCATTGGACAGCTTTGGAACTAGGAGAGATTTAGCACTCGAGTAGACCCTTAAAGCTTTAAAGCCTCTTTTGTCAATAAAGACTTTTCCAGAGAACGCACTTTCTTTCCATTATTTAGACAGGGTAGGAAGGTCCAGTTGTATCGAGTTATACATCATTTTAAAGCTTAAACCCTGCTCTTTCATAATCTGCCCCTAACTAAAAATCCTTGTCTTGTGTGACCTTTTAGTGTTTTTGTGATGCAAGGTCACAAATGGTAAGATTTCTTGAATATTAGTCATGTTCATGGTCTTGATTTATGTCAGGTCTCTTTTGTTTTATTCTATTGACAGAAAAAGGTTATGTATTGGTATGTGATTATATATGCAACGGGAAAATTGTTTGGGTGACATGTTGGGTAATGAAAGGAACTTGACATTTCATCAGTTTATTAGGGCATCCCCACTCTGGGCTGAGAAAATCAATGCATGCTTTAATGCTGGGCTAACCCAGGCTACGAAGAGAAATGATTTAATGCTGGTTATGAGCAGTACAAATACAAAGATTCCATTTGCAATCCAATGTGGTAGACTGGAGACTGATGTCAAGAAGCTGAAAGCTGACTTACAAGCCAGTCGTCAAGTGGAAAGTGACCTCCGGAACCAGGTGAACAGCCTGTTGGCCTCCGAGCAGCAAGACAAGATGTACTTGGAACAGGCCAGGAAAGACAATGAGTCTTTGCAAAACAGGTTAATTCTCTCTCTCATCTTTGTTCTTTTATTTTCTATGCAGTTCTATTTCTATTATTATTGTTGTTTTTATTGCAACTGATTAACACATTGCCCTTCATTGCATAAATACTCATGATAAAAGTTATGGGCATACATTTTTGGGTTGGATTTAAACCCGTTGCAATAAAATTGACTTGAAACAAGAATCGTACATTTGAATAAATATGCAGTACCCCCTGCTAAAAGGGATAAGAACTATTACTGGCTATTGGAAGGAAGCCTGTATGTCTAGTGGATATGATGCCAGTCTAGCAATCAGAGGGTTGTTAGTTCAAACTGAACCCGAGGATGAATGCCCGTGATTTTTTTCATGGCTGTTACTCAAAACACTGAATAATCGGTGTGTATCTTAATGAATGACAATTGTCAATCAGTAGCAGTTAAAAAAAAAAAAAAAAAAACTAAAACTAAACTGATGTGAGAACTACCAGTATTAATTGAATAAAGACATATGTGTATACATCTATGAATATCCTTGTTGACAGTCATTGCACCCTTTGCACATGGTATGAAGTCATTCTCACACAGCAAGTATGATGCATTTTAAAAAAAAAACTAATTGTCTATGCATGACCATGTCAGACAAAACCTCATTTGATTTTTTATTTCTTGTACACGATGTAATCTTGTGTAGAAACTTGCCTCATGATTGACAGATCATAGACTGCAAATGCATATGCAACACTGAGGTTATTGACCTTCATTGAATTGTAGTATGAGTGATATAATGCCTCTTATCATACATATGAAGAAAGCTGGCTCAGTTTGTGTCTGTACAGATTCCAGCCAAATATGTAATGGGAACAGTGGCCTTGTTCAATTATAAAACTACAAAATTCAACCACAAAACTTTTCCTTCACACACTCCCTTTAGGTGTGTAATATATGATTCATCTACTGTAGATGCCTGTTTTTTGTACACATTATGTGATGCATACAGAATGTACCATACCTTGGTTCCCCTATGTATCAGAAGTCCCCGTAGACTGTGTAGTAATATATTAATTCTTCTTTCTCCTTTTGTTTGCAGACTGCATAATTTGGTGTCTCAGAAACAGCAAGACAAGCAGAATATTGTTCAGCTAGAGAAGAAGGTTAAGCAGGAGCGGGAATCCCGCGCCACGTTTGAAAACCAGCTGAAGGAAGAACGAAAGAATAGAAAAGCTGAGGAGGTCTCAGGCAGGCAGGTTGTGCAACCATCAGGGTAAGAAATGAGAGAGTTTTTTGAGTCATCCATTAAACCAGGATATATCTTAGCAAAGCAATGCTTTTTAGATTTATGATTCTTTGTTGAGAATAAAGTTCAAACCAAGTTTGAATACAAAAATGGACTTTTATGTGGTCTTAGGAAGCCTAGACACAATGTGCGAATGATCTATGTTACATGTGTTCTTTGCCGTGCATGCAGTCACCATTTTAAAGGTTACTAATAAGTAATTAAAGTGTGAATATGCTGCCAACCATACCCTGAAGTTGAGGTTTTGACTGTCATAAAAAACATGGTATGAGTGAGACCAAGATGTCAACTGTAGGCTGTGTATGCTATGAAAGTTAACACCACTTTCAAATGTTATGATTTTCAATTTGGGCTTTGCATTAAGTGACATGATATTGTGTGAGCCATTACATCCAACTTCCCCCACAGCCACAATCCCAATTAAGGGTGAACCTTAAACCACTTTCACATCTAACTGTAATTTAGAGTGTGCATCATATATATGAAAATATTCTCTCTCTCTCTCTCTCCTGTAGCACACACATTTTCCTCATTCCTACTCACAGTAGGACTACATTTTATTTTAGGTTTTGGTTTCTTCCTCTTTTATTCTACCAATCTTTGGAACTAGATAAAGTGTATGGTAGTGAACATGCTGAAAACAACAGAAACTCAGAGTCCGTTCATATGGCCTCAAAGAAGTGAGAGTAAAAGAGTTCATTTATCATTTCCATGTTGTACTTCGTGGTTTCTGGTTTCTGCACGACCATGGTAATAAACCCAATGGAGTGTTATATCATCAGCTGACAGCAACAGTGGACTAATTGTATAACCAAACATGTACCCAATAATTGTTCCAAAAAATGTATGCACGGGAGTTAAAAAAAAAAAAAATACATTTTTTAAATCTACATGTGTACCCCTCTCTCTCTCTCTCTCTGTCTCTCTGTGTATTGCTTGTCATACATACAGTATATTATAACAATAAGTTTTGTCTGATCTAGAAATATATTTGTGAATTTTAACACTCCTTTCCGTACTGGCAATGATTCAGGTAGTCTTATTTTGGTACCGTAAAAGCCATTTTTTTTTTTTCACCGGGGTTTAGTTTTTGTGAATTTTGCTAATCACTGCTGGGGCCCGAATTTAACATTGCACTAAAATATTGCAAATGAACAGGCATAATTGCATTTATGACAAACATTGGTGTCAAATCATGAAATCAAAATTTCGCAGGTATGTCTGTGACCTCCTCATTCGTGAAAATGTCTGTATGCAAAAAAACAGCTTGTGCAATATTGCAGTCTTGAAAGTACAGTGTATATTGATGGGAACATATCCAACTCTTTCACTGTGTAGAATTAGTACGCCTGCTAGACAAGGAATAAAACCTCTAACTGGAGGTTGATACATGAGAGTGAAATGTGGTTGCTCTTATTTCCTGGTTCAATATGATATTGTTGAAGTGCAATCCATCACAACATTCAAGTTGGCTTAAAGGGGAATTCCAGACCAGTGAAAAGATAGAGTCAAATTCTGCAATCACAACAGTGAAAATGTTATCAAAATCAAATGAAAATTAGGGAAGTTATGAAATTGTGAAATTACATTAATTTTCCCAAAACATTTTTTGAAGAGTCATTATATTTATATGCAAATAGTGATGTCATCATCTCATTACTGCTTTCCAGATACAGCTTGTAGAGCTGCATATTACCTTTTCAATTTTCTAGTTTTTTTTTTTTTTTTTTTATATTTTCAAATGCAATTGTTCTCCAGCCTCAAATCCTGATATGTCTGACTGATCTTTATCTATTTTAAGTAATTCAGCCACAAATAACATTATGTTTACACACCAGCTGTAGGATGTTTGTAAGGTAACAATATTATTGCCTCTTCCAGTTTGTGTGCTGTCCAGTCAACACATGGGACCTTTCATAACTTTTGTGTCTGAAATCTCTATCATTCTTTTCTTCTGATTTCATTCTGTGTGTAAAATTCAATGTGAACATGATCAGGAATTGCACATAAAAGATTGAATATTTGAAGGAAAGAATATGGATGTCTAAACTCTTGTCAGAAGTTTTGCTTAAGTATCTATTTTTTTTTTCATTATTAATGCTTTTATCCCATAAACTTAGAAGCAGATCTTTGCAACTGGGTAATTAGAATTGAGATGCAAATGAAAATGAAGAATGCCATTGGCCCAGTGATATACCAAAATCACAGTGAAAAGGATGATCAGATGTGAGACAGTCATCTGACAACACAAGATATCTATTTGCATTTATAGTTAATCTCACACATCTTTTCACTTAGTTTGTCCTTACAATTGTATTCATTGTGCTTGCTATTAAAGTTGTAAATAATATGTTTTTTCCACCAGCCAAAACTCACAGCGAAGAAGAACATTTTACGTAAAATGTGATGCAAATTGCAAATGTTGAATTGTGCATATTTTTGTTTTCTGTTAATTGCAGGGATGGTGAATGCTCAGAAAACTGTCGCCTGCGACGCCAAGATCAGGAAAGTGAAATACAAAACTTACTGAAAGAAACAAGGGACAAGGGCGAGAAACTTCGTGATTTAGAACAAAAATTAGAGGTATGGTATGATGTAACTGTGCTAATTGTATCAAAAGCAATTCTGTAATTGCAGTGAGAAAAGAATTTATGCTGTTACATAAATATGTCTGATTGAGGTCATATCACACTCCTGATCAGCCGTGTGATTCTCTTCTTTTTCTTTTCTTTTTTTCAATTTTATTTGCTGGCGGTAAATAGAAAAGATAGTTTTATGTGACCAACCATGCAAATCCAGTAGTGGTTTTCTATAGTCCAGCTTCAGATAATGTCAGTCATGGTTGTGTTTTCAGAGGAAGGTGTGCACTCTCAATAACATGTTCACTCAAGTGCATACACTATTTATTACCCGTAACATAAGAAAAAATAGTCTATTCTCTTTCACTTATACTTTCTTGCTTTTCTATTGACTCTCTTCATTTCTTCCCTCTTCCAAGCCTAACAGCCCTATCTGTCTTCCTCAGTACTTTACCAGCTTAATGAAAGAATACCAAACAGTCCTTATTTTGGTTATTCACACAGTGATCCATTTTCTCAGGGCTTCATCAGTTTATAGCAAAAAAAGAAAACAAACAAACAAACAGTCCTTATTAGGGCTATTCACACAGTGATCTGTTTTCTCAACACTTCATAGATTTATAGCCCAATCCTCCACCCCCCCCCAAGAGTCATTACTAATACTAGGACTGTCAACACATTGATCCAGTTTCTCAGAACTTCAGCAATTTACGGTTGGAAAATACCAAACAGTCATTATTCAGGCTATCCACACGGTGACCCGTTTTCTCAGGACGTCATCAATTAATGGTAAAAGAACACCCATCAGTCTTTACGGAAAAGACTATCCACACGGTGATCCATCCTCACCACTTCACCAAATTTCAAGCAATAAACTACTCTACGCTCCCTCTCCTACCTTTTCACCTTTCTTTTCAGTATCCTCATGTCTTCTCTCTCCAATCCTCGTCAGGACAGTCCACACGATGAAACCACAAACCTCTACTTGTGATATTTACGTCACCCATGCAAACTTTCAAAGATAACGTAGGATATGGGCTGAAATGTTTCTATTCTTTTCTACAAACGGGAATAAACATTACAAGATAAGAATCATTTTGTCTGCAGTGCAGTGCTAGTTTATGTGAAATACAAACCATATGCCAGTCTATTTTACAAGGTGCTTGCATATTAGATCACAAAAGAGGGGCGAGACAAATTGCATCTGTACCTCAATCTTCTTGAAGAAGTGATGCTGCATTCATTTCTGGATGCGCACAGGACAACAACAAAAGGAGCTCATTCTTGTATAGTATTAACATTATTTGCGATGTTGGATTAGCATGGTGTTTGTGACCTCCGACCCTCACAGCTCCATGAGCGCCAGGAGGTGCAGAGCCAGACGGAGAGGCTGATGAACGCACTGGTCGCCATGCAGGACAAGAATACCCAACTGGAGACAAGTCTCAGCGCAGAGACCAGACTCAAGCTGGACTTGTTCTCGGCACTGGGTGATGCACGGCGACAGGTGGAAATAGCTCAAAGTAAGTCCTTTCCAACCGACTTAACCCGTTCAAATGACTTGAACTGAACTGAACTTGAACTTAAACTTTATGCTGTTTCATTTTAAAACCATAACATTGCGTACAAAACAAACAGAACACAGAAAATGAGTGTATAAATGTGCAATACATAACACATGCTGATTATAAATGAAACATGGAAACTACAAAAGACCTAAGGTCTTGTCAGCTTAGTTCCCCCCCCCCCCAAAAAAAAAAAACAAAAAACCCAAAAACAGTTGAAGCAATATTGTTTTAAATCTAAGACATAAAACAGTAAAGCAAAACATGATAATACAAGTTATTCAATTAAAACAAAGGAAATAGAAGAATAAAAATTGAAAATGAACACAAGTATTTTACCACTTGCATTTACCAGTTAGATTTCTGAATATGTTTGTCTGTTAAAGTGACTTGTGAACAAATCTGTTCATGTGTAACCTGTTTATTGATAGAGTTGGAATTAGAAGTTTATTAGTACATATGTCCAGTACTTGGTCATGTGTGCATCTGGCCATTGTCTTAAAATCTGTGCTGCTTTGGATAACCTCTGTGTGGGAAGCATGCATGAAAAATTACCCCTGTTTACTGACTTTCATGACTGTTGAGGGACAAATGCTGCTATTGCGTTGATTGTGATCCACACTTTCACGGCAGAATATCTCTTTCAGATTATGGTGTTTGCTGGCTGTATCGAAGGTGCTATTCATGTTGACTTGAGAAACACAGGCCTACACCCCTATTATGGTGTTTGCTGGCTGTATCGAAGGTGCTATTCATGTTGACTTGAGAAACACAGGCCTACACCCCTATTATGGTGTTTGCTGGCTGTATCGAAGGTGCTATTCATGTTGACTTGAGAAACACAGGCCTGCACCCCTTTTACTGTGCATACAGTTTACAAATCAGATATGCCAACACTTGCTTTGATGGACAGTCGACTGGCTCATAAAGACAAGCTGTCTATTGATAACACCAATCTTGCTGTTTGTTAATGTGTCATTGTAGATCAGATTCACCATAGAGATCAGGAGATTCGGGATCTGAAGGCAACCATAGCTGACCTGATGGCTGTCATGCCTATGGCCAACTACCCAGTACCCACCTCGACCAGCAACCCTGTGGCGACGCCCCGCTACTTCTGCAGCCCTTGCCCCCCTGAAGAAGTTGGCCAGGCCCCAGTGGTCAGCAAGCCGGTGGTAGGGGTATCCCCGTTGGTCCAGACGCCACCCCAGCAGCCTCCCACAACACCCCAGCAGCAGTCGTCTAATCCTGGCACTCCTCCCCCGGGGCCACAGTCCCAGGGAACGTCCCCTGCAAAGACATCGGTGCTGGACCCCAATGCGGCAGTCTACCGACCCAAGAGTAACTAGGGCGTTGTGCAGCTCTTTATTCTTCTCAAGCGTTGGAAAAACATGCTACAGTTAAAAGTTAATGAGCTTTACAAAAACATACAAAAAAAAAGAAGAAAAATGTGTGCATACATTAAATGTGATGCATTGTTACATGTTTCTGTGCTTGTTACTGTTTGTTTCTCTTTCTCTCTCGCTTGTTGGTCATTGTTTCAGAATTGTGGAGAAAGAGCATGTTAATGTATTTGCAAGGTGTGTAACGTACAAGTAGTTTTTTGTGGGTTAGTTCTCAGTTAGCACATAATGGAGCAGCTTCATTTCACTAGTTTCTGTAGACTGACAGTGTATGAAATATGATCTAGTTATCTTTGAGCTCTCCTCCTCTCTTTCTCACTCTCACTTTCTGCCGAAGGGGTTTGGTGAGGTGCAGTTCAAACACAGTGACACAATGATACCCTACAGGCATTTCAACGATTGCATCGTAATACACCGTGTTAACATGTTCTTGGGCATGAAGGTGTCATGAGGTTGTTATTAATGCTTGATGATTGCAAAACCAGTATTAAATATTTGCTTCCTTGTTTGTTTTTCCTTGCCAGTTCGATACCCTTGGAATGTTTTTGGGTTTTTTTCTCCACGAATGTCAGATAATGAAATGCCATCTTGACTGTGTAGGTGTTTGAAATGGGAATGCAGGCCATCACATGTATTTGCCAATTGTGCAGCTTATACGTAATACTGTCAGGCTTTGACCTCTGCATGACAACATAACATTGCTGGAATAGTGTGAAGAATGCCACAGTACCTAGTGACCACTCACAAGTACGGTAGATATTTCATGAATGTGCTGGTTGCAGGTGTTGTCCATGGCAGCGTACATGTAAAAGAGTTTGTTACCACAGTTGTGCTAAGTTGGTAGAGAAATTCAGCTTGAGAGTAAGACATTATTGACATCTCTGTGGGGTGGAAGTTGAGATGTTCTTCAACCGAAATCACTGAAAGGGACCTGTGTCTGAACACTGCACTGTGAGAAGCAGAAACAGTTTTGCGACTACACAACATGTCTTTGTTATGGATCTGTTAGACCCAATTTGCTAATTTGATACATATTCAACCAGTTTAGCCTTTCACAGGTGTTCATGTGGAGGCACAGGACATTGATGGATGACTGTTACTAACGTGGGGGGGGGGGGTATGTGGTGCATTATGATTCTGCCTTTCACACGTACACTCCTACTAAGTGATTGCGTAACATTAAGGCCCATTGGATTCGTTCCAGGGCTTATGGTAATGTCATAGATGTGTACTCCAGTATGTGAGGTTGCGAATGAAGTTAATCACCCATTCATAGAAAGAGATATATTTTACAAGCTACTTAGTAGTCATGGTAGACTGCCCTCTCTTGTCGACCACAAGAATCATCTTTAGCTACCAAACACACTACCTCTGTAAACGGATGAGAGACACAGAGTCTCTAGAAATCTTGCCATATTTCCTCTCTGTGTACCTACCCTGGCACATTTCTCTTTCATGTCTATGGCATACAGTGATCATCCTCCACACATCACTCACCAATCTATGTGGTAGATGTCTACACGGGATGTAGATGGAGAAAAGACTTCCACTGGCCCTCAGTCTTCTCTGCTATCACACCTATTTGTAAAAAGTGGTGCACTGGGAATGTTTTTCAGCCAAAACTTCTTTAAAATGGCATAATAAGTCACATGTCTTTTAAAATTCTTCTGTATCTCTTGAAATGTAATCTGAAGGAACCATCACAGCTGCAGAATGCCATTCCGTGAAGCACTTTGCCACAGTTGCAGTCTGCAGTAATCATGGTCACCTTGACAACAGCCAAGCAACAACCAATCACCTGGTAGCAGTCTTGTCATTGCAATGGTGTGTGCCATTATTGGAACAACAAAGGCCCATGTCATAGTGAAATAAGGCCCAATTGTGCTGCAGTGTGTACTCCTAAGGTTCCCCCTAAATCTTGTGTTCATTGTCATATCCATGGTCTAGAAGGGCGTGGAGAACGGGGTGGCAGTGAGCAAAAATGTAATGTCTAAAAGCTTACAAAGACCTATATAGCAGGTTTTTGGGAAGAGGTGCTAGTGGGGGAAGGGAGAGGATAGCTAACCATGTTCAGGAGTGCTGAGCAGAAAGAAAACGTTCCCATGCCAAATAAGCCATGTTGTTGAATACTGCGCTTAACCTTTAAAAGGTTACCTTTACTTACCATTTGCCAGCAGCTTTGTGTTAAGTCTGAAACTCACAACATCATTGTGGACAGGCTTGAAGTTTTGGATTTGTGTATTTTTTTTTGGAAATATGGAAAGGAGACATAATGTAGTTTGTTTTTAAACACATTTTTCTTTATCCAGGAGACCCAGAAGATGCTCATTAGAACTCAGTAAATGTGAGATCTCTATTCAAATAGAGTAGAATGTGAATGTGCCATATAGCACGCGTATGCTCATGGCAGTGCACACATTTACAGTATGGTACTTGTGATATATGCTCTCTTCAAGGCTACCTAATTGGTTCTGTGAATAGCTTCAAAATGCTTTCTATGTGCACCAAACTATAACAGATCTTTGGAATGCTGTACCATACTGATAAATAGCAGTAACCTCCCATTTAGTTGCCATCTGTTTCTTCTGCTTCTGATCACTCATGACCCCCCCCCCCTTCCTTACTCAATCCTGCCATCCTACCACCAGTGTCATTCTTCTGTGTATAACAGCATCATGTCACTAGGTGTCCATATAACAAAAGACAGCAACAAACTTTCATAAAGTTGCTTGTATTCTCTCCCCCCCCCCCCCAAATTGATGATATATGACAGAACACTCACTTGTATAAACTTCCTGAAGCATGCTTTGCTGGAAAAAAGAGAGGTCATGCTGTATCTTTTGGATTTTATTTAGAATAGGCCACATTTTATGATGCAAAATGACACGACCAAGCTGTAGGCATAGGCATTTAGATGTGTGTAAGGTGTGTACCATGATGTGGATGTCGTCTACCATTTCACCAGTCTGGCAGCCATTGCTTGTCATACTCTGGGCACAGATATTTCCTACATCCAACCCCAAGCAACTGTTTCTACATTTTCAAGAGCAACTTCACTAACTTGTAGTGAATGTTGCACTGTAGGTCAAGGCCATATCAAGATTGCAAATATTTCATTTATTTTCATGGGAGCTGGAACACATTTTTCTGCATGATAGTTTATTGTATTGTCTGTATGTAGAGCGAACTTCATTGAAGATATTGCTCAGATACGCTGGGGAAAGTCGCATTAAATTCACCATATATTATTTCAATAGCAAGCTTTAGATCTGTGATGCAAATGCTAAGAAGACGCTAATGAAGCCAAAATGGTGTTCTACACATGCGCCAGACGGCTGTTTCCATTGCCCAACCTGGTAGGCTTAGCGTTCCCTTCACAGGTCTAAAATTTGTTAATGTCAGTATTGGTTCATGGTTTGAGAGGGCAGTTTGCTGATGACATTAAACTCGTAAGGAATCAGAAGGCAACATTGTGATGCCCATTAATGTATTTATAAGAAGTACTTATTGAAAAGACATATTATTCAGTAACCATGTTAACACTTCACTGCAAGAGCCAGATGCATGTTGTAGGTAATTATGAAAGCATGATGCTTACTGCTGTAGGCATACAGGATTTTGTGAAAGTTCAGATGGCTTGTTCAAGCTGACTGTGTTAGCTTTATGAGATGTAGGTCACAAATACATTGACTG
Source organism: Diadema setosum (assembly GCF_964275005.1). Taxonomy (NCBI): domain Eukaryota; kingdom Metazoa; phylum Echinodermata; class Echinoidea; order Diadematoida; family Diadematidae; genus Diadema; species Diadema setosum. Next base: position 16,835,078 of record NC_092703.1, on the reverse strand, counting down.
AGAACGAACAACATGGCATTGGCTGAAACAGAGTTATTGTCAAATCAGCCTTTTTGGCATCTTCCACTAACAATGCAATCATCATCTAACTGTGGGTGTGTGACCTTTGTGACTTTTGGCAGTCATATGGCCATGGCTGCGCACAGTGCACACAGCTCCTTACACTCTCTGATAACATGTGATGCAAATTGATGCAAAGTGGTCCCTGTCTTCCTGTAGAAGGATCAGCTTATAAAGCACATAATGCTCCACCCCAAAGAAGTACAGGAGGTGCTCTAGTGATGATGTCACATCACATTTCTTGTTTGGCTAACAAAATTGTCACTGATTTTCAAGCCAGACCAGTGTCTTAAAAGGACAGGCCTGGAACATGCCAAACTTGTCGCTTCTTTGCCAAGCTGAGATCCAGTCTCAGTGACGATTGACAGATGTTACATGCTCATTCAGAAAGCAAAGCAAATGTGGACTCATTATTGGATGTCATGCCGGCTGTATTAGAACTGATGGGTTGTCTGCGTGTGGGTCATGTTTGTCAGTAAGTTGAGCTAAGATTGCAGGTATTCATCAACAAGAGTAACCCATCAAGATGTTTTCATTGCAACTGATTGACAAATTGCCCCACATCGACGTAAATAAATTAACGTCGATGTAGGGCAATTTGTCAATCAGTTGCAAAGAGTAACCCAGCTAAATATCAAGACCATGGCTTTATAAATTTTTCAAATATTTATCCGATTGATTTGGGTGGAAGTATGCCCCCGCTCGGGTAGTCTTGGCTTAGTGTTTAGATGGGCAACTGTATTTAAAGGGAAATAACAAAAATTTCTGATTAGAAGCGACAATGTGCAGTTAATGGTTAGATGTTACGCTCTATGTTCATGTGTATTTTTCTGCTCTGATGTGTATGTTAACTGTGTGTAATGTTTTGAAGTGACAGCATTCTTTATGATGTGTTCATTGCTAACGCTCTTGTTCCAGATGTTAAGTATTAATGGAGGAAATGGATTGGTCACGAGTGTGTTGGGAAAGACGGAACATTTTAAACCTCTTCATATATGGAGAGTGCTTTGCTGAACAGCGTTGGCAAAGCATCTTAAATTTATCGGCAAAATCAGCTTGTCATGTTCAGCTATACTAGGTATGCCCTGCTCTGATGGTCAGAGTTGCTTTCAATTTTGAAACGAAAACAGAAACACCAATAACGAAATCTCACTTATCATTTTGAATGTGGTTGTTACGGGGGTTCATGTTCTAAAATGTATATGCTGCATTTGCATTGACTTGTTTGCTAATCATGCAAGTTTGGTAAAAAATAAAAAATAAAAAATTAGAATTCCAGCTCTTGCCAACAAACACAGCCATATAATGTAAAATTCCAAGCTACATGGCACGTCAACATGACACTCAAAAAGAGACACAAAAAGTAAGCCTTGAATAAGCAGGATGTTTTTTGTGAGCTACATGGCTGATATTCATGTTTCAAAACTGTGGAGATGGACTATGAATCATTGTGTAGTAGGAGTTTGTCTGCTGAAGGGCATTGTTAGGCATTACACGTATACGACAGGTAAACCTTCAACACAACCATCACGTCAGTGGACTGGTAAGAGTTTGGAGCATATCAGGGCTACCAAGTCTCCATGATCTTGTTAGGAGGCTCCCTGAAAACTGAAAGGGATGGTATAGTATTGGTTGAGATGATGATTCAGCTTTTAACTTTTTGCAAGATACTTAAAAACCACTTTATCAGATGTTAAGAGCATACAATTCTAAAGACGAATTAAAAGTCTATTTGATGAAAATCGGTTTTGAAATGGCTGAGATGACCAAAAGAAGGTAAAACAAACTGATCCTAGTGAACTGTTGGTCCCACCTTCTGTTAGGATCACTTTGTTTTGGATATCTCAGAAAATTTCAAAACCAATTTTTCATCAAATTAACTTTGAATTCCTCTTAGAATTATATGCTTCTTCATATTTCATAAGAGGTTTGTCCTTATCTAAAAAAAAACAAAACAACAAAAACATCATCATAAAACGTTGGAAACCTGAAGACCAATCTCAACCAAAACTATACTATCCCTTTAAGTACCAGCATCTCTTCATGTTCTGACAGAAAAATGTGAAAGTCTTCCCGATTTTGGGAATTGTTTTTTGCCCATTGAAATGCGTGTGACACACCACAAGTATCTTCCTGATTGCTTTCAAGTTTAAATCCTCCCTGATTTTGATGTAGGAGATGTTAGCAGCCATTTGGTGCACAGTATAACTCCATATGTAAAGACTGTGGGCTAGTAATGAAGAGCAAGCGTAGTTATCACTTGCACTACTGGGATATCCCACGCATGTATCAGCCATGTGACTGTTGTGTTTATGCCAAGGTGCTTGTGGTACTTGAAAGTGCAACTTTTATGAAGCCAAATCAGCTCCAGAATTCAAGGCAACATCTGAAAGGGGGTCAGTTGAATTGCTCCATTCCAATTAGTTTGTCAAGACTATGATGGGACAGAAAGAATAGGTTTGGTATGATGTAACAAGCACTTCACATCTGTACTTTTCAGCTGTCAGCTGACAGCTACCTACTGACTGCTGACGGCTACCATTTTTGCTTGGACAGTTATGTTTGGCAACTATCACACTACGCATGCAGTCAGATTTTGTAGCTCAAGTACACATGTCTCCCCTTTCTCTCTCTATAGTTTAGTCTGGTTTATTTTGTATAGGTTAAAGATGATAAGGTCACTAGTACTACTATGTATCAAACTTTGGTAATTTTGAACGTGGTGTGACGCATGGCTCTCCTAGGGAAATGGCTGAAACAGAATGCCTGAAAATGTGTCACAAGTCTAAAAATAATGATGCTTAAACCTGCCTTCCTTCTTCCCATGTGGAAGGAAGCAGCAATGGTTTCATAGATTTGTCCCCCTTAAACAGCCCCTACAAACAAACAAACAAACAAACAAACAAAAACAAGCTAATGAATTAAAACTAAACAAACAACGAGAGAGTAAAGGTGAAATTATTGACCTTGCCGATGATTGGCTTGCGTGCTTATACCTACCTCTATCGTGTTTACCTGGCGAGATGTGTAGTGTGATAGAGAAAGGTAGCCATATGCCAGCACAGGGTTTATGGTGTTTATAGGGTGTGTGTACCAAGCCAAGGTGCATGTACATAATGTACCAGTGTAAGATCTTTTCCTGCAGGAACTAAAGAGGGCAGCCTTCATGGTGAAGTTCAAATCATTTGGTCATGTCTGGGCAAGCAGTACATTGTGTCACATGTGACCAATGCCATATGCCTTGACAGTAGAGCTTAAAGAGGAAGTGTCAGCTGTGTTGTTGGAGTGGCTCAAAAATAAATGCTGTTCATCAGCACAGGGAATATATTATGAGGGGGAAATGGTGAAATCATACAATGATGTAAACATGGATTTTGCGGCATGATATTGTTTTGTGATGTAATGTAATATCTGTAGCATCCTTCTTCCGGAGTCACAAGTTCTTGTTTCTCACAGGCTTGTATTTGGCAGGCACACCGCAGGGGAAGTGTGAGTGAGCATCATTCGATTTAGCCGTGCAAGTCTGTGGCGTGTCAAATTTGTAATCCTTAGATGTTCATGTATTTTAAACTTCTGTATGACTGCGATCACCGTCAGGATGTGTACCATGTACAATTAAGTGATTGCTGTCAAAAAAACCCAGTTGCGGCATGAAGGCATATTGTAGAATGGTGGCATGTATTGTTCTCTATGTGGATGACGTGCCTACAGGAGAGAAAATTTGTTGATCAGGACAACCTGCCAACTTTACTTAAACTAGCATACATTATCAAGCATACTGCATACATGTGTTGGAGCAGTTATTCTGGTACACACATATGTGGATGATTTATGTTACACATACGTTTGTGCATTTCTGTAAGTTTACGCAGGAAGGTTACTGAACACTGTTTGCCCTTATCCATACAAGCATGCCACAATCACTTTGGCTAAATTAAAAACAAATGAAAATGGCCTCATGGTTTGAAGTGCATAATGATGCAAGAGTTCAATCTTGCAATGTGCATTGCACCGTTTACATACTGCCTGATGATGGTGTGGGTGGAACATTGCATCATTTCAGTAAAAGCTGCAAATATTTGACAATGAGGTAACAGGTTAATGCCATCTGCCATCAAGCTCCCATAGTTAATGAGTGACAGTGACCCAAGCTCGGTAAACATATGCAGAAAAATACTTTGGGCTTTGGCACATACCTCTTTTTGTCACTTAAAAAGAAAAACAATATTTGAAATGAGCATTAGCCAATCTGCTGTTTAAGTAAATACACTCTACAAGTCAGGCATGTGTGTCTTGTATCAACTAGGGTTCTCTTTTATGGGTAAGGCATCGTGGGTAATTCCCTGCATTCAAAAGGCAGTGTAATGTACCAGCAGTAAGAAGCCACAAGCCTGAGTACATGGTGAAACTGAGGGATAGAGTGTCAATGTAGATTCAGTTACATGAGAAACATCTTACCATCTTACCTACACAGTGTGGCTCACAAAGAATATATGAACCAAATATGGAGGTTTCGTAGAAACCCACTATTTTCAGCTACTTACCCAATCACCTCACCTAATGGTTTCATTGTAAAATCTTTATGTCATGGTGTACATCTTGCTAAAATCAAAGAAAAAATTTGCTTTAGGCTAAGAAAGAGAAGGGACTGTCAATATATTAGAGCTGGCAATGGATATTGTAAATCCCTACCTGCATCCTATTATGGAAATAAAACAGCAAAGTAACTAAGTGTGTCTCTTGCGATATATTTGCCTTGCAAGGAGTGCTGTTGGAAATTAATCCCAAGTTAGCCAGTGATGTTACCAAAGCAATTTAATTTCACCATCTGCTTTCCATTTTGACTTGACACAGTGTCAGATAGGTAAATTTATTGATCCGGGTCAAACTTTGCTTCCTTCAGCCTGATGGACATGTGCACAGAAATATTGATCATTTGAATCAGAGGGACCTTGGTTTTGTGTACCTGGTGACTTGCAGTGCTGTTTGAAACAATATACATGTATTGCCTGATTGCCTATTAAAGTTCCAGGGTACATGGACTATATTTACTGCTAAATACCAGTTGATGTGAAACTCTCGATGTGTTCAGAAGGAATGTAGCATGTAATGTTATTTGCAGGTTTCCCTCTGGCAGTGCCCCACAAGGTTTAAATTAAGAGGTCATTTAGTAGTGACTGAAGGTACATATTGACAATGATTGCTTACGGGCTTGGAGTTTGTCAAATGACAAAGCTATGAATTCTAGACGTATCAGTATGTTGTTCTATATACCCATATACTTGGTACCGTCTGGTTATCCACATGAGCTTCAGTATGGCTTGGCATCTTATGTACTAGTGGCTGGACCATGAAATACTGTACCATATATGGGAGTAAGCTTTACAGTCAGACAGTATATGCAGTCATCCCAAGCAAGTAGGAATTTCTCTTAGCTGAATGTCTCATTATCAAAACTACACCGAGATGTAATCGGGCAAGCAATCTTTCACCTTGTGAAATCAGTATAAATGCATGAACTGGGCAACACTTGCATAGGACATGATGTTTTAATGACAGTATCAGTTTCTTTTTTCAACATCTTTCCCCAACCCACCCTCCGCCCCTTCAAATGGCATTGAGACTAGCTACAAGATACCCTCCCCTTTCTCTTACCACAACATGGGAATGCACAGCTGAAGTGCCATCATAACAAGTAAAGACAGATATAGAGCGGAAGGGAATATGAACAGAAATGTTACTCAAGCTCCGGCGCACATTACGTTTATTTGCGCCCCATTACAGCGAGGATGGTTGAAACCTAAACACCAACACCAAAAAAATAAAAAAAGAAGAAGACATGTGTCTTTTGTCAAACAAAATAAAATTTCAAAACAGAAATTCACCATTGTGTGCATGTGTTTCTTATCTGATAAGTTTGCAGTGTAGCTTCTTGTGTGTGTGTGTGTGTGTGTGCGTGTGTGTGTGTGTGTGTGTGTGTGAGTATGTGTGTGCTTGCATCACCTGCCCCAACTTTATTTGCACATATTCTCTCTATCTATCTTTACCATGTGTTTCATTTTGTCCCTTAAGTTGTAAATCTATTTTACTTATAATGTTGACAATTAGCCTGGAGAAGCTATATTAAATGGGCCTTAAATTCAGCATAATATGAATGGGAAGCAATGAAAAAAAAATATGACATGTCAAAGTTTCATTCTCAGTGTCACAAATTAGATACTGAGTATTTTAAGAAGCAACCACGTATACGTGCAGTAGAATATACTACATGAGATTATGTCATAATCTTATGAGTATCTCATTGAGTTACTTATGAAATCTACCCTTAATTTCCCTTATTCTCGAGAAATCAAAAAGAGAAAGTTTGTATCCTTGTTAACATTTTTATTTCATTTGTTTACTTATTTACTTAATTTCTGTGTTGCAATACCTAGAGATAGAGACTTTTGGGATAAAGGGATAGTCTCGAAAAAAAAATGAGCAAAACATGAGCGGGATATCTTTGTGCACAAATTATTAAAAGGTGTGGAGTTGTGAGTTGATCACGTATTCACTTTCGCTATACTTGCATGGTATTGCAACCAAATAACTAGACGGGGAAAATGTCTGAAACGTAAAAATTCCCTAACTTTCACCACGCTGTTCGTCCAATTTTACTTTACACGTTGAAGTTTACACATGTATATAGGTTCTGAAGTGACTGATGGATTTTTACGCCGAAGCTGGAACCAACGAACCTATATTCAGCATACTCGGCAGGACCTGCAGCGGGACAACACATACCAGACGTTCGCTCGCTGGATTAGGGAGCAGTGTTGTTTGTAGCGCTTATACAGTCATGGTCACAAAATCCAACCTTGTTTAACCCTAACCAGACCGGGCTTTTTCGCCTGTTCTGTAGCCGCGGGAGGGTTGAGTCAACCCCCCCCCCCCCCCCCCGATCTTAGCCGTCGATCGCGCAATCGCCCTGAAAATTGGCACATACATTACTTGTAGCGTAATTCACCAAACTATAAAAGAAAAAAAAAATGAATTTTTCATTTTTTATAGTACTCATTAATCATAAATTGCTCTAATTCAGAAAATAAAACCAATGGCATCCTAATTTTCGGTGACATTATTTCTTGACGCATTCCAAACAATGTACTTGAAAAAAATGTGGTATCAAAGTTAATTTCTTATGTATTCTATTGTTTTATGAATTTCTTATGTATTTCTCTGTTTTTCGACCTTTTTTGGGTTTTTTTTCCACAAAATTCATTACAGAACCTATTTTAAGCATAAATGTGCTAAAATTAATTGATATCAGCCGTTGAAAGTGAAAATAATCATATCTTTTTGAATAAGGTGAGCAAACTCTATTTGCATAGACTTTGTACACAAAATCACGTTTTTTGAGCCATTTTCGGTCTGACAAGCATATATAAAACTAAAGGTCGTCCAGCGTCGTAACGGTAGGTCCGACTTTCGCGAAAATGGTGTCATAAGAGGTGCGAGACTTGAAAGTAAAAAGTCAGCGAGCGGCGCGGTCAAAAAAAAAAAAAAAAAAAATCGCGCGGCAGAATGGTGGCGGAAAATGTCGGGGGGGGGGGGGGGGGGCGTTGAAGCAACCCCCCCCCCCTTTTACCATGTTTCTGATTTCATGAAGTTATAATACGAGCCGCCAGACACCGTTAGTATTTCGTCACTCCATCAACGATCACTACCGTGTCTTGTTTTTCATTCATTGCTGCAGTTGGCATGTTTGAGTATAGAACGAAAAAAAAAAAAAAATAGACAGAGACGAAGATCTCCGCCACACCCACATCCGCCCGTATATTTCATTTGATTCAGCTTGGGTGTCACTCGCAAACCGGCTTAAGTCACAGTAGATACAAAAAGTCGCTGCTGCTCTTGATATATATATAGTTTCCGCTATATTGTTTTCGATATCTGGAGTATAGACTCCCACTGTTTTTGAAAATAGATATAGCTGGGTTATATTGCGTTCGGTTAGGATATGATTTTTCCGATATAGTAACGAGTTGAAATCTATTCTATACACTGTATCCTGGATAAAGGGGAAATATAGCAAGCTACTCATAATTCAGGTTGTTAGTTCCCTGTCGCATGTATTGATATCGTGCATCCTCGTAGACAATTTGCTTGTTTCCATATCTACATTTTCTTGCTTTTCTTTAAAAGTTTTTAATTCTGTGTTTTAGGTTTAAAATTGAAAGAATAGATTTTTACATCATGGTACCTTTACTTCACTGTTTAGAACGGTTGCCTCTTTTGCAAATACTAATTCAGTGGAATTGTGCCTGGCAGTATTTTTTGATATTGGATGATAGCATTTTAAATATGGACTTGAGGACAACTGTGCTCTGTGTATTTTCACTTAAATAAATGAATAAAATGATCAAATAAAAATTATTTCATTTCACGCGATTTATAGGACCCTATGCAGGCGTCGTAAATACGAAATAGGAGCGTTAACGTATACATAGTCCAGGCTAGGCTCCATAGAAGCTCCACCTAACCTTGTTTTTTGATATATACAATGTTTTTTGATGCCTTCTTGTCAATTCGAGGGTGCTGATTCCAAATCTGATTGATGCCACTCGCGTAACCTTGAGCATTTTCGGCAAAATGCAAAAATCCAAAATGGCCGCCAGATATGCTAATTTGGCCATGATAATCCCAGTCATGTCAATTTTATGACCGATTATTCCATCAAACTTTTTAAATATTTGTTCCTTGAGTAATTCTATGTGAACATGCAAGGAATTTTTCATTTGAAGTAGGTACATTTAGTAAAAATTTCGAAATGGCTGCCACTCCTATATTCATGTATATGGCAAAACATATGCATAGAAATAGAAGACGAATTTGCTGTATTTCCAGTCACTTAACCTACGCTTTTATCAAGTTTTGCATGTGCAATACAAATCTGATGAGTGCCACTAGCAAATCAAGCAAGCAAGCAAACAAACAAACAAACAGAAAATATATTGTCTGTAGGCTTATATGTTCTTCTTAATACTAAACTTCAAAATGGATGCCACTCATATACCTCTGTACAATATGAACGGCAAAATGTACATGGAAATAAACAAATTTTCCTTTTTTTTCTGTCATGCAGCTACATTGTCTGTCAATTTGGGTGCTGATTAGAAATCAGAAGGTTGTTACTCACAAAAAGCTGTTTTAGTTGTGATGCAATTATCCAAATTTGCTACCTCAATCTGGATTTTTCCCTTTGAATTTGGAAAAAAAAAAAAACCACCAAACTTGAATTGACGCCAACATCAAGATCGTTTGTCAGGAATTATTAGATATGAACATTGATACTTATTTGCCTCGAGATGCACACCTGTTTGCTCCCACCTCTGCTGCTGCCCAGCCCTTGCGACCGCGACCCCATGCAATCCTGCAATTGCCCTACAAAAGGTATTTAGGGGTCACTGGGTAATCTTTCCATAGAGACAGGGTGAAGACATGGGGACTTGCTTGAGCACTCCTTTACTGAAGATTCAAAGCCCAACCTTACCAGCAACCATCCACATTGCAGAGCTATCTGACAATAGGCATGCTAACATTGTTGTCTAAATGCAGCCATGGTAGGTGAAAGGCTTCACTGTTCTCGAGGTAGATGGATTTTACCACCAGTATGCTTGGAGTGAATGTGTTTACGTATGATGTCAAGAGAGCCTCTGAGATCTGAAAAGTGCTGCCTCATTCTGAAAACAGTGCTATAACAACTTCACACTGCTTGTCTTTAATCTTCAGCACTTGCAGATTCATGGATTGCGCAGAGCAGCTGTGTTAGGACTCTGAATGATGGCCTCCTCCAGGGTGGCTGTAAACTAACTCCGGTCCTTTTTAACATGGTGACATGACAAATCACTTCGTGTAGGAAGTTTGCTCGTGCAGATGATCTTGCCCTTACGTCTCATAGAAGGTCCTTGGATGACATGACCCATCTCAAGACAATAGAGGAGTACTTCACCTTCTGGAGACTTTGCCCCAGCCTTTACAAGATTACCATCAGGCCCATGCCTTCCATCTTAGCAACCATTTTGTCAACGCTATGTCCAAGGTAGCCTTCTGTGGCAAGCCGTCCAAGCACAAGCTAGGGAAGTCCACCCTCCTTCACTGGCACTCAATCACTCTCCCTCCTTAATACGCTGGAAGGAAAGCATTGCACGTGTCACCAGAGCCTCTATGCATACCTTGACCTTCCAATCACGATAACCAAATTTGACAAATTTGCTCTCAGCCAATGAGGTGCAAGGATTTTAGTAGCTTATAATAGTTTGTCAACAACAACAACAAAAAAATCTGACAAAACGCTTCATGAAATGCCCCTTGAACAACCTGCCATCAATGCGTCTGAAATCCCACAAACCAACCTAGATTTCCCTCCCATCACTTGAAAGCTTTGACCCCAAAACTGGATGGTGCAGATACTGGTTTGATGCCATCTCTGATACCACCCAAGATACCTGCAATACTGTCTCTGGCCTGACAACAAAGCCAACTGGCTTCAACGGGTGGTGAAGCAAGTATTAGTCTTCATGTCTTCATCCTGTTTCTGTGGCAAATAATCGCTCTCTGACCTCTGAAGAAGTGCTGAACATCATCAGATGTGGTGGCAATTAAGGCAATTGCAGGGCTGATATGCATCTTTAGCATGAGAATCCTGCAAATTTGGGGCTAATGTCGCCTGCTGTCAAATATCCAATTAAACAGATCTTTGAAGACAATAAAAATGACAGTTTTAGTTTTAAGGTAAGACTGAATGATCTCATGATGTCAAAGTGTAAATTATCAACACCTGGGAACTGTGAGAGAACTGAAGGAGGTACCCCCATTGCTCCTTGGTTGATGTTTAATTAATAGTTTGTACGGTGTTGCGTTTGGACAGTTTCGTTTATGCCTTCACCATTTTTTTTTCTTTTTTAATTCGAGAAGAAAATCAAGTTTGCTCGATAATATCAAGGCGGTACTCCTAAATTATGTCATATCAAAGTGATGGAGGTTATGATCCATATTAAGTTCGAATCAGGACCCTCCCCCCCCCCCTCCCTGTTTAAAAAAAAAAGCTACATTTTAAAGGGTTTTTAGTTTTGCCATTAATGCCCGATGTGTTTTTGTACGCAACCATGTATCTTTGCAGTACTGTACAGGAGTTTTCCGTACCTTATTAATAATGGTTTTAGGGGAATGCATATTACAAGCTTTGCTTTCTAACTTCCCCTTCATTTTTAACATTATTTGATTAAAGGGATCGTATAGTATTGGTTAAAACCTGATTTCAGGTTTCTAACATTTTTTGGTGAGATAATGAGAAACCTCTTATGAAATATGAAAAAGCATGTAATTAGGAATTCAACATTTATTTGTTGAAAATTGGTTTTGAAATGGCTGAGATATCAAAAAAAAAACAACAAACAAACAAACAAACACTTTATAACAGCGTAGGTACAGGACTGGAAATACAGTACGTTTGTTCCATATTTCCATGCATATTTTTTGTCATTCATATTGGACATGAGCATAGGAATGGCGGCCATTTTGAATTGAAAATGAGCTTTAAATACTAAATGAACCTATATGAAATGAAAATTCTCTTGCAAATGCAGATGGAGTAACTCTAGGAAAAGAAATGTACAAAGTTTGGTGGAATAATTGGTCATAGAATGCACATTATTGTGATTATCACTACCAAATTAGCATATTTGGCGGCCATTTTGGATTTTTGCATTTTTACCGAAAATGCTCAAGGTTACGCGAGTGGCATCAATCAGATTTGGAATCAGCACCCTCGAATTGACAAGAAACCATTAAAAAAACAACAACATTGTACATATATATATATATAAAAAGGTTAGGTGCCTTCTATCCTGGACTATACAGGCCTATTTTTGTTCCTATAGCTTTATATTCTGGGCATGTTGTTCCTAGTTTATATCGAACAAAATGAGTTAATCATTGTTTGGTGCGATTCAGACTCTTTTCTAAAGATGTAATGTCATTTTTGCGCATAGTATTGACCGAGGATGCTTGAGGATGGAACGTAATGAACAATAATGAAAAACAAAAACAAAAACAAAAACAAAAACAAAACAAAACAAAATGAAACAAAACAGAAAACAAAACGAAAACAAAAACAAAAACAAAATGAAACAAAACTGAACCCATGCAGCACAACTTCATGATGAATGCGTGAGTAATGCGATACTGGGATACAACATTCTTCCTGACCATTTGCAATCTAAGACATTGTGCAGTAGCATCATACAATCTTCAGAACGTTTGTTTGCTTGTTAGTATGATTGCCTTTACATATCCCTTTTAGATTAACAATCAGTATCCTCCCCCCCCCAAAAAAAACCAACAAAACAACAAAACAAAACAAAACAAAAACGACAAATTACAGTGAAAATTACGCTTGCAATTTCTTTTTTATTCATTTTTTTTTGGTCGTTTCCGTTTTTTCTTCTCTTGCTGCTCTTTCCCTCTTTATCTTACTTCTTCTTCCTCTTCTTTCTTATTCTTCTTCTTTTCCTTCCTTCTTCTTTCCATTCCTCGCCTTTCTTCCCCCCTTCACACGACATGGGCAATGATAAGGGTCGCAGTCTCTATATCACCAAGGAGCTTCAAGATCCGTGGTACAACTGTAACACATTGTATCACAAAGGTGTAAAAACTTAGAGCGCCATCTTTCGTTCGCAAAACCTCACGGGTTCCACAGCTGCAAACATGATTCCAGTTTGTAAACCTATTGTTTTGTAACTTGATTATAATAATAATTATCATTATTTTCATTTCTTTCACTTTGTGCGATTCTTTTCTTGAATTTAAGTAAACAAAGCATAATGTTATAATTTATGTGCATTTCTTCTTTTATTCATTTATTTATTCATTCATTCATTCGCTTTAAAGACAGAGGGAGAGATAAACATTAATGTAGGCTCGCGATGATGAGTATAATGTTGGCAAGCTAGCAAATTATTTTTCGAACTGTTTTTCCCTATTTTAACGATATTTTAAATTAGATAATCGAGGAATTCGGTTAAGAAAAAAAAGGACTACAATCATAAAAGTGTGATTGCAGTTACAGGTTTGATGCCTAAAATGCCAACAACATTCCACACGCTTGATTGACGACCGACTGTTGCATATTATTCGCAATATTGCTTCTGAGCGCTGCTATGATCGCCGCTCTATTGAACTCGCTCCCTTCGTTTGGGCAGGAAATCGCCTTTTGCTTTTTTTTTTTTTTTTTTTACGTCAGTGTTGCGCAGCCTGTGCAGCCAGAAATAGAAAAAAAAAAAAAAATGGATTGCATTTGCCGAGATAAGACAATCATTAACTTCCACGCTACCGATTCCGCCTCAGTCTGTCAAAGCGCCAGAAATAGAATCCGGACAAATAACATGATGGAATGTGAATACACAATTTCGAGGGAAAAAAAATGAAAACCGGACTTTCGGAAGGACAATTCTGGGATATGAATGTAATGTGAAAACAAAGTGACGGAGCGGCTGGGCGGAGCGGATCTACGTTTGACAAGAGTTGTTGATTACACAGGCACTGAAACTAATGGTAACGAATGTTAGCCGAATTTATCAATCAAAAATCTTTCGCAATCACTGAGTCTTATTTAGCTCTCTAGTATGAATGAGAAAAACAACAATAATATGGCAATGTCTTAATACTAGTAGTCCTGCATCTATCTTTGGATGAAGTTTCATCAATGTTATACCATGTATCATGTCTTTTTTTACTTTATCATTTTAGTTTTAACTGTGAAGAAAAGGAGATTCGCGTAATAGGAAGAAATGCATCTTTATCAAATTTCTGATTTTGCCTTCTTTTTTTTTTTTTTTTTTGCTTTTTGTTTTTTAAAGACCAGGATTTGAAATCGACCTAACATGATTTCTTAGTGACAGACTCGAGGGTATATTTTCGATTATGATTTGCTCTTCTCGTTCATCTGTATAGCCTTTAGCCAAGTTGTGGAGCTGTTTTCCTAAATCTGCCTGAATTCATATAAAAACAACGCAACAACTGAGATACCCGTGATGACACCCACGAATCGTATATCCCACGAGTCATACAGCCCATGAGTCATACAGCCCACGACCCGACAGCTTACAAGTCATACAGCCCATGAATTAGACACTAAGCAAACAAGGCCCATTAGACCAATTGAGCTCCGTGTTGTATACTAGTGTCGAACTCGTGGGCTGCTTTAAAAAAAAAAAAATGCTACTCCCTCTTGTGGTCATAAATCACTAGCCGGTAAAATAAATTTTAAATTGACTCGGGGGGGGGGGGGTGGGGGAGTGGCAATAAATTTGGTGTTAATTTTTTTGGTCTCTTGGGTGTGGTTGCTGCGCTTCTTGAGGGATTCCACTAAAATTATTCTATGGCTTTAATATGTTTGTATAATGAGTTGTTATATTACATGTCTTAACTTGCCTTTTCAGGGGTCTTATTATACAAGCTTGCTTTTCTAAGACCCCTCCACTTAACATCTATAATGCATCTACATGCATTGTCAATTTATATTCAAATATTCTGCAAATTGTTTTAATCGCGTATGTTCAACAATGTATTCCTTGTTACATATCGTCGTGCGCATGGCAGATTGTCGTTAGCGCGCTTCCGTGCGCATGGCAGATTGTTGTTAGAGCACTTCCGTGCGCATGGCAGAATGTTGTTAACCCTATGCGCGCTCCCACACCCTAACGACAATCTGCCATGCGCACTCCCACACTGTAACGACAATCTGCCAGGCGCAGGGAAGCGCGCTAACGACAATCTGCCATGCGCACGACGATATTATTGTTCCTATGTTATCTTTGTATTGTGGAAACTTTGAATAAACTTGAAACTTGAAACTTGATAGGCCATAATAATCGACCAGGGAGGTGAGACATCCGTCCTCTACCTGGTCGAACTCAAAGGGCCTTATTTGCCTATATAGGCCCGAATTCACGAAGGTGGTACCTGTAACCATGGTTTAAACCATGACTTGACAAAGATCGTATAGTTTTGTATGGTTTTGTAAAGTGTCGCATTGCCTATTTCGTTATGAAATCAGTTATTTCGTCGACGAAATGTTCATTTCGTTAACGAAATGGTCATTTCGTGGGCTGTATGACTCGTGGGGCGTGGGTGTCGGTCTCATGGGATGACCCCCAATCCACGACCACTTACATTGACTTATAAAGTGAACAGCGCTGACGCTAAATCCAAGGGATTCTTACGTGAATGTAAACTTACACAATAAAATCAGCATGTTATTAACATCAATCGGGGGGGGGGGGGGGGTGAATTTTTCTTCGACTTAACAAGTTCTTATGCGAGGTCGACTTAGACGAGGCTGATTGTATAATACAGAATTGAAGTGAATGCACGAATGCTTCGGTTATATAGAATGCTTTTTGCAGGGAGATTTTCATCGTGCCTGTTTTCCCCCTTCCTTTTTTGCGTTCTCACTGATCTGTTGGGCCCTGTTTAGCATATTGATATTGCTCAGTGTGAAAGTCTGTAAGTCAGGCGTAAATTGCCGTGATGGAATTCAAAATCTGAAGAGGTATCCGAAGAAACACATTGTCTATCACCTGTGATGTCTGTTTAATATGATGGTGCCGTTATTTTTGTGTGTTATATTCAGCCCGACAGCAAAATCAAACTCCTCGAGATGGACATATCTGGTTCGGATACTTTTATGGAACCAGTTTTTGTCTGTCGATGCTACTGTCTGCTATTTGCTTGAAAATGTCAGGGGAAATCATAAGTGGAAAATCCGACATTGGGTGGCGAAGGGTAGAGGAAGTGTAACCCGAGTGGCCGAAAATAGCCGGGGGACAGACGGTTTCTGCCCTGGTCGGGATTTTGCGCTACGTTGAATGAGTGCTGACGTCATGGCGGAGCCGATCGCAAGGTGGCCACTTCCTCCTGGCAGACATTATCCCCTAAACCCTGTCATGGCCTTTATACGACACACATTAAAAAGCATGCACAAATAATATAGTCGTGCACCATTTCAATTACTATTTAGAATATTCTGCAGTGATGCCTCCGTTAAAGAGAAGTTTAAAAATCGCAGAGAGAGAGAGACAGAGAGAGAGAGAGAGAGAGAGAGAGAAAGACAGCAAAGAAAGACAGCAAAGAGAACGTCGAAAACGAAATTAAACATGAACTCTTATACAGACGGAAAAAAAATGGAAAAAAAAATCAACATCCTTGTTATGGCATTATAACAACGTTTGATATATTGCACATCATCTATTATATCCCCTCCCCTCTCTCCCTCTCCCTTTCTCTCTCTGTCTACGATATATATATATATATATATATATATATATATATATATATATGTATGTATATATATATATATACATATTTATTTATTTATTTATTCATATACATATATACACATATATGTATATACATTGTATACGTATTTATACATCCCCGCCACGATTAGTGCCACAAATAAAACTACATTGTTGTACAGTGGAAATCGTCCCTCTCACCCTGCATGCGAGTAGACCTATATCAAGTATGCTTAATTTCTGGGCATACGCACCTCCCCTGGCTAAAACAACCAACATATTTTCATTTCTTTATTTTTATATTAAAAGGGATTGCAGATCCATGGGGCAAATTCAGCTAGAAGTAATTTGCATTATTATCATCATTACCACCATTGTATTTGATGTGGCAATTTTTATCTATTTTTGACTTAATTGTTCTGAAACAGTCAGCCGTCCCTTAAAACCTTTACTTGCAACCGTTATTTTGTTACAACACGGAAAAGATACGGATGTATCTCTGTGAGCCAATGGCCAGGATGCAGAGCATGCATGCGTATATAGCATGATCCTGAAGAAAAAAGCTATATAAATCCTATAATCAGCTTGTCTAATTCTAGTGTTCCTCTTTCAGTCAGATTCTTCGGTGTAGACAATCATCCCTTGCTATATAAAAAGGAGGATACATATCAGGAGGGCTTAAAAAAGGGTCATTCAATCCCAACCCTCCCCCAGCATATCATTATGTTGTAAGAGTACAATGCATTGCAGCAACCGATCAATTCAAAGGAGACCTCCGGATGATTTTCAGACTTTTACAGTTGAACAACTATAAATTAGTTATACTGAGTATAGAGTTTCAGAATTTATAGTTATTAGGATGAGGAATGAGAATGTTTTCAAAATTTATAACAAATTGCAAAGAACAAGGACGATGACATGGCAGCCTCGATCACCGTAAGAATGCATGAGTTGGGGCTCAAGGAAGTAGAACAAAAGAAGAAGTCATGCATAGATTTTACACAGGTGAACTTGTTAAGCGAGCAGTATCGAAACTGAATTACACTGCTACATTTCCGAAATAATAATTGAGCCTCCTATGCTGTCAAAACTTTTCAATGTTATTTGTTTAAGATTTTTCAGAGCATCGGTTTCTCTGCTCAAGGACCGCAATAAATTCCACAAATTTATACATGGAGCTGTCGATTTATGTATTACATGATGTGAAATTATGAAAATCGTCTGGAATATCCCTTTAAACGCTTAAAATAACGTCGCCGTGACTCCACAGACGCTTCCTAGGGAAAGATGGCGTTTCGACAACTTCTCTGAAATGACATCATAAAGCGTCTTACCACTGACCTGTTGAGAAATCTCAACGCATCAGCCAAAAGATGTGACAAGCATCTAACACAAATGTATTATCTATAAACAATGTAATTTGGTTTTGTAATTCCGCTTATCAGGTATATAGGTAGCGGGTAAGTTATTGTTTTGTTATATAATCTTTGGGGGTGAATATACCCTACAAGCACTGCTTTTCCACCACTCCTCCCAATTTCCAACGTTTTCGTTTTTAAAAATGTTTTTGTCGTTTTTGTTTACACCTTCCCTTATCAGTAGCACTTACATTCTGGTACAGAAAAAATGTCGAGTAATTTACATGCATGCTTTGTTGTTGTTGGAGATGGAAAATGAACGAACGAACGAATGAAAGAAAGAATGAACGAACGAATGAATGAATCTTCTATCCATGTATCCGATACCGAATCTAAATCATAATTAATGACATTATACTATGCCCTTGTATACTGATGCTCTCGATTGCTGTGGATGACGTCACAGTGAATTTGCAATGATTCGTTGGGTTTCAGAATTGTGTGCCAGATTATTGCAGCCATGCCTTCAAGACCTACTGCATGCAGGTGATTCTACAATACATGGTGCAATACACGGAATCATTCACGGTAGCTATCAAAGCTATTGAAGTGTCGTCGGTGCCATGACATTTTGTGTGAGGGACTTCTTTGTGTCTCACATGGCTCCAAAGAAAATGTCAGGAAATATCTGTGGCGTATAAGTTACATGCAAAAGAAGTAAAAACCTAAAACAAACACAAAATAATGTCCCAAACAAAAGCGTTGGATAGCTATGTTATGTGTATTCGTGAGTATGTGTGTGTCTTTGCACAACAATCGCGTATGGGACTATTATATCTTCGCTTTGATTACCTCTGCCAGTATAGGTAAATCCTATACGGCCGATGGAAGTTATGTTTTCGGTTCCGTATATTTGTTTGTTTGTCTGTCTTCTTCTTTTTGTGTGTGTGTGTGTGTAAAATGACTTGAGAACTGATGAACGAATTTGCACCAAATTTGCAGGGTGTATTCATTATAAAGTAAGAAAGAAACGATAAAATTTTGGGTCATGAGATCAAAGGTCAAAGGTAATAGGGTCATAGGGCGTAAAATAAGCTTAATCTCCCAAAATTTATGATCAGATTTTCAGCAAATGTATTGTGTAGATGTATCTTTACCTTGTGTTGAAGATACTGTCCACAAAAAGTAATGGCGACTGATTTCAGTTACAGTTGCTTAGCGCAGGTTTGCTCTCTCGGAGTGCTTTTGTTTGTATTAAGTACTGATTATATGATTTCATACATGGAGGAGTGTTTAAGGGAATGATAAATAGATTCGGCAATTCTTATACTCATGATTGGTAGCGAATGAATCAGCGAATCATGCGAGCTTTTCCAAATCAGTCGAAATTTGAATACAAACTAAAGCTATGATTTTTTTTTGTTAGTAATTTGAACTATTACTGACTATAGTCAGTGTTTTGCATATACGAATAAGCAAATCAAATTTTGAACATGATTCATTGCTTATGAAAGAACGAGTGTGGTATTATAAGTCCATCAGCACATTGTTGACTCATTAAAATGTCCTTTTACCACTTTGGTGAAAATGAAAATTGTATCTGATTAATTATATCTGATTGTATCTGATTTGTATCTGTATCTGATTTGCTCTGTTCAGTGCGTGTATGCGTGTGCTCTGTGTGTGTGTGTGTGTGTGTGTGTGTGTGAGTGTAGGCCTATATGTGTGTATGTGTGCGTGTGCGTGTATCTTATGTACGTTTGACTGGCAATGACATGTCAATACGTGTGATTTTGCAAAGACAGTTACAGCGTTAACAAGCAGCTACACTTTATATCGTAATGGTGCAAGCAGGCACTGATCTCAGCAGACCTTTGAATAAAAATAGATAAATAAATAAATAAATGCGAATCTTATGCTAATTCCAAATACAATAGTTTTTATTTGTAGATGTTTTGTGAATTGCAACTTCTTTTACAGGAAAATATGATAATCCCCACTATATCTTACTACTTTTCATCCCCTTGTATTCGAGACCATATTAATCTGCTATCAAGGAAATTGATATTCTTTGATATAATCCCCCATAAAGAAAGTAAAGTAAGAAACCGTATAATAGACAATACGACCAACAATATTGTTAGAACAAGACAGGTGTCCTTAGCAAAAACTGTTAAAATTGACTATGAAAACGATAATCTGTAAGCTTCTTTTTTAATTTCATTACTGTAATGGATGTCTCTTTTTCCCCTTCCATTGTCATAGAGGCGCCAATGACAAAACTTTCCTCTCTTCTGCAGAGTAGCACCAGCTACACTGTAACACACCAAGCTCGATTTAGAAGACGTCGATCCACATTCAGTTTTATCGCTGTACATCGAACTATGGTGACATAATGACAAGCAATGACGTCATACGCGCCGAAATATTCTCCAAGCAACTGGAATTTTCCAAACTGGTTGCTAACACTGCAGGCACCATGCTGATGACAACGTAATGGAGACGAGTCTCATAGGCGAAATCGCGTCTTTAAGGCACAGATTATCTTCTGTAAAGGGCGTTCTGCAAGATTTCTAATAATAGATAGGGAATTGTATTATTCTCCTTTTGCCCCTGAGCAAGAGTCAAGTTGTGGCACACTTGAAACCCAACGAAAACATCTATTTCGGGTCAGGTATTATAAATCGGAAATTATTTCCTCACTTTAGTATTATCGCATCAAGTGGTGCTTAAAATGTATTTTTCTTTAAAGGGCATCGATGATCACGCTTTCTGCTCCGTGGATTATGACAATGGTATATCTCGTGATCCCGACGGTAAATACCTATGAGCTTTTGATCAGTTAAGAAGGAAACAACGGAAATCCACCAAGTCGATTTCTCCAGTTTTCATATCTAATTTAGTGTCATTTGGTGTGCCCGTGGTTGTTATGCACCAAACACCCTTAAACATTCACCTGTAAACCGTGTGACGCACGCCCAATATACGCGTAGATAGCAGATGTGAGTTAAGTTACAATATATATCACGGTCATTGGCGAGGGTTATCGATTGCAAAGCAGGAACCGATTGGATCGGAAATGAGTTTTATGTTCTGTTGGCTTTTCTGGAGAAAATGAGTTCGTTCAAGTAAATATTTTGCAGCAGAAAGAAGGCCTGAAATCAAAATCCCCTTCCCCCCCCCCCAAAAAAAAAAAATTCTTCTCACTGTTGTGTGTACATACAGAATCTACGTTATTGCTACCTTGAGAACTCTTAACAAAAGCAACCCACAAGCAGTGACAGAAACATTATGTCTTTATAACTGTAATATACAGATATTATGTTGTGCATAGAGGAAGAGACATAATAGAATTCTCATGTTTCCGTTCGGCCTCCTCTTTGTGTGTGTGTGTGTGTGTGTGTATGTGTGTGTGTGTGTAAGTCTTAGCATATGGGTAGTACGGATTACTGTATATCATTTTTGTTGCTTGTGTAAGTTGTTATGTAAGATTTTGAAGCATTAATTTCTTTATTCATGATTCCATGATTTTTAGTGCTGAAGGATTATCCCATCGTGTCTTAGAAGGCAATTTCGTTCAACGATATCCTTAGGCTGTAATCCCCTTTTTGACATCTATTTTTGTGCCAAGGTTTGCGCGGCGCCGTGGGTCAAGATTGAGAGAATGTCTGCCTTAAAGCAAATGCTGTGAAATGCGCAGTTCATGGCTGGGTCGTGACGATTTTGACGTCAAACTTGCCATGCTTGCGTAGGTGGTTAATCCAACGGGGAAAATACGGATACAGGCACACTGCACATCAAACATAAAGCAAAATGCACTATTTGCAACAAAATGGGAAACATATATTCATTTGATTACAGAATCATCTTCGACGAAAATAACTAGAAAAGGAAAATAGTGTTATTTAATAACTGTATCAACGTGTAAACAACAGGTGCTGATTCCCAAATCATCTTGTCATCCAAACACAGTTACTTTAATATTCATGTATTATTGATAGCGCAGACGGAACTATTTTCATCTGCACTTTTGGTGATGCCATCCTAAGGAGGAGCGTAGCTCGTTACTTCGACAAATGAATGAATGAATGAATGAATAGATGGGCGCACGTTGGTTGGTTGTGGTCTCCCATGGTGACGCCGCGGCATCACAACTCCCAAGCCAGTCTTGGATGCTGTTGTGTGGGTGTATGAAATGCGTGGGCAATGTTTACTACTCATTCTAGGAGAGTATGAATGGAAGTGGTCAACGAATAGATAGAATTGTCTTACAACGTGTGGGAGCTTCTAGAATCACGTGGGCGACAGTAAGCGTCGCACGCGGTCTTCATATCTCCCGTAGATGATGAGTTATTCTATTTCACACCTTGGCAGCTCTGGGCCCCGTCTAATAAAGACTTGTGATTGATTCAAATCGATCACAACTTTGCGATTGAATGCAAAGCCATCTTATAAAAAAATTATGATTGAAATTAAGACAGAGAACTGCAATCAATCAATCATAGGTTGCGATTGATTGCGCTTTCAAGAGATTTGTGATTGATTGATTTCTATCACAAGTTTTATAAGACAGGGCTCAGGATGGCCGTAGCCATTACTGATGGTGAAAAACAATGTTAAACCGGTATCTGATGCTGTCATCTGACTTTTCCATGACGTCAGATTGCTTAAACTTGCGCAACGGTGACTGTGTCAACAAGAAGGCGTTGAACTATCAAACACAGCAATAATGCAATATATATATATATATATATGTCTCTGTGTGTGTGTGTGTGTGTGTGTGTGTGTGTGTGTGTGTAAATCACATCAAAGTAAAAACAGTGACATTATATTCCAACGAAAGTATGGTATTCATTAAAGTAAAGAACGTTTTCAAACAATGGACTGTGTAATTTTCCGTATAAATATCCAAACATTTCATCATCTCTGAAGCATTGTATTTCATAAATATCTAATACCCAGTGTGTTCATACCATTAAGGCCTTACGCATCGAAGAAACCAATTCACCTGATATCAGCAGACACACTACATCACGTGTTGGTTATCATGACAACGTTACTGTATGGCAGATATGACATCAGCAGTGATCGAAGGTCGCTGCGTGTGTTCCAAAAGATACTCATTTTAAGAGCAAGCAACAAATCCACATTCAGCCGGATTTCGCAACCGACTATTAATGATACTCGATCACGACTGCGATCGTCGTTAGGGAGGAAACGGGCAGCAGGAATACAATCATGAGCTATATACGGACAAATTAAGAAGGAAGAAGATTCAACAATGATTAACCCGTTTTGTGGTGCATAAAATGTGAGGTACAAAATATCATAGTACATTGTCAGATTGGTCAAGTTCCTTTCGTCATATAGGTACGAGTTTGCGAGAAGACGTAACAATCTTGCCCTCCTTAATGTTAGGTATCGTACAAATCATCTTTTACAAGCTTAAGTGGATATAACTTATGTGAGAACTTAATACGCAAGCTTTTTAGACACATTATAATATATTATTATGTGCATATAAGTTTATTATGACACCTACACAATTGCTGCAAGCTTATCATGTTGACTTATTATTATAGGCCAACCACGCATTGACACCTAAACAATTTTTTTTTTTTTTTTTTTGGGGGGGGGGTAAATTCCTGCAAACTTGTTATTATCGTCGATAGGCCTATTAAACATCATGATCTCAGTGCAGTTGCATTGTAAGCCGTCTCACATTGACATTCTGTTGAAGACAACTTCGTCTTTTTCTTCTCTACTTCATAGTATTCCCCAGAACACCGTGTCAAACTACAATCATTTGAAAAATGGGGGAAAACAGTCTTTAAAGACATTTTCTGACCGTACTGAACGGATGTTTTCCAACGAAAAATGCATGGCCACTTTCAGCTCGAGTAACTTATTACCAAACTCGTTATACATCAGAACACTAGTGACACCGAAGCAGGCATTAGTATAACTCTTTTTTTTTTCGTTTATTTATTTCATTTACAAAAGGGGTAGGGCTTACTATAAAGTTTTAACTATATACTGTTATACGTGGATGATAGATGAAAAACGAAGATGAACATCATACGCAAAGAATATGAGCGTTTATAGGTAATCGCAGGTATACACAAAAGTGAAATATTTACAGACTTCATCAATAATTTATGAATGTAAAATAATTTCGTAAACGATTATGAGTTATTATTTCAAAAGTATTGTCATTTTATCAAATAAAAACAAAAAATAAAAAAACAACAAACACAAATTGAATAATATATCCCAGTTGCAGCGTGATTCGCTATACATCTTAATCTTTTATGAGTTAAGAATGACTCCATTCCATTTGAATCCGGAATAAAGTGAGTTCATTTCAGACTGATAGCTAGTCAATAAAATGATACCCCAATGTCATTCCACTTTTATAGGTTATGACAACACACTGGACAAGGAAAGGGCCGCAAACAAGAGCCATAAACGCACAATTCATATATTATGAGGCCCTAATTAATCATCTAAAGTTCTATTACACGTCTCTTCCAAAGGGACGTAGAAAAAGTTGCAATATCCTTTTTGCACTTTTTGTTTGAAATCGCATTGTTTTCTTTTATTCGATTTTATATATATGGACTAGCTTCCCTCTGATTCCACTGTCTTGATTACTTGCGGGGGCGTTGAGGGAAATCGGTCAGAGGGTGCACTGTTCTGCGACTTCTTCCCTGAATTGAAATAATTTCCCCGGAAGTGCGCTGTTTGACCGGAAGAGCTGAATTTCATCATTGAATTCATAAGCAGCCAGTGCCCAGGAGCAACGTCTTAATTTGATAAAAGATTATGTCTTCATCTTTCTTAAATGGAAGGAGCTAATAAAGATAAATACTTTATTGGTGTTTGCTCGATGATGAAAAACAACATACGCGATGAGTGTTCATAGTTTGTGCATTTATGATATTGACTTTGTTATTATAGTATGCAATTTTTTTCGGTATGTGACGTGTTTTTTTTTTCTATCTCTTATATATGTTTTATTGAATCAAATCAAAATCACATTATTTACACACAATTGGCAACAATTTGAAAAAAGACAAGAGAAACATTTGGGATAATCATACACATAACAACTCTTAACTTATGGAGACACTACCTTCCATGGTGACTAAATGACACATAATTATTATTTAAACTCATATGATTTATGAACATGACATACACTGCATGTAATACACTTTGTGTACACTGATAGAGGTAATAACGTATCAAGGTACTGTCACTAGCACAGCATGAATCTTGATAAGTACACTGACCACCAATAGAGTTTATCTACATGTATCAAAAATCAAACCTCCATTTTTTTTAAATGAATACGGAGCTTATTCATTTTCTTAGCTAAATGGTATTCTATTTCTTTTTGTTTTTGAACAAATTTGAATGCATTTATATTTGGAATGTTGTTTCTAAATTTACAAATGAATGTAAAATATTTTACCACTAACTAATACGTTATGAATTTGTCAGATAATACACCAAACAACTTATTAAAATTAGTAAAATTAAAATTAGAATCATGCTATTGCACTAATGTACCTCGTAAAAGTTCCCAAATTGGAGTGACCCTCTCACATTCACAAAATAAATGAATTATTGTCTCTTCAAATTTGACACGAAAAGAACAATTTGGAGAATCTCTTCTTTTAATCTTATACAAAAATTCGTTTAGGGCTATTGTTCTATGAAAAATCTTAAAATAAAACGAGCGTAGTTTAGTATCAATAGTGCATGTAAAATTTCTAACATGTACTTTTTCCCAATCCAGATTGACCAGTACGAAAACCTTGTTATCCCAATATTCATAACGCTTGTTGGGAACTTGTTTGGAGTTCAGTAAATTGTATGCAAGACTGGGTATTTTTTTTTGAACTCTTCAACTTAACAATGAGAGCTTCATGTACATCAACATCTTGCATATATTTGATTTTTCCAGCCAGTCACTTGGAATATTCTTTATTAAAAAATCATACTTTCTTCTGTGTGACTGAAGGATACCAAAATCAAGGACTAATTCTTCAAATAATTTATGGCCAGGAAATGAAGGATTTAACAAGTCAGAGATTACAGATACATTCTTTATATTCCACAACTCACAATAAAAATACTTCTTAGATTTTGAATGTATCAATCGATTAAACCACAATGACTGACATGCACAACAAATTTCCGAGAATTTGCATTGAAATTGCTCTGCGTGCAAGGAATCTGCTGTGTATTGTGACGAGTTTTTTTAACCACCTTAAGCTATCTAGTTTCACCTGTTCTATGCATATGACATTGTTGAATTATAAAAGAAAGCATGAGAAAGAGAGAGAGAGAGAGAGAGAGAGAGAGAGGGAGAGATGATATAAATAATCGTTAATCATACTTCAAATGTGTCTGTTGCCAATATCCCTATATACTCCGAAGTTAATTCAGTTTCAATTCTCTCCAATCATCTTTGCGTTCTGACCTGAACGGAAAATCAGAAAAATAATCGGCGGGGATGGTTTAGAAAAGAAAAATGTACACCATCTATAAATAACCGTCCATATAGCATACAAACACCACTGATCTCTTGGTATAACGATCGGTGATTACTTACATGAAAACTGATACAAGTATACTAAGTAGATTATTGCGTCTTGATTACGCCCCCTACGATGCACTTGAGCACTTCAAACAAACCGTGCACATGTGATGCAATAATAATTGATGCATGTTAACTTGTGCTCATTTATGATATCCTGATTAAATATTGATCATCAATCTCCGGTAACCAAATGAATACCTAAATTAATACGTGCCATGTATTTTATGATATTTTCTTTTCTCTACTTTCCTTCTGATTATACTTTATGTATGTATACGCCCCCATCCCCGCAAAAAAATCCAAATGAAGACTCCGTCGATGCTGACATCATCTTTCCATCAATGTTAAATTAGTAATTTGATTAACAAATGACATGTTTGAATGCTCCTTTTTCAATACTGCGCTAGCTTGAATGTTTCCATACTATTAATATTTAACAAGAGACATTGTAGGCAAACATAGAAATTATGCTCAACCTGTAGACCATTATTATGATATACGTCTCAACCACATGGCAGGACATTGCATTCCAACGCTTTTGTTAATGATGTTGGGAGTTTAACAAAGATATTATGTCGTCGACAAAATCCTGGTTTGGAAGTTCTTTTTTTTTTTCGGCGTATCCTAGTGACAAAAAAAAAAAGAAAGAAAGAAAAAAAAAAGAACCCCGGCACACAGTGATATATTCATTTGACTACGTAAATGATGAGGTATCAACATCGACACAATTAAGTCGACATGCACTTGCATCACATAGGGCCTTTAAGTTACAACGCATTGAAAAAAAATCTAGTCACCCCACCCCCCCCCCCCAAAAAAAAAAAAAAAATGAAGAAAGAATGAAAGCAATATAGACACGGAATGAAAAAAAAAAGTCAAAAACAAAAATTTTGGTAGACAAAGTGGTCGCGAGAGCAAAATGTCCCCCACGCTGAAAACAATTCGACGTCCCTGTTCCCATAAAGTCGGGCCCTCACATTGCAAAACGCACCCCCTGATATGTCTATACATTGTATTTTTATTTCACTCTGATCTTTATTATTTCTATGCAGAAAACAACAATGACAATAATACCATGGCAATAACTGTATGTGTGTGTTTGTGTGTGTGGTGTGTGTAGGTGGGGTGTGTGTTCGTGGGTTACGAAATACAGTTAACCAGTATAGAAGGTAAAGGAATGATAGGAAAGAAGGAGTGTGGGAAGAAGAGCTTATAATCCAGGATAGAAAGAAAGGGCCTATGTTTAGGAAAGGGAGAGGTTCTCGTTTGTTTCGTGATATTGATTCTGATACCACTCAATATTTGTTTTATGCTTACCAGGACGAATGTTTAAAAAGGCCGCACTTAGAAAGTGTTTATTATCATATAGAAATTCTTTTGATAGCTAAATGATTCAAAAAGGATTTTTGATGTATGCATAATGGGAGGGGGAGGAGGGTCATTTTTACTGAGACTTCCCTCACATCTGTTTATTGTATAATTCTTTTGATATGAGAAGTTGTGTGTGTGTTTTTTTTTTAATTTGATTTGTACATTTTAGTGCATTCAAGTGGGATGTATTGTATATAGATGAGTGGAATGAAAAAAAAAGAAGGAAATAATAAGTATAGAATATGATATGTATCTATATATAGGTTGAAATACCCCGCGAATAGGATTGAGCGATGACTCATGGCCGGGTGGAAATCCTCGATGAAAGAAGATAACAAGATTTTCCATTGCAGAAATTTCATTTCCGTTACCACTGGTTATGCAATGGCTTCAATATTTCGGGAGTGTGCCAGTTGCCGACAACTTGCACAATCACCATTCAAGGCATGGGAGCGGTTCCGATTACATATCACCAAGGGATACTACAACTGCCCAATCACAACACACTTATTAACTCGACCTGATCACTCGTGTATGGTAGATTTTACATGTGAAAAATAACCACTGGCTTGCCCCTGCATAAATTTTCCGCTATAATTCCAGCAGATCTATGTTAAACCTATAAACATAGGCCTATGGAAGTATGGGTCCCTAGAGGGTCCATCGTGTCTCAAGAACTTATGAGAGTTTTAACGCTCTCGGACCAGATTTGTCTGAGATTTTTTTTATGTTAATTTACGTCCCCATGTTGTAATTCATGTGCGGAGGGATATTATTGACTCGCTCGGGCAAGTCCCAGCTGGAAAATTACTTCTGTGTCACGCATCGTACCAAATACGTACGTACGACGATGCGTCGCGATTGCACGCACGTCGAACAGCTGTTAGGCCGACCAGTCCCATAACACATAATCTTCACATTGAAGTTTGCTCGTGCTATTCGTGAACTGTATTCTTATCTGCGCCATAGCTGTCCGTCCAGCCATCTGCTACACACTACATACATGCGACGCAGCCATCGGGCACGACTATCAAAACAGCAGTAGGAATCTTCGCGAACGAACGTGTGTGAGAAATCTACGAACCAAACAGCTGTGACTGAACACCGAATATAAATGCTGTATAAACTATTGTAAGTAAGGCTGAAAGCCCTTCTTAGTCGTTCTTAGTAGTCGGTTTCGAAGCTTGAGATAACTACATTTTGTCGGTGCAAGCAAAGTCTGAACATTCCGACTGTAGGCCTACGTGCATTCAACTCGCTCGGAGAACTGGTAATCCGATTTTCACCATGGCTTCCATCGAATCTGCGGCTCGATTCCAGGTTCTGAGTTATCCGCAGGTTCGACGCCTGGATGGAGTACTGAAAACCCCTGTGAACGTTCACGGTAGGGGTAATTTTCCAACTCTAGAAGTGACTCTTTTGGATTTGGTGGAGAATGTTCGCGACAAGCTTGAAGAAAATGAAATTGATGTGCGGTGCATTCGACTCAACGGGGGAGCAGCCAGTTTCGTGCTCAACAGCGCCGCCGAGGACCAGTCCTACAACGATTTGGATTTGATATTTGGAGTTGACCTGTCTAAGGCCGAGAATACGAGTATTATTCGAGATGCCGTCTTCGAATGCCTACTCAATTTCTTACCCGAGGAAGTCAGTAAAGAGCGAATGAATGCATGTACTATGCAGGAAGCCTACACAGAGAAAATGGTAAAAATATACAATGAAAATGACAGGTGGAGCCTCATTAGCCTCCTCAACATTGCTGGTGAGAATATCGAGCTGAAATTTGTGGACCAAATGAGGAGACAGTTTGAGTTCAGTGTCGATTCTTTTCAGATTGTTCTTGATTCACTCCTCTTCTTCAACAAAATATCTGAAGTACCAATGACGAGGCACTTCTATCCCACCGTGATTGGAGAGAGTGTCTTCGGAAATTTTGAAGAGGCCCTCTATCACTTACACAATAAGCTCATCGCTACGCGGAATCCAGAGGAAATTCGTGGGGGTGGCTTGCTAAAGTACTGCAATTTGTTAACTCGTGACTACAGCCCTGCATGCCAAGAGGAAATCAAGCAAATGGAACGATACATGTGTTCACGATTCTTCATCGACTTCTCTGATCTCCTTCAGCAGCAGCAGAAACTGGAGAGCTACCTGAACACACATTTTGCTGGAGACGACGTAGAGAAGTATGAATACCTTCTCATCCTTCACAGGGTGGTTGATGCAAGTACTGTGTGCCTGATGAGCCACGAACGCAGACAGACATTGAAGCTGATTTCAGATCTTGCACAGAGTGTGCAGTGGTCACTGGCCTTCAAGTCGCAACCCAAGAAACCAATGAGGTTATATTCTCAGCTTCCCATGGCATTACACGCGCCAATTTCATTGAACTCGTATAGCAGCAACAACAACAGCTGGCACCCTGTGCAGCCGCACATGCATCCACAGTTTCATCATCAGCAGTTTGGACAGAGAAGGCAGCCCATCATTCCATGTAGGTCGAGACAGGGCAAGTACGCAATGCACAACTCCAGCAATCACTTCACCAAGCCACAATTCATGCCAAGACCCTACCACTACCGGCACGACCCCAACAATAACGTTTCCCGAAGTGTTCAGCAAAAGTGGTCGTCATGATGCCATAACTGATATCTGTGCAAGACCCTCAGCCAAATGAGATGAAAAAAAAAAAACTCTTCTCTTTGTAGAGAGTAATTCCACTCAATCTTCGTGCGACAATACTTGAAAGTACTACTGGCTCATGCTCTACGTTTCCTTGAATCTCGTGCATGCTGGCTGTGAAATACATGCTAATGTACAGTCTGTGTCAAAGAAAAAAAAATGGTTTGATCTTTCTAAATTTGTGTTTATTCCCTTGTACTATAAATTGGGTATGTTATGATAAGGTACTAGTGACTGACAAATGAAGGCTAAACCAGCAATACCTGCTGTGCGCTTTATATAACTTTGGCAATAGATTTCATACTCAAAGCCATTGATTTGAGTACAGAATTTTGTAGACTGCATTGCAGCCCTCTGTGAACTGCAGTCATTTATGCTTTTGTCATCTCAGTTCAGAATGATAGCTTGATTACACATGGTAAAGTCATACAGATGGTGCTAAGATTGCGCAAGTGCATTAAACAGGTCACACTGTAAAATACTTGATTAACTCACAGTTTGTGGCAATAATGAAAAGTATGTGATGAGTTAACACCTGTCTGTACATGTAATCAGTAAAGTGTGTTTGATGTTCTGTACAGTCAAATTGGATTGAGCATTGGTGAAAGTATGTTATTTTTACATGTTGACGGAGGTTGATAATTGTGTCAGTGTACAGGGAGTGTACATTGTAGTCTTCATCGTGATGCTTTGACACTCTCCTCCTAGGCCCCTTCCTCCTTTGTGTATACATATGCTACGAAGCAATGATAGTTTTGGATAAAATCGATTCTCCTTCACAGTCAAAGGGAAAATCATCAAAAGTGCTGTTTCCAAGTATTGATTATAAAGTACAATTGTAAAGGCATGAAAACTGGTTGCAGACCATCATTTTGAAGAGCACATGTTAATGATGACACAGTTTCTTGCAGTACCAAACCACAGTAGGAAATCGATGCCAAATTACTATATGATGTGCATGTTGAAATTTTCAGTTAGGGTTTGACTATAAAGTACATGAACCCTCTATTCAATAATGAAAATGAAAACCAAACACTTTCAGTACCGGTACTGACAACCTCATTATGATTTTAATAGTGTACCTATTGTACATTCAAGTGAGGGAGTTGCAGTATATGCCTTCTATTTGAATTAGAATACCCTTGCTCTAAATGAGAGCTATCATGTTTGCAAACCTCTGTTGAAATTATCATTTTTTTTTTATTTATTTTTTTTTTTTACTCGATTCCCCCTCCCCCATACCCCCATACTTAAATTCTGCTGACATCTTGAAATGCAGTATTTTTGGCCTTGAAACTTATGAGACATATGATTACAACACAGAGGACTGTTGACAGATCTTCGAGTGCAGATGCACTAGTACTATACAGTATGTCCTGGTTTGTGGTTGCTCCCCTGGGTATGGCCCCCTGGGTATGACCCAAAGTTTCCAGTTGTGCAATACCCAGCTTTGCTTACAGAAGCCTGAATGCATGACCTTTGGACTCTGTGAAATACATGTACATGCCAACTTGGATCTGCAAGAAAAAAAAAAGTGCGTGGGAAGAATAATAGGCAGAGTGCAGTGTTTACTGTACATGCACTTATCTTTTTTTTCTCCTGGTAATCTGTTTTCTTTTGAATAATTATCTTG
The DNA here is from genome assembly GCF_964275005.1 of Diadema setosum. Taxonomy (NCBI): domain Eukaryota; kingdom Metazoa; phylum Echinodermata; class Echinoidea; order Diadematoida; family Diadematidae; genus Diadema; species Diadema setosum. The sequence continues at coordinate 16,803,026 of NC_092703.1, read as the reverse complement.
TCTGTCTATCCTCTGTGAGGACTATCTTTTGACATAAAAGTGAGTTGGCCTCTTTCCTCATATGGTGTTAACATGATTTTACATTGTACCGAGTGCAGCCATGTACAACATTATATTATGGTGTAAACTACTACATGCTTCATTTATTTTACACATTGATAGTGTGAAATTGATTAAAAAAAGATAAACAAGTTTCTCAGATCCATTTTTCTTGAAAGTACTATTGAATTGCATCAGATTTACAATGTTTTTTCATCAAGCTCCTGTGATGTTTGTGTAGGGCCTACACAGCCTTGTATATCTGTCCTCCAAATGGAAATCATATACATAGGCCTACTGAAAGTGGTACAAATGTTGAATGATTAAACTTAAGTCACTATCCCAGATGCTCTGAAAATCATCTCATGCTCAATTGAAGTATTGTGTTTGACAACTTGTTTTCAGCAAGTGCTGTTCATATTCCATACATGAGGAAAGAGCTGTTATTCCCCCAACCCTGTCTGTTGAAAGCTACTTTGCTGACAGTGTATTTTCTGAGAAATTCAATCTCCCACTCACACATGGTATAGGCTGTCACTGGGGCGCAGTGCGAAAGAGGAAAAGCTACTTCCACAAGAAACTTATTCAAGGGTTCCTGAAATCGATTGAATGTGACCTCATGTACTCAGATGATTGAGTCTGTTTTGTACCAGGATAGAGCAACATGCACCTAAATTGTTATTCATTTGACAGATTTGTAAACTCCAAAATGATTGTGTGTGTGTGTGCTTGTTTGCGCTCAGTAGTGTCTGTGTTGTCAAGTTTAAGATTGTACAAAGAAGTGCCAAAAATAGTCACTGTGATGGCACTCTAAGGTTGAAACTAAGATACATTGTACAATTGTAAGTGTGACATCTTGTTTTCAAAGGGTTCTTCAACCAGAACTTACAATGTACAGAAGTTCATTGTACTTGTCTGTGTATTTGTATGCATAGATTTCCTAAGCAATATTCAATATGTAGACCAAACAAGTCCTGTTTTACATTCATGTTCCATAAGCTTTACCATTGAGTTTGAAATCAGTGTAACAACATTAATGTAAAGTGATTCCTACTTTGAATTTGATTAATGGTTGAATGAATAGGTGCTATAGTGATCAAACGATCCTGCTGTTGTGCCACCATGCAGGAGTTGTGAAAAAGAGTCATTCTTTGACTGAAAGCAAACTGCTCAGAATGTAGACACAGTGCACAAAACACATATTTGTACCTCTTGATAGGGGATAGCTGGAGAAAGTGGTTCTCTTTGGCTATGGGCAATCACACATTATATATGGCAGTTAGCGTAATGTGGAAAACTAATGATTGGTCAGTGATCAGTGCAAGACATGGTATCATACATTGTATGTCTAACCTAGGTGAAGAAAGCATCGAGTTCCCTTTATCCATAGAATCTGCAATTGCACTAAAAATTCGTCGTGACTGTGCTTGTTGAAAATGAATTAATTCTTATGCCCTTTGCTCGTCATGCCAGAACATAAAGTCACAAGAAGGCTGGCAGATGTCTGAAGAAAGTCAAATCTTGCCATATGCTATTATGATAGAGGAGAAACCTGCTGAGGGTATTGACCTTGTATCACTGCAAAGGTCACTATATGAGTGATGGAAAGTTTGCACTAAAGTAGTCTATTCCACTTGGTTTGGTGTGAGTACTCTTCATTCTTTGATTCTCTTGTGTTTTCTGCAGTAGTGCAGCATATGTTTGATGAATGTTCTGTGGAGATATATTATGTTGTACAATGATATCTAAAGACAGAGTTGGGTGCTGGGTGATGTTACAATGTATGTGCAAATGAAACTTTAGCCTTTTCTATTTTTTAGATGTGCGCATCAGGTGAGTGTGTCACCAGAGAGATTATAATTTTATAGGATTAACTGTAATGATAATAGTAGATGTGGGTATGTATCGTGTACGTAATTATAATTTGACGAAAAATTTCATCACAAGAGCAGCTTGACATGTACAGTGTAGTACGGTATTCATAAAGTGTATATCAAAAGAACTACAAAGAAAGGCCACAGTTTCGCTTGAGAAATACCTGAACACGCTTGAAGTGTAGTGTTCGAGGGTGAAAAATACATTATACGGGTATGTCGTGGACTCCACCTCACTGACAGTGGACTTAAAGAGTATGCAAGTCTGATGCATTATACAACACATGTGTCTACGTATATGAAAAGAGAGAAAGGTGATTGGACTGAAGTATGGTATGTGTGATATAGTAAGGTCTTTCTGGAGACAGCACCAAGTATAGTTTGTGCCAATTTTTTTTTTTTTTTTCTTTGTCAGGATAAGCTGAAAAGTAGCAAACAGCTGCATTACACATGTACAGCATTTGCAACCACCCCATTTGTCCACATGTGGACCATATCTTAAAGCACAGTGCATATTATGAAGGTGCAGGATGTTTGTCTCATATGACATATTATATACAGTGCAATTTCAATCTTGCACACATACGTCTACAGTTAAGCGAAACATGCAGACTGCTGCCTCAGTAGCTGGACAGTACAATACAGGAGACACACTCAGAGGGTAGGTAGCTGTTTGGGCCTCTCACATTTAAATGTATAAAGTAACAATTTCGCCATATGAGCTTTAACCTTTTTTTCTCTTTTTTTTTATTTATTGTGGCAGTACTGACAAGAATGAACATTTTCTGCTTTCCCGATATGATATCCATATCAATGTCAATGGATTCATATCTTAATGAGGTTATAAATTACTTTGTTTATGAAGCAGGTTGAGTCAACATATTGACACACTAATTACTGTTACGTGAACCACACAGCTAATTGTACAACCAATATTCTTCTTGTATTGCTATCATTGCTTGACAGCGATATTAGACATGGAGGAGGGAGAAGTTGTATTATTGTTCAAAAGACTTTGGAGAGCTTTCAAAATATGGGAAAGTGATGGCAAAATGATTGATAAAATAGGGAAGCCAACGCAAGAAAAAGTGGTCAAATGACCAATGGGATGGGTACTATTTTTGAGGTGCCAATATTTATATGATGGCATATTAATTTACTGAATGAGATTGGAATTTCATGTAGTTCTCCTCATGTATTATTCATTTTAACTTTTTTTTTTTTTTGGTGGTAATATTGAGGTGATTTTGGGCTTCCGTATATCAGACAATTGAGCTGTGGCAGCTGTAAGTGGACATGAACTCTGTGCTTTCTCTTTCCCCTTCCCAATCCATTTGCCTGGGCATTATGGTTTTCCCCAATCACATACATCTCTCTCTTCCCCCTGTTTCTCCTTTCCCCTCCATGCACTAGTAATCTGTATATTTGCATGAACAGCGATGCTACAACATACACACCAGTCTCATACTCTGTATGTGTGTGTAATTGTGCAAGCTGATGATGTTTCAAAGGTACTTTGTATGAGGTATTGTTTGCATTCCTTTTGCTGTTTAAAAAAAAAAGAATAAAAATGCACTTTAAAAGATGTTTTAGAAAGTATATGTTAGAAATGTCTCAAACTTTTAAGTTCTCAAACAGAAAAAAAAAACCTTCACTAAAGAGTCTATCTTGGTATATTGTATCTGTGAACATTGACAATGTTATTTTGCATTCCAGTATATGTACAGTGTACTACAAGATTCTGTTGAGTACTAGTTGCTTATAAAAATTTGTATGTAAAGATATAGACAGCATGATATATTGTCTTTATTTATTTATTTTTTTAAATATATTATTATTTTTTTTTTGCCTAAGAAATGTTTATATCTTCATGTGGAAGCAACTTCATTTTCCTGGGTTATTATTATTTGTGTGACTTACAGTAAAAGGAATGTTATTTTTATACTTCAGCAATAACCTGCAGAACAGAGAAAAACATCCTAGAGCAGAGTATGCTGTACATGTGCTTTGACCTTTTTGTGGAGTTGCCACTAGCTTACAGAATATATAGTGTAGAGACAAAGAGCTGTGTTTCAATGAGGGATATACAGTGTACGCTGTAACCTGTGTATGATAGGAAGGATCATTAGTGCTGAAAGGAAGAACTGTAACTCGAGTGGAGACCAGGGCTGCATTTGAGTCTTGCCCAGTACTCCAGCTGTGAAGGCAGCTAGGAGGGCGAGGGTGAATCGAAGTAAAGAGTATTTTTGAGACGAAAGGATATGGGATGAGGTACTGTACTATGTACACTTTGCCATATGGGCATGGCTTGTGATGGTAATGGTATTTGATAATTTCTCTAGAGTGGACAGAGTCATATCACTAACCTCCAAACTGAGGCAGCCCGAGCATTTTAGGAACTGTATATCTCCTTGTATAGGAATGGATGAAAACTTTATCTTTGCATCGGGCTCTTCCGAGCACATTTGCTCTGCTGTATATGAATACAATCTGTAAAAACAGTTTCTTTTCTTATTGAAGACACTTTAAATAACAAGTTAGATTGCAGCACTTTTAAACTTATTTTGATGATCAATCCTAAATAAATAAAACCTTTAAATGTGCAGTAACAAACCTGTATACAGTAACACATGTAATGTAAAAACAAAAAAAACAAAAACAGAAAAACCTGTGAGTGCTTCTATGTGTAAAGTTGTCGATGTGGTTGCATAAATCAGTTAATGGATTAACCGTGTTATAAATCTTTGTATTGCAACAATACTGAGTTTATGTGTTGTATTGTGTTAATTGCTTTGTTACACTAGTTGTGTAATGTGAAGAAAATACAGAATTGATAGCTGTTGGGGGGGGGGGGGAACTCATTCAGTGTGATTTGTGCTAAACGCTTTTCCATCTGTATGAAACAGTCATCCTGTCTTGTTGCCGTAGTAGCTAAATGTTGGAAATGTTTCGGCATTTACAATGTTATACAATGTATGTTGTTTCAAAACACTCCAATTTGTACAGCACTGCTGGCAAGACTCTAGTAAGATCTAATCTTCATGCTCATATTGTTGAGCATGATTTTGATTTTCACCCACTCATATTTGGCCTTCTCTTTGAACATTGTATGCCAATAACACTGTACGATTCAGTGTGTCGCTGTGGCACTTGTCTCAGCCCTGCTAAAAATGGTCTGTTTCGGTTTACGCCAGAACTGTATATTTCAAGTTTCTTGTGAATTGTCGGGAATGCGAATGAGTGAGCAGATCGTCCTGATTCTTAGAAATTGTTAAAGCAGCACAGGATAACTGAAGTGCCTTCGATATTCAAGTTCTGTGATGTTACTGTTCAGATTGCTGTTACTTTTCTTAAATTGATCGATACTAGAAGTCCAGTATGCATGCTTGCCATGTACGGTATTTGCAAATGGGCAACTGATGAAGAAGCTTTAATCTGTGTATGTGAACACACTTTCACTTGTGAAGACATATGTACATTCATTGTTACAAGGTACCTGTATATAATGTACTGCTTACATTGTAACATGCTGTGTGGTTTTTCATTTCTTCTTTGGGTCTACAATGCCTATGTACATTTGTGAAGCAATTGACCAAAATGTCTGTTTCTGTTTTCTCGTACTACACAATACGTAGGGTATAGTGTATGGCATATGTACTAAAACTTACATGATTATTGTAAGATGTATGTGTGGCTTGACAGTAGCTCACTTTTGTATTCCTTTGACATACCGGTAGTCAAAGTTTCAAGCAGGAATGACAGTGTAGAAATGATAGCTGCCCCCCCCCCCCCCCCCAATATTTCAAAAGGTAAAATATGACTGGGAATGCTGTTGCTTGTACAATGTAGGTTCTGTAAAATGAGTGATGCTCGCTTGCATTTTGATTTTATGAATTTCGCGAGAGCCAAGATTCAGGAAATTAAAATGCATGTGAAATTTCTTACCTACATTGTATGCAGTGAATGCTAGTAGCTATTCGTGAAAATTTCATGCCACAAAAAGGGATGTCAGATCCAATTTTCGAAAATTTTATGCTAGGAATATCATGTTTGACAGTACAAGCATGTATACATGCTATGGGAAATTCCTACATCACATCATGTGCTACCCCCAGGTGATTCTAAACTCATATAAAAGCAGACACTACAGAGGAACTTCAGGGACTACTGGAACTACTATAATGACCTATGCCATTTATGAAATAGACCACTTGCTGATGTAAATCACCTTATAATTAGGGAACACTGGTAAGACAAGCAAGGGTATATGTAAGCATACACATTCACATGTGTAAATGCACCTCTCATATTACATTCTAAAAGAGAAATATCTATTCTTGTGGACTTTTGAAATCTTGAATTATCGCTACAGGCAGAAAAAATTTTGGGGATGACTCTTAGTGACCTGGCGCAATTATTGTATTCATATACATGTATAGATGTGGATGCCACTTTTGAGTATTAGCCAAAAAAAAGAAGAACATAGAAAGATTCTGTGTTGTAATATCATAGACCTCATCCATTAAAAGTCACAGCTAGTAATGTTACATACAGCGTGACAAGCCCTGAACATTGTAATGATATTTTTTTTTTAATTGGAATTACCCAGTAGAAGATAAACCCTGAAACATCCTTAGTGATTTCTATTCTGTTGCCGAATAGAATCTTAAACCCCTGGACCATGGCCATACACACACTGTGGTATGCTTCATTTGTGGATGGTCAAGTCCTTCGACATAAACTGGGATTATTCTATGTAATGCCTGTATGTATATGTATATACATACTCCAAGTTGTGTGTTGGGCTGAAAATCATCGACATCAATGTTGTACCATAATACATTGTATGTGAATGAGGCATTTTTTAGCCTTTGAATTTCCAAAATCCAAGTTGTATTTCAGTTAGGGTTGAAGTCATTATCTTTCAGAAAGAAAAATAATTTTGTCTCTTAAACAAATCTTCCACTGTACAAAAGATCTCTCCGGTGCAGGCTATAAATGTGTATGTCAATGACAATCTCTTTTAAACCAACCCCTGTCACAAAGAAAAAAAAAATGTGCGAACATGTAAATATTCTGTAATGAATTAGCCACCCTTAGTACATTTGTACATTTTATGCTCTGTTGTTGTGCTCTTTTTGTTTGTTATAAATTCCTTTATCTTGTATTCTTTGTGTTATTGTGTCTGTGTGTTTGAGGGCCTAAGGTCATGTACTGTAATACTGTGTACGTCTTACTGAGTGTGACCATAAAGGAAACCCAGAGATTATTGGTCTTATGTTCATTAAGTCATGATTGACCCTTTATGCAAGAAATACTGATTCTTCCTCTCAAAGTTAAATAAATAAAAATCTATTTGAGAAAAAGTGTACATGTTTGTATGAAGCTACATCTTTCTGTGTCCAACACTGAATTTGTGCTTTTGTGTGATTGAATTTTGTGATTTTGTGCTTTGGTGTTTTTGTGTGAAATGATCCATTCAACTCGGCTGCACCTCGTTGAATGGATCAGTAAGCAAATAAAATATTCTGCCCATTGCACGAATGAAAAAAAAAAATCATTATTTGTTTCATATAACACCTAAAAATAGTACCTTGTCATTTAATGATATATGAATTAAGGAACAAGCGAGAAGGTCCGTCAATACACTTGATCGCATACACACTGCAAATGCAATTGTTTTTCGTACATACATGTAGTGTGCTGGGCTATCAGCGTGCTGGCAATGGAGCAAATCGCGTGGATCCAAGATTTGACAATAAATGGAGCCACAAGTGCATGAATAATGACGCAGTTAGTAAAATGGAACAAATGATCAATATCAAACATCCAATCAAATGACAAGAATCTACTGTCAACCTTGCTCAAGTCGACCTCATACAAGTCGTATAGTCGCATAAGTCGAAGGTCTTATAAGTCCTCTTCTCTTTATATGTTATTGATTGTAATTCCTCATAAGTCAAATTTTCTCTTAGTCGAAGCTATTTCTTCAGTCCATATTCGACTTCGGCAAGGTTGACTCTTCCACGGAATAACCTGTGTTTTAATATGCATAGCACTGAACCAGTTTATATAGCACCTTTTATATGTGTGAACATCCACAGCTTACTATGGGTGTGTGTGTGTGTGTGTGTGTGTGTGTGCGTGTGTGTGTGTGTGTGTGTGTATGTGTGTGCTTGTGTGTGTCTGTGTGTTCATTATGAGATTAAAAAAAATTAAACATGACACAATGCAGAAGACATTGTTCATAGGTCTAAGTTACTGGAACTCGAAATTCTCACTGAGAAATGCTGGGTAATCCCATGTTTGTAATTAGTCCAAATTAAATACAAGACAAGCAGGCCTTGATACACAATTCTAGTTAAGCACTAGACCCATTCTTGGTAGAAATATTGCCTTGTTATTTGGTGGAAGGTACAATACCACATCATTCACTTTGTTCATGGATAAAGGGTCATAGTGCATGTGGCTGTCAAATTGAAGTACAGTACCAAGTACCACCGTACCCATTTGTTTTTTTCACAACATCAAGAAACTCCGGCATTTCATACCTGACCCCCCCCCCCCCCCAACCATGCATGCTCAAACAAACACATCAAACACATAAGGCTGGCTGAAGACAGTCCAGTGTTATTCAAGAGAGGTATGTAGTTCAGGTGCGAAAGGGATAGTGGAAAACCCCCCCAACATATTCTAGACTTGTTCCTGTTCAATATTTGTCATGAAGAACAAGGCAGATTGAAAAAGGACTCATAGCGACATTAAGACTAACCGCCTTCAGTTTTTTGTGGGTTTTTTTTTTTTTTTGGTTGTTTCTCCAAAGATATTTGATCTGCTGCATGTACATGGCCGTTTTCACACAAAGCAATTAATTTCTATCACTATTAATTGAAAAGTAGGTAGTAGAATGAGCATTTAATGGCAAAGACCACATGCCATGACGAATCCTCAAATCAGTAGCTTTTATATCTTACTATCAAGTGTTATGCCTTGTTGAGCATTGGGTTTGGTTACTCATCCTCTACAATGCAAGATGAAGATAACACCAAGCAAATGGTCTTTATATAGTTTCATCTAGCAGTACGGTCTTATTTTTGGATTGAATTATAAAGGATGAGTAACCATTAACAAAGCAAACCAAAATAATGCTCAACAAAGCTTGATTCCTCTTCTCGGTACATGGGCTGGGATTCACAGAGAGGTAAAGAGAGAATGTATTTGAGTTTTTCACCTTCTTCTTGCTTCCTTCCTCCCTCCCCCCCCCCCCCCAACCATCTGAAAGACAGATTCAAATCGCTCCTTTTTAGATGTGAACTTTTACCATAAAGTACTGTAAAACTAGAAAAATTTGTGATTATGAGCTGACCATTGGATGGTCTTTTCGGAGGCATGAAACTTTCAAAAATTGCCACTGACATTCAGTGTATTGTGACAAGAACTTTTGCATCCATTTTAGTTTTGTGAATCTTGGCTCCTTGAAAAATTCTCAAAACTTTTGTCAATGCAAAAAATTGATGGTTTTATAGTAGTAAATCAACTGTGGTATGTAGGTGCTCAATCTGAATCTTCCGCCATCATTGTCTATCATGCCAGACATGCAAGACTTAAAGGGGAAGGCTAGTAACTGATCAGTGGGAATCAGTGGAAATGCTGGGAGATGATTGTTCCAATCCTTATGGGATTCATTCAAGAGTTCATTGTATGTCTAATGTTGTGTGAAAATGATTTGCTTCAGAATGGTCTCATATTCAAGTAATGTGCAGTTTAATGCTTCCAGGTTAGCGTCCCTGGTCAGTGACGGAGCATTAATCTGCACATTACTTGAATATGAGACCATTCTAAAGCAAATCATTTTCACACAACAATAGATGTACAATGGACTCTTGAATGAATCCCATAAGGATTGGAACAATCATCTCCCAGCATTTCCACTGATTCCCACTGATCAGTTACTAGCCTTCCCCTTTAAATCAACAAAACAGTCTCCTGGAAGGGTGCGTAGGAGATATGTAGGTACTTCCTAAATTCTCTCGAAGTCCTGAGTCTGTCTTCAGCCCATTCATTTTATGTATTGATCCAGGGGTTCTAAGGGCTACTTGGTCCATACTCCTCAGATCATCCTTGGTCTTCCCTGAATCTTTTTGTGCTCTTGCATAATCCCTTTTGCTCTTTATGATTGTGCACAATAAAACTGTCTGTGTGTGGGTGTCAGGAGGCAAAGAGGATTATACAGATGATATCTCTAGAACTGTAGGGTATAGGGCCTACCACCATGCAGATTGTCACTCCATCACTAAAGACCATCTCATTGGTGGAGATGAGAATCATACAGGCCAGATTATTTACAAGCGAATGGTATGGTGAGCTTTAAACTTTTTGCAAGATACCAAGGAAACACTTATGAAATAGTACAGAGCATACCGTTCTAAGAGGAATTCAAAGTTTATTTGGTTTGGAATGACTAAAACATCCAAAAACAAAGTAAAGCAAAGCGATCGAAAAAAAGTATGGGTCCCACACTCTATTAGAATTGCTCTGTTTTGGATATTTCAGCCATTTCAAAACCAATTTTCATCAAATAAATGTTGAATTCCTCATGGAATTACATGCTCTTTCATATTTTATAAGAGGTTTCTCATTATCTCACCAAAAAATGTTAGAAACCTGAAATTAGGTCTCAACCAAAACTATATACGATCTCTTTAAGCTTTCCAAACCAGATGAAGCTACCATGTATGACGCAAAGGGACCAATAACAAGCCCTCTGCTACATAATTATCATCAAATTGCAGGTAAAGATGCAAATACATAAAGCTCAGCCGAATGATGACTGCTGTCATAGTCTTGCAGAAGTTTGTTGATGCCAACCCTACTGAGGAAAGGTTTAAAACAGCTATATTGTCTTTCAGAAAAGCAAATTATATTTCGCTAGTCTAGACCAGTAAAATTGCTCATCGGTAAGATACATGTTATTGAAGACTGTGGTACGATATTTACCTCAATTAATCTGATGGGTTCAAAGGAGTTACGTTATCGGTCTTGGACAGCGGTTCCAAAAAACGACTTCTTTGGGTGCACCTTCCTACAATTTGATGACAATAATGGTCTTTTCATTATCCAGTGTAGCCTTTTTAATGTTGGTATACTGCTCTTCCAAGGAGGATAATTCTGTCATTGTTATCACCCAAGCAGGACCAGTTATCTATTGCTACACCTGGGATAAAGTGGACACAGTCATCCAAACATGTGCAAACAAGGATTTGAACTTGAGATCTGTTAAAGTCCAGAGCCTTATATGCTATGCCACAGTGCTCATACTGCAACTGATTGACAAATTGCCCTTTATCGAAGTTAATAAACACTGATTTTTCAGTGTTTCAGTAGCAGCCATGGTAGATGTCATGGGCATACATGCCTGAGTGGGATTTAAAATTCCATCCCTTGTTGTTCTGATTACTTGAACATAATTGTTCAAATAAGGACAAGAAAAACAATGTCTGTTGATGTGATGTCTGGCTCGTATGATTTCTGTTGTCACAAACCATGGTGGTAGTGATTTCAGACTATTATAAAAGAGAAGCCTTTAATTACTTAATGTAGTGACAAATACTTTATGAAGGTGAAATTTGTTGCCATCAATTGCCAAATCAAACAAACAAATAGATAAACAAAGAAAGAAACATCCACATTTATAATGTCATAAAAAATCTTCATGACTGATGATTTGGGCAAAAACATAAGTTTATCTTGACATACAATTAACAAAGAGTATGGATTCTAATTTTTCCTTGAAAACCTGATATTTGATATTCAGCTAAACAACCTCCACTAGACCAAACATACTTACAAAGCCTGACTGAACACAAAATAACAGTTCATAAACTCCAAGAACAGGTGCAGACTTGCTGACTTGTTGACTTGCAAAAGAAAGAAAGAAAAAAAAAAAAGCACCCCAAAACAACAACAAGTGAACAGACATAACAGAAATTGAACATTCCTCCATGGAATGCCCATTCCCCCTTTGCCTTCTAATGAGTATAGAATAAGTTGAAATAGAAGAATAATGATGCTTGGATTACTGGTACCGTGACTCAAACAGAAGAATAGTTATCTTCACTCATTGGGAGTCTGAGGATATTTCATAAACAGAAATTCCACAGATTTGCTCATATATGGGGACCTGAGATGTCTATGAAAGACAAACAAACATACAAACAATAAATTCCAACATCCAGCTTACATGACCTTGCATAACTACTAAACCCTTTAAAAACTTTCACTCAAAGAATTGTGATGTCATCCTCATTTCTAGTGCCAATGATACAGAAAATGAGTCTCAAACAAGAGCCACTATCACTGAAGAAGTCTTGTGTTAAGCATTGGAAGTACCTCCACACATTTGTTAACAACAATTATCCCACTGAGAAATGAACAATCTAAATCTAATGCTCACAGGATATTGCCTGCACATTTGAAACTCCAGACTTCCTTGCAGTCACTGGACACCCATTGGAAATCTGAGCCATGCCTCACAGATGGGGGTATGAGATGCTAATGACACGGGCCATTTAGCAATCATTAATTTCTGGCTGTGAAATGTAATCTGTTTCTCTCCATGGTTGTCTTATCTAATGCATTAATTGGACTATCACCTATCAGTGCGCTCATTGGTTTATCGCACCAGCAAATGAACTGGGCAGTGGTCATATGAGACATGAGTGCTTAGATACTCTCTGCCATAGCACCGTCTGTATTCTTACACATGATAGCATCAGTGACAATTAAATTGGGTTAATCTCTGGCACCTGGCCATAACAATCAGAACAATGACAGCAAGTTTTAAGCAGAATAATAAAAAAACAATAGTTTATCTGTTGTTATAACTTCAAGGAGGAGATAGTAGTAAACAACAACAGCACACATGCACCATTTCCGTGACACTGAACAGTAATCAGGCTACATCACCACCAAACTTTTAGGAGGAATTGAAAAGAACTGACTTTATTCCTCACAAGCCATGTGTGTCATCTCTCTCTCTTCCTAGCAGCTTTTCCGTCCACATGAGTTTCCTTGAACAAATTCACGAATACACTGATTTGCATATTTGAAAGATATATGCATATTCATGACATGCTCCTTTGGAACAAACACACCGTCCATGACACAGAACAAAGTAAGCCATAACTGTTAGTATAATGTATTGACATCCCAACAGCATCACACTTTGCTAGGTGATGGGTGCACACTTTACTTGACTGCAAAGTGAAAAATAAGCCCCCTGATTTCCTTGCACTTTTTAGATGTCAGGCAAGCTTGGCAATATTCATGGGAAATCACCCCAAAGTGAGATTTAGTTGGTTAAAGGAACATCATTGCAAAGTTTCATATCGATCAGAACATTAATTTTGATAGCGCTTCAATTTCTGAAGCCAACACTCACAGCGCTTTGTAATGTGACTGTACACTTGAGTGAATATGTGATACTCATTTGCTGTGTAACACAAAATATCAATTGCTGCAGATAACTCTAGAATGAAACCCCATCTTTATGACATCATTCTGAGATAAATTTGTAATACATGTAATACGTTCCTAAACACCATACTGCAACAACAACAAAATGTATAGATTCTCTATTCTCACTTTTGACCACAAATTTAGACATTAGCCTCTGTGCACATGCATGTTTGTTCGTGTTTGTATCTAAGTCTGTATGTAGATGCGCGAGTGCAAAATATAATGGTCATTCCATTTGTGTTGGAGCAAGGGGCTGTGATTGGTGATTTTATTCATGTTTTCACAGGATGGCATACTCAGTACTCAGTTACTTAAAACTAATACTTCCCTTTTTTGGGGGCCTCACCTGTCATCTTCATAAGTTTAATTATCACCTCCATCATGAATGGCAGCAATGACAATGATGATTATGATGATAATGATGATTATCGTTACAAGTAGCAGCCATTATGGTTTTATTTGTCCTGGGTGACCTCTAATCTGTATCAACACTGCTTTTCCAGCTGGTCCTGCATCAGTTTCATTAACTCACCATGTCCAAGAAAACAAAAATCTGCAGTTGCCTGCTTTATCTCTTCAATGTCATTCTATTAATGCATGGCTTTAGTATTTCATAGTATAGTGTTATAATTTCTCTTTTATTTGGGCTCTTTGTCATTCATACATCATGGGCTGTTTCTTTTGCAGAATTAGAAAAAAAAAAAAGAACCTCTTAAATGCTAAATTCATTTCCACACATTCATTGACCAGTTTTAGAAGATAAAAGTTCTTGTGTGTGTGTATGTGTGTATGTGTGTGTGTGTGTGTGTGTGTGTCTCCTTCAATGACTGTTTTTTTCTAATTTCTTTCAGAGTTTGTGGAGATTTAATCAATGAAGCCAGTTCTCTGTAATCTTTTGCCAATATGAGACATGCAGTGAAACTCCAGGGTATAAATGAATGGTACAAATCCAATTATGATATTCAAAAGGTGATTCTTTTTGCATCAAAATTACCTGAGGACTTGGTGGGTTCACTTAATACAAATAGAGAATAATCAATCAATCAATCAATCAATCAATCAATCAATCAATCAATCAATCAATCAAACAATTAATTAATCAAAATTATGGCTACTCTGACAGGCGATTGGTCGACTAACATCTAGGGGATGGCTAGTAACTGATCACCTGGAAAACCTGGAAACATTGAACTGCACATTACTTGAATATGAGACCATTCTGAAGCTAATAATTTTCACACAACAATAGATATATAATGTACTCTTAAATGAATCCCACAACGATTGGAACAATCATCCCCCAGCATTCCCACTGATTCCCACTGATCAGTTACTAGCCATCCCCTTTAAAGCTGGGTAAATCACACGACAGCAACCAGATACGAAAGACAGCATCCACTTATGAATACAGGACATAACCAGACTTTTATTGCCATCAATGTCTGATATCAACATTTCAAGTTCAACAATTGTGATTACACAGTGGTCATGTGAATACATTTACCACCATCTATTTCATATGACAGTTTTCAGGAACTTGCACCAAACTGACCAAACAAGGAACACAGGGTTTACAAACTAGTTGGTGCATTCAAAAAGAAAGAAAAAAAATCATATGTGATCATGTATTTTGGATGTTTGTTCTGACTGTTATTTTCTCCAAAATGCAGGGTTTCTTGATAAACCCTGAACTAGTGTTTGATTGTAAAGATAAAAAAAATAGTGCAAAAAGAAGGACAACAGTTGGCCTTTAAGACTAAGTTTCACAGCTGTTTAATATGAAGGTATCACACCACCAGTAAACATAATAAGTTTCACCCAAGATATCATGATGCAATATATGATTGTATTTTCCTCATTTTGCTGAAGTTTATATGTCCATTTTATGGACACACTTGAACCAGCGACAAAACTGAATCCTCTCTTTGTAATATAAAGCCATCCTTCCTGTAAACTCTTCTGGAAGAAAGTGCTTCATGCTGAAACTGCACGGCATGTAGAATAAACAAAATGGAACAGGCCACGAAACATTCTGAGTGACATCAGATATTAGTATGTGAAGAAAGCTATAATCATCAGAATCATCTTGCAGGGTGATAGCAAGTTTTCAACAGTGATCTTGGTCCCCATACTGTCACTGATGTAAAGATATCTGTACGCATATTCTTGGAATGTCACTCCACTGTGTATGTACCAGATGAACTTGACACCTTACAAATCTGAGATTAAAAGATAACATTTCCTCTTTTGCATAAACAAAGTGAGGATGTATTTTTTGGCATGTGTCATGCTGGTCAAGCAACGGTGATGACTGTTTTAAGTTCCTGAAGGATACTCTATCATAAGAATTCACAGAAAGAGATCAAACTTGGGTCCCACAGGGCAACCATCAAGAGTTGAGACTCTTTAGAGGAGCCTCTGGTAAAATCTACAGGATACTATTACTGCCTTTTTCACTCACCTCTCATGTATTAATTTACTGGGGTCTCCTAGATGTAATTTCTCCTCTCGCAAATGTTACATCAACACATTGGGGGTAAACTCAAAGGTAAGTTTGCTCTGTTACATGTGTTTCCCCATGAGAGTCTGCTGGTACAATGTATTTGCTGAAAAGACAAGTACGAATTTTATTCATCTGTCACTTGCCTGGATGGAAATGCATGTTTAATATATGATTGATTATTTGGCACTTACAATATGTATATTTGCAGTGCAGCTACCAAATACAGATACATTATACCTTGTCACAATCAAACTGTCACAGAGTCCTGTCCAAATTATGCCAAACTCATAGAAAAGTTTTTAAACACATGATTTCAGCCATGTCAGCTTTGCATTTGTATTTTCTCCTTTACAACACTGTTTGCCTTTAATACACATTTAGCGTACCGGGATAAACTGCATGAACTCATTAAGTATAATATTCATTGATAAACTTCAAAACTTGTAAACCACTACCCCAAGTTGCAAGATTGTCATAAGTTTAAAGGCATTTAACTTTAACAAGAGACAATCATTAATGTATCTTATATAAAACATTTATAATACACCATGGAAGTAAAAAATGAGCACTTTCTTGTACGATGTACAGACCACATACAACACACTCTATCTCCCTTTCCACATGAAGCAAATTGACAATACAGATGTGCCTCTAATATCTTGTACACTATCAGGTAATATAGAAAACACAGCATATATGTTCCATATGTACATCAGAGACACCAATTTCAAACACCATTTATGGCATGACCACTTCTAGCCCATTTTACCAATACATACCATACACAATGTACTTTTCTACAGATAGATCTCAGCAACACTTCTGGCAAAAAAAAAAAAAATGCACATAATTCTCTGTCTATTCATTATGATCTGAATATATAACAAATTTTCACATTTACCTCAAGACTCACAAAATGAGTCATAGAGAAATGAAGCACTTCAACCAAACTTTTGATCACATCAAGAAAAAAGACTGTATTTGCTGATTTATATCAAGCCTTGCACCACATATTATGCAGTTGTTTCTTATATACTTACTGAAAACAAAGAGAACAAGAGGTTTTTATATCTGAAAGGTTACAGAATTATACCATTAGGGAAGACGGAAGCATATTCCTAGCATTAAGGCTACACATTTTAGAATTACAGCTTTTGTTGTTGTCTTACTTCATGGTACTTTGTTTCCCCTAGTTACCAAATGTATCCACAGATGTTTCTAAAACAGAATCGACAATTCAAACAGGTTAACAACATGCAGTTTTTCTCAAGAAATAAAGCACCCATTTATACTTTTCTTCCAGATCATTTTCTTCCATTTTGTTCTACATATCTTGTCTGCGGCAGCTGCCTTATATGAAGAAATCAATATCCCATCAAAACAATACTGCACATACGTCACCTTCACACACGTCATGTACAAATAAAATATTGAGACTTAAGGGCTTTTTACACTTGTAAAATTTTGCTTAGCCCCGGACCAACGGTGGGGCTAAGGGGGGGCCTTAGCCCCACCGTTGGTACGGGACTATCCTTAGCCCACTTTCTGTTTACACTCGTTTTTGCCAAAGTGGGCTAGCCCCACCGATAGTACGGTACTATCTGGCCCTGCAAAATAGCAGGGGTTAGCACCGCAATTGCGGTGCTAGCACCGCAATTGCGGTGCCAAGCAAGTGAGTGTAAACAGAACGAAAAAATAATCCTGGGCTAAGCGACGGAGACGAAGTCCGACCCTCAATGACCAATCAGAAACGAGGTAATCAAGTGCTGCCGGTGCGTGCGTGTACGTGTACAGTACACAGCGTAATAATGAATATTCATGTGGTTTGGAAAGTCCTGGGCTAAGAAATACGAGTGTAAAAAGGTCAGTTTTCTCCTTAGCCCCGGACAAGAGATAGTACGGGACTAATTGGCGAGTGTAAAAAGCTGAAAAAATTGGTACGGGACTAACTCTATGTACATAACAGAACCTATTGTACTTCCCACGAAATGTGGGATTAAACAAGGTGGCAATGATGTTGACACTGAATACCACTTCACAAGTTTGTAGACAAAGAGAAAAATCCAGTCGTTTACACGAGATGGGATACAACTGTACTCATTTTCATGTCAAGCGGTTGCATATCTTTGTCTTTTCATATCACATGGAATTTACTTGCTGACAAATGAATTTTCATTGGGTATAGCTGAGACATGGTACAAAATTGAATACTGCTGCAAATTTAATACCAGTAACTTCCAGCATTAAGATGGACGTGACTTGAATGACTGGTGTTGTGACTTTAACTTTGAAACAACTCCCTAAACCTGATGAAGAGGATTGGAGAAGATTTGTGCCGCATTTAATGCTTACGTAGTGATCTCTGACTGCACTTGTTACTCTAACAAATCTTGTAGAAATGTAAGGTGATTTGAAAAGTCGGATGAATATGTGAAATAGGTTCAAAACATTTTTCCCCTTCATTCAGCAGTGAATCCAAGTCAGAGTATTGACCACAGAGGTATTATTAATATGTTTTCTTGAAGAACAGTCACTACAAATGGAAGAGGTTTTCCTTTTCAAAACAACCTATAATGAAACAGCGATGTGGAGAAAAATAAAATAAATGTACAATTATGAAAAATATAACTCTCTTATACTCTCTCTCCATCCCTCCACACAGAAAAATGGATAGCAGAAAGTTTACAAAGTCAGTCCTTACATCAGTTCAATGTTTGGGTTTTTTTTTTCTTGTGAGTAAAACTTTTCCATGACGTGATACTATGATGTGTGGACCCTTAGACTATAGCTGTAGACTCAAATGATTTTAGCATGCTTGACTTCCTTCAGAGATGGATGTTGGCTGTGTGAGGAGATCTGCATGTGAATTGAAACAAACACAAAGCCATAGGAATTAATCACACTGCACACTTGATGATCCAATCCACATCATAAAACTACTGCACTCGTTGTTTCCATTTCAGAGTAACTCACAAAAATCACTTTTGAAATGGATGCAATAATGGAAACAGTACAGAAGTCAAATACAGATATCAATGAAGAAGAAAAAAAAAACGCAAAATTTATGACAATTTTAGTATAATATGAACATTAACAAGCAACATGGCATCATAAGGACACTATATACTAATTATCAGCAATTATGTAATGTTATCTGAAGTTCTTCTTTTTATTTTTTGAAATTATAATCTCCTTGATTTCAACATTTCCTGAAAGAAGAATACTGTCATTGACCAAGCCATAATCATGATGTGAAAAATGTGACGTCTTCCTCTTTCATTTCTTGTCAATAAAAATTGTCCATGTACTCATACAAGCTATTAAAAATAAACATGGTCTTTCGAGAGTACAAGAAACAAAGGCATATTCGGAAATCAGGGTCATGACTGAATAACCATTGAGGTTTGCGTAGGTGGTAATGATATACGATATATGAAAGAAGTTTCACTTTCATTCAAATGTTCTTCAAGTTCTTTGTTACATGGTCAAATGCTGCAAATTTATGTTGTATTCACTGATCTGCTCTTTTTATATCACTTTCATCATAGAGAGTGAGAGAGACGCCAGCACTTAAATTTCCTGCTCCGGCACTCAATAAAAGCATCCTGCTTCTTTCCCATGTAAGGAGAAGGAAGGCCATCAATGTCATCATTATAAATGGCCTCACATAAGCCTGTTTCATCTATGTACTCTTTGCTGGTGCGTTTGCAATTTACCTAAAGGATACAACAGCCCACAAGTACATATATACAATGTGCTGGCTCACACAGGCCGACGTTTACAATTTTGGGCTGTTGTGTTGTTGGTGGGAAACACTGATATTGATATATTGGTTCATTCATGGAAAGAAACAGGTTGAGATCTTGAACATGACCTGACCACTGAGAGCAACTTTCTCTGTTTGTGTAGAACACTGTTTAGCACAATTTGCGGAGTGTTTACTTGACCTGTTTTTTAGCATATGATAGGGACTGGGAATTGGGTTATAGTTGTACTAGACATTATTTTAAAAGGGACATAGAATTGGGTCATACTAGACATTATTTTAAAGACAAGTCTAAACAATCTGCTTCAGGACATATTTAGAATTACACTTTCCCCAACTTCAGAGTCATTTCGATAGAGCTGTAGGGTAGTAGCATCACTATCACTAACACTTTCATTTTTCTCTCTAGTCACTCTAGACTTGGTTTTGGCCATCCTCACTGGCTTGCTTTTGAACTCTGACCATATCCACTCAAGGTTTAACTCCAAGAATGTTTTTATGACCAACCACTCCTGTCCACTCTTTAGCGACCACTCATTCTTCATAAATTCCTTGTGAACATCATTTCACCTCCAGCCACTTCTTGTGTTGCCATAGCAATGCAAGATGGACTCAGCTTTCCATCAATTACATGTATTCTTTCCATCCACTTCTCCAAGAAATTTCCCATGCTTTTCTACAACTTCTCCTTGAATGTTAATTCACTAATTCACTCTGGAAGTGTACACTTTTCAACAAACTTTCCACACAAAAACATGTCCACGTCAAGTCATCAACTCACTCATCATCCCACTCTCCTGTCTTTGGATTCACAAACTCTACACTCCCCCCTCTCTCTCATTCACTAATTTCCATCTTTAATTTGCCTTTTTCACTCATTACATAATAGAATATGTACAAATTTCATACACAGGAATCAGTTGTGCTGTGTTATCTACACACAGGAAAGTGCAAATAATATCAAAAGTTAACTCCAAGGACCACTTTCTCCTCACATCAACTCTAATCACGGTTCAGAAGCGCAAAGTTATTTGACATTCTGCAAATTCAATATTGAACGGTAAGTATGATAAAAATAATTCTTTTACACATTTTCCCATCAAGCCAATTCCTACTATCCTTTAAACTACATCCCTTTTCTTGATCAAAGCGTGGTTGCAGTCAACAATTACTATCAAGTGAATGAATGGCACAATTCTATAACTTTCCCATTCTATGTCAGATCTTGATGAACTTGTGCTATTCTGTTCATCTAATTTCACTCTATTCAATAAATCAACTGAGCTGATGGTGTGCCATTGATTTGTCTGTGAAGTCCTCTGCTAAAAAAAGAAAAGGCTAGAAAGAAAAGCAACACTGATGGAAAACCCAGGGCCCCATTTTATAAAAGATGTTGTGATATGATAGCAACTTTTGCTGGAATGGCAACTTCCAATAGCAGCAGCCAATCGGGAAGTTGGATTCTTGTCGTTACCATGGCAATTGCCATTCCATCAAGAGTTGCTATCATGTTAAGTTTTTTTTTTTTTTTTTTATATGAAATAAGGCCCAGAATGCATGAAATGTGTTGAAATCTACAGATTCTACATCATGTACAACAAAACTGTGCCAACATATCTCACTCCACCTTTGGACCACATTGTGTTTCATATGTTGAGAGCTGTATTGTTACCAGGCATAGAAAAATTCAAGGTCAATCATATAATAGATTCTCTCTGATAGGACAAGCTCAAACACGCCGAAGTAAGTCAACAAAAATGAAATTACATGACTACATCACTTGAGATGCCAAGTTTTGATCTGTGAAAAGTAAACAATAAAAGGTAAGAAAACTGGGACATTTGATCTGGTTGAAGGCGTACAGGTAAAACATCTGCCAAACGAAAACTCCACAGAGTATGTGTGATCCCACTTTCATAATTTACAGGCAGACCAGAGCTACTGTAGAAGTGGAAATTTTTGCGGTGTTGAAATTTTTGCGCATTTCGCGCAACCAGAAACTAGCACGAAAATGAAAGCACGCAAATACTTTTGCTTGCCATATGTTTCAGTAGTTGATGTCTTGATTCCGCGGAATTAAAAACATGCAAAACTCTTATTGCTGGGCTGGGCGTGAAAATTAAGTCGCACAAAAATATCCACTTTTACAGTACTCTGGTAGATCTGCACTGAGTTGCCTTGATGAGAGAATATGAAACACTTTGCGGCAGATCAAATCTGCAGTTCTATATACATCCACTCTGACACGTGGGTTACTGTTGGATTTATTCAACACCAGAAATGGATAAATGTTGTGTGGCAGCAACATATTCCTGCATGTTGCTGGGCTTGTTACGTATGTGATTGTGTTGCTTTGCAGATGTAAGTTGTATTCCTATTCAGCATGGTTTGACAGCAAAAGTTTGGTAAACCCTCACTCAAAACCTAAAACTTAATACTGAACTTCAAGCCAAATTATGTAATTGGAAAGGGCTTTTCACATTGAGAGTGAAAGAGTGTGACATCACAAAAATTGTGACATTTCAGCAAACTCTGTTACACAACCATACCAAATAGTGGTCTGAAGCACTGCCAGAAAAATTGTCCAGGGGGAGTGCCATTTTGCAAACTCTGGGTGAAGATGTTAGATAGTGAAGAAAACATTTTTTGACCAGTCATTATGAATATTCATTTCAGCAAGTTGACAATGTCATGCTCTCACAATTTCTTATTCATTTCATATACAGAAATGACAAAAATCTCATATTTCAGATGTATAAATATATAACTTGCCTTAAAGCCACCCCCCAAAAAACAACAACAACAACAACATGTTTACTCTGATGTATCTTGCTATGGGAGCAAGCTTTTATTTCTATTAGCTAAAATTTTTTTCATATATAACATACATACAAAAATTGTGAGGGTTTGACATCATCAACTCACTCATTTGAATATTCATAAGGACTGGTCAAGAAATGTTTTTTGAAAAAGTGTGAAATTTCAAAATGTCACAACTTCCTTATTTCTTATCCAATTTATGTCATTTTTGTATCATTCTGTAGGGAATATTTTCCCTTCTCTTTTGAAGTTTATTTACTTTTGATTTACTTTTGGGGTAGATTTCCCCTTTAATTGCACCATACATAAACGTGCAGACAGTGTACAAAATGCTTATCACTGCACTGACTCTTGGCAAATTACGTGTGAGGACCACAGGAAAGCTGAATACTAATGTCTTAATCAGCAATTAATTCCTCTCTGTCTCTAGAAAGTTCACTAGGGTTTGTTGTTGTTGTATTTTTATAGCTTACATAGTAATCATCTATGTACACAGGTAAAATTAGGCTTTACTTCTCACCTATAAAAACTGCATTTCGTTGGCTGAGAATCAGAAGGGCTTCATCGCACTTTTGGGGTGTAATGAGTTTTTGGTATCATATTGTAGAGCTTTATATCCCCTACATTATAGTGTAAATTTTTGAATTATTTCTATTTAAAAAAAAAATGCTAAACAATAAAACCACATGGATGCTTGTTTACTCTATTTTTGGAACAGTGCTAATACATCTACCCAGTTTTGAATGAATGAACTTTCTATTACATGAAAATTGATTGTTTCGTGTTTACTTATGCTCAAATCTTAGAATGCCATAACGCCCTTATAGTTCTCAGCTAACAATCTAATACATAATTACATGTAATAAGGATGTGGTGTTAACAACTGGAATGGATGGAGACACCATTAGTAGTATCTGTAGATAAAAAGCCTGTCATATTTGAAGTATATTGGAAGAAGATTGTTGTCCACATCAACTGCAAACTGTGTTAAGATAAAGAATGCATATGAAATATATCCAGCAATTCTCCCTGTTTCCTATACAGTTTTTAAACTACAAATTGCAAGTACTTTTTACACTAATTTTTTTGCAAGAGCATTTTTTGACAAACATTTCCTTCTTTCAACATTTCTCTAGCTGGGTAACTTGATCTCAGAATTTCCTGGAGAGCACTATCAAAACACAGTTAATTACATACGGAAATAATCATGTTTTTATTAGAATTTCATTGACTTTTGACCAGTAAGTCTTAAAACAAACAAAATACAGTACGCTGCATGTAGGCCCTACTATTGAATCCTCTGCAAAACCAAAATTGAAATCATTTCAAAAGATTGCAGTATGCTGTGTGATGTCATCATTTTATGAATCCCTCGTTCATGGTTGAGAAAACCTGCATCCATGGGAAGAGTTTTCTTGGCAAAGCTCTCAAGAGCATTTATTTCTGTTCATAGAGACATCTCATGTTGCAGCTAATATTATGACTACATCACCATGTCTACAATAAATTCCTTATGCAATGATGCCCAATATACTTGTCTTGCGAAAACATATTAAACCTTAATTAAGATTTAGAAAAAAAATCTGTGTCATCTCATGTCCAATTGCCATGAAACTAAACAGAGTTTTCACTGCTCCATTTGTGTGATATCACTCGATCAACTACACAACTGAAAATGACAGAGTTGCATTTCCCTTTAAATGATGATTGGTGACACTATGTGCATTCTTGCACCTGTTTTATGTATGAAGGAAGTACAAGCTATATCTGATGTTCATGAAGGTCATCTATTCATCTCATACACAACATGCTGATATGGATTCGTACTGGACACATGCCATATGCTTGCGATAACCCCATTTTGTGTAGGAATCCCCAGTCAATTCAGTTGTCCTATATCCTGTGTTTTACAGTAGGTGTATTCAGTATCAAAGAACATGCATATGTGCAATCACTGCTGAATTAAGTTTATTTGATTCCATGCAGGTGAATTTTATTTGTGCCTAGAGAAAGCTTGTCCTGCACAGAATTTGACACACCTAGGCACCAACCTATTCACAGAAATCCTAGTGCATTAATAAGCATTTCTAACACATCAGAAAATTTGATGGAGACTATGCATTATAAATGTTTATGAGTGCAGATTGAAGAAAGAGGCATGAAGTGACGGCCTTGATACGACAGATGAAAATTTCACTAAGAGGCATAATTTACCATTTGCAGATACACATGTAGAAACAAAAACACAGCATTAGTGCTTTAAAATAGTTCTAAAATGTGAGTTAGGGATAGAAAAAACCACTGTAAAAAATATGAATCAATAAAATTGGTCAACGTTAAGTGTTGGTAAATATACAAAATATGAACACTAGTTATAACAGAAATGTTTCCAGACTGAACCATCTACAGTTACAGTTTATGAGAAAAATACAGATATCTCCTTATATTTTAGGCTTTATTGTGAAATTTTTATATGACAGGATGTTTAGTGATGCAACTGACCTACACATATATGCATCAAAAGTGATATCTTGAACATTTTTAAATCACTGCTCCCAAAGGTAAACAGGACCTTTCAAGGACCAATGTCATGCAATTTCATGTTGGCTTGCACTGACTTAAAATATCCTGAACAACATTTATATGGCCAAAAAAACCCCAACAACTTAAAATGTGCAGAATATTTCATATATTTACTACTATTTACTTCAGTAACGTGCAAGCCCACAAAAGAACCTTCTAAACCAAGATTCTGCCAATGATGTTAACTGTCACTCAATGCTAACATATTAATATCATTGACAAAAGACATTGAAATGCACCTACCCCTAGACTGAGCATATAACTTGTTTCCATGCAATGTCTTTTGTTATCAAATTCATGTTGGCGCTTCACGTGAAGCAGTGATTGACAGATGACTGACACATGTCACCAACTATGTTGGTTTGAAAGATCCAAAAAAAAAAAAAAAATGGGCAAATCCATGTAATCTGAAAAAAAAAAAATTGGAAAAAAAAATCATTACAAGCTATGGACAATACATATTTAGATATTCTTTTAGCCACATCAGTGATGATTAGGGTATCATAAATCGCCACAAGTCAATATGCATGATTTGCATTGCACAGGTCCTTTAATCTACTGACTGACGAAACATTCACCCAGGATTAAATACACAGTAAACCCAGCTCCCGCATGCCCTGGGTTAATGACTGTCTATTCCATTCGCAGCACTGGTACCATGTCATTTGCAAGTGTCTCACGACAAACACCCTGTTGGCTTGTCAACAAGTCACCCTGAATGGCAGGCGGTGCACTTGGCTGACTCCGGGATCTCTTTATAGAGGCGAAGCGAAATCATTCTGTCATGCTTGGCTGGGCAGCCTTTCATTTCCTTGTGAGATGCGAAAGAATGCCAAAATGAAAAGGCAGACTCCTCTGCAGGGCTCTTGCAGCACGGCCTATCAGATAGGAGAAAACCTCTTGTACAGACATCTACTAACTTTCTGGTACTTTTATGATTGGGCATCGGTCTCGCAAAGGGTTTGTGGGGATGCTCTCAAATTTTTTGCCCAACATTTGGATCAAATGAATCGTGAAAGACAGACTGACAGAAATAATCAGACTTCCAAAATATTGCTGCTTGATATCAATTCCCTCATTTTCCAGACTACCTATGAGGCATATTGTAAAGAAAATTAGTGGATATTACGAGCATTATTGTAAAGAAAATTAGTGGATATTACGAGCATAATTACTCTGATGCAACGTACTAATGGCCAAATTCCCCACTTGCCAGCAATAAAACAAGCAGAAAAAGAAAAAAATAAAACATTTTAAGATACCCCGAAGATTGTTTCCTTCTCACCAAAATGGACCGCTTGATAGATAAAACAGACCTCTTCAAGCCAACAGACTGCAAGACAAGATAACCCCTCCTATTACTGTACATGTACATGCAGGTATGCCTTATCTCTTCCCTTTCAAATGGTTTTGCATTCTGGTTAAAGGGTTTGGAAACATACTTGTATTTCATGGTCATCAAGTGATTATTTCTTGTAAGTCTAAAAGAAAAAGATTGATCATGTTTTCCTAAAACTTGTGAGAACAATGTACAGTTCTGCATTTCATGCAAGCTTTGCTGTTTTGTTCTGTACACGAGGTTTAAAATGCCATCTATTAATTAAAGCATTCCTCATACAGGTGGCTTACAGTTTTCCCTTTTATCATTTACCTTGATGAAGCTTGGAAAGAATGGAATCAGTGGAGGGGAGGTACAATTATATGTAAATGTGCACAAACAACATGAACATTGCAAACAAGATGAACAATGTTAATCGTATTTGCATGAGTGGAGAAAACAACAGTATTTGCAGTGTATTGTTGGTGCGTGATAGTCCCATCAGCAGCAGCCTTGCTGCAGGGTAAACTTACCTCCACACAACACAGTGGAAACATAAAAGCAAGCTTGACTGGTTCATATCTTTTTACTGGTCACGGTTTGGAGCTAGAGCAGCAAAGCGGAATGGGGACGAAAACTTTGCTTATTATGATCCGCTGACAGGATCAAAACACCATCTGGTATTGAGGGAGGGGATGGGGGGGGGGGAATGGCAAAGTCAAATCAGGAAAATAGAACGTGTCTATGACATCCCATAGTGAAATAGAATCACAGTATCTTGAGATACATTACTAGTAATATGATTTTTGTGCAAATGCATGTATGGATATATGCTGGTATGCATATAAGACGTATCATCAAATTGAGCGAGAAACTAGAGATATAACGTTGCTATACTGACAGTTTTATGAACAATTTATGTATATGTGAATATGCACATATATACACACATATAAATATACTCAATTATACATACACACAAACATACAGAAATACATATATTTGTACATACATACATACAGACACACATTAATGCATTTATCATAGAGATGTAATATATCACAAGCTTTAATATTGAAACTACTTCAGAAAGAGCAAAATCTCAAAGCATAAGATTTGGTAGTCTCATTTTCATCAGGTTAGACCTTAATTTGACTACTTCAGTAGTTACCTAACCTGGGAAAGTATAATTAACTAGATAACATATTTGATCGAATGAATTATAAAAGCAACTTTGGCTTGCCTCTCCTTAAAATTTTGTATTTCTTTATTCATAGCTATACTAAATAGTGCTTTTTAGCAGTAACATAGATTCACTTCTCCATGAAAGGTGATAGGAAACTTGATTACGCTGACACATCTTGGAGAAGAAAACAATCAAGGCAAGACTTATTTCATCCCTTATTGCTTTCCTTAAAAAAAAAAAAAAATCTACTTTGTTAGTACTTAGCTCAGATTGATTACTTTCCTCATTGAATAAGTTGCCATGAATGCAGACCAAGGTCAAACTGCTTCCCAATCGGCAGCAAAACACGACATCATTTTACACATCCACACTGTCTCTTCTTACAATCAAAGTACCTGCAACATTATGTCTGGTCATGATATGACTCGGGTTCCCTTACTAACTTGAGCCGAAAAAAGCTTCCCCCTTTAAGGGGAAATCCAGTCCAAATATAAGTTAGTCTTCTAAAAAAAAAAGAGTAAAATCTTACGAGTTCAATGGTAAAGATTTGACTGAAATTGCATGAAAGATAAAGAAGTTATTACATCTTGAAGTTTTGCTAATTTCTGCAAAGCAGTTCTTGTACAGTGGATATGAATATGCAAATGAGTGAGCTAACCATGTCATACCCTCACAATTTTCCACTGATTGTGTACAAAAAATTATGACAAAAATTCAATGTTTCTGTCATTGAAATCTGAAACGTGATGTTATTTCTGGGTTAAATAACTTTGAAATAGGGATCAGTTAACAAGATTTAAGCCTCAGGCATAATTGCATTTAAATGAAAAACTGGAAATTTCAAAATTTTATGTGTATATCATGTGGCAAATTGTGAGGGGATGACATGCTTGCTTTGCCATTTGCCTATTCATATTGACCATTCAACTGCTTCCTGAAAAAATTAGCGAAACTTTGAAATGCCATAACTTCCTTATTTTTAACCCGATTTCCATCAAAATCTTACTGTTGAACTCGTAGTGTTTTATTCTTTCTTATCAGACTAACTTAAATTTAGACCGGATTTCCCCTTTAAACAACTTCAATGGACAAGATTTGAATGATTGACAAAGTGCCTGCAATTCTATATGGATGATGGCTGGAAGGGCAAGGAACACTTTGAATGTTCCTTTCGAAGAGCATAAAGCATTATCAAGCAAGTATGTTTATCCCGTTCCTGACCTTATGGGAACCTGATATACCAGGTTCCCGTGGAGTCAACTGATATATGGGAACCTTGTATACCAGGTTCTCAAAATGTAGACAAAAGTGCCTGCATTTGTGGCCTAAATTCATGTATATTTGTGTCATGCTGCCAAAAATATGGCGTTGATAGGAAAATTAGTTTCTTATATCAATATTTGTTCTCTTTCTGTATGAAAACTGCATGTATCACAGCATCAGTTTTTTTTTTTTCTCAATGCTGAGTGCCCTCGTTTTGCCATAAAATTTGTATGAAGATGTACATAGCAATCAAGGCAGAGCTTAGTAAAGTTTAGTCTTCACTAGCCCCATTCAGGTGCTCTTTTATGTAGAAGAAAAGAGGTTGCGGGCCATCAGAGCACGTTCTATTCATACCTCACACCCGATTGATATCTTCATTGTTCAATGGCACATGTAGTTGACCGATGAAAGGGGATAAATGTACTACTTCACTGCTTTCACAAGGATAGATTACCAACCTGCTCATTTTCTATCAAACTGCAAAAAGAATCTTGTTTGGGGGCAGTTGAAGGCTCTCAGAAAATTGTAGGAGAATGGATTAATTCCTCACACTAAGTTGGGAGATTTATGACCTCACCAAAGCAAAACATCAAACCTGACATATATCTTTGGGTAATCCAGACATCAGAAGCTATCATCTACTGTAAAACCAGAACTTTTTTTTTTTTTTTTTTTTTTTTGGTGCATGAGACTTTTGCAACTTCCACAAGGAGCTAAGATTTGTGCAAGTAAAATGCACACAAACATTTTTTTTTTCTACATAACACATTACATGCCAGTGGCAATTCGTGAAAGTTTCATGCCGTGAGAAAGGCAGTTGGCTCCAATTCACAATAGTTTCATGCTGCAAATGTTTCAGGTTTTACAGTATTCTAGATTTTCAAACCCCGAGGTTTGACACAGTGTACATTCCTAAAAAAACAAAAGTTATCCCCTTAGTATGACCTATCCCATGTACTTTGATGATATACATTGCATACAATCTGTACAATATGTATGTGTACATTTAAAAAACTGAAGAGATTATGGCACAGAAGATTCAAAATGTCATATTTCAACAGTTTTTGATACAGCTGTGGTACACTATATTGTACATCTAGAAGGTCTTTGACAAAGGCTAAAACCTCTTCTACCCAATATGTACCAAACTGTACTGTGTAATGCTTTTACTTTTCAGTGCTGCATGGAATACAAACTTTGTATATATATATTTATGCTGATGATGATAAACAGCATTTCCATAATATAGCACCATTTTGTCTGAAAACAACATTCAAAGGATCATACATACACATTATCAATAACGTGGGTGGTAAAGACAGGTCTTTATTTCAGATTTCAAGGTTCTAACAATCCTTAAGTTGGACTGATTGAAGGAGTTCCATAGATGTGGAGCAACCAAAGAGAAGGCTCTATTCTTTCTTTAAGTGGGTCTAAGGCACTTTATCCTGGAGCCTGTTTGCTGGGACTTGATTTGAGCATCTTGCCCTTCCCCTCTCCTCTTTAAAAGATCCTGTTTACCTTTGGGAACAGCAATTTAAAGAAAATGTTCAAGATATCACTTTTGATGCATATCTGTAGGGAAGTTGTATCACAAAACATCCTACCATATAATATTTTTGCAATAAAGCCTAAAATATATGTACAGATATCACTGTTTTTCTCATTAAACCATAACTGTAGATGGTTTAATCTGGAAACACATTCATTATAACTATTGTTCACATTTTGTATACTTAATAACACTTAACATCGATCATACTGGTTCAAATTTTTACATTGGTTGTTTCTATCCCTAACTCACTGGGTTTTTATTTCATCTGCAAATAGTAAATTAAGCCTTTAAACCAATCAATTCAAAACAGTGCTCAGTCAAGGGACAAACGTAACTTTGTGGACGGGAAATTGGCTCGAGTTTGGCCAAGGTTTTGGCTATCTCCACCCTGCACCTTGAGCGCCTTGAGCCACACACACACACACACACACACACACACACACACACACAAATGGGGGTGAAACATCCTAACCTATTGCTGTGAACAGGTGACCGTCCACCCACTTTCCGTTGATTCACACAGTAGCTGCTATCACCCCCGGCCAGGCTCACACCCCAAGAGGCACCCAGTACTAAGAGGCCCCCCAAGGTCACACTCTACCTTTTAAAAAAGGTTCTCTCTTCACTTCTCTTGATCAAAGTTGGCCTCCTTCTATGCTTGGTTGAATTTGCTTACTGTTTTTAAAAGGAGAATGAAACCAAAATATATATTTGATTTGATGGCATCCAGCAAAATCAGCAGAACACATCAGCAAAGTTTGAGGATAATTGGACAATATGTTCAAATAAAGTTATGAATTTTAAAAGTTACAGCACAGCCAAGCTGGATGGGAAGACTAAAAAAAAACTTTGTGATGTCACATACAAGTGTATCATGTACAACAGTACAGAGAAATTATTAAGAAAATTTAACACATTTTCTCTCATCTAGCAAAACAAAAGAGCACTTGACTTTCCTCTTTCAAAAAACAGGGGGAATGATATTACCCTAATGTCAGTCTTAAGTCAAGGGAATGTGTACTTTCCATAAAAATTGAATTTGGGGGAATTCTCTTTACATATTTATGTAGCTGTACATATGTGATGTCAAGAGCTATAGTAGTATTTTCCAGCGATGGCTGCACTGAAACTTCAAAAATTCATAACTTTTCAATGGATTGTCATATGTACCTCACTGATGTGTTTTACTAATGTTGCTGCATTCATGCAATTGACATATATTTGGGTTTTATTTTTCTTTAGGGAATTGGTTTTTAGATGTTATCCTATGATTTCTTTGCTTGTAAATATGCTTTACTTCCGAATAAATGTTATTCTTGGCAAACTAGAAATGTTGCTATCTACCATCTACAAAGATTATACTGAGCAGGGAGGTGAGAAGAACCTTCCTGTACTGAGCAATGTTGTACATCACTCTACACATTTTCCAAACTCGGCAGTCAACTGTGGTGCAGTTGTCCAAGTTTTGCTGCCACCTAATCTTGCCTAAAGCTGATTTCAAAGAGATTCAGAGATTCCTTTTAGTACTGTTGTATCAAAACGGATTTGTTATGCTGTATCTAAACACAGTGTCTTTACATTCATCTCGCATTGAAGTGTGAATAGAATTAGGGGTGGAACAGAGTGCTTTGAGCCTTAATTCCTTTTTCAATGGCGTGTATACTGGAAAAGCAACTTAATGCAGCGACCATGCATGTCATCATAAACATTACCCTACAATGTAGATGTTGAATCCCCAATCCCCATTGAGGAAACCTAGTAGATCGACAGTCAGAATTTGGACAGTATTTCAGAAAAAAGATCATTTAAATCCACAAATTTAGCCCAATTGAACTATTTTTATTTATGGACTGATAATGCATACCGGCAGGTACAATGTACATACACTGTACTCTGCATTACTAAAATATACTATTACACCTGTTTTTGCGAAGCACTATTCAAGTCTTGGTGAATAATGTCTAAATTTGTTTCTCATAACAGCCCCAGTCAGGACCTGTGTAAATATTATATATTTAATGCCCTCCTGTTGTCCTTCGGCATTATGTGACGGATACCAGTGTCTATATGGTTGCCTGCCATTGAATGCAAATATTAGGCATGTTTAGCTGAACAGTGCCATGGTGTCAGTGGAATGACAGTGAATGATCACATGTGGGATGGTGCAAGATTTCATTTCAGGAGAAAGATAGGGGAAGTCTATTCAAGGAGGAAACGAGAGTTGAATAGTGTGGCTCATCTTTCACCAAGTGTGAAGTCTTGTTCCGTTACATGAGTAGAGACCTTGGTATAGTATTTGTTTTTACACAACACCATGGACTTTTGAACTGATGTGGTAAACACTGATTCCTGAAAACAGTACAGAAATGGCAACCATTTTGCACAAAAGACAAATGGTCTTACAATATATTGTGACATAGTTTTACGCAATAGCAATCATTATAAGTTTGTTGTTGACAGTACACCCTTGTAACTGGCTATGACAGTGTGTGGCAAAGGTTTCACATTGTTTTGCAACACAGTCAGGAACAAAATTAAGACATTGCTTGAGTAGTTGTTGACAGTAAAATGAGTGACTGAATGCGTGCTTGTAACTTCCTTGAGTGCATGAAGCAAAGGCATGTGTGTATTGTGACGTCAGAGACATGCAATGGTGTAGAAACTCTGCAGTTGATTTTTAAAGAGCAAGTATAAATAAATGTAAATGGTGACCATAGCTGTGCAATATCCAAATTGCTCGACATATATTGCACACTCTACAGCAACACTGTGCAATGATACTTTTAACTGCATGTGACGTAATGGGCAATTGACCAATCAGATAGCTAGAATCTTGTAGATGTTGCATACTAAATATACCATGGTTGTGTCACAGCTATGCATGTCTTACTCAACACATTGCCTGCTAGAACATGGCCAATCATGTATAAAGTCTATGGAGACTTGAGAATCTTGTAGGGACAGATCTGCAGTTAGTAAGGTAGTTAGTTAGTTAGTTAGTCAGTTGGTCAGTCGGCTAGTTAGTTAGTAAGTTAATTTGTTTGTCTGTTGTTTACTTGTCTGTCTGTTTTCATTTTCCATCTGACAAGATTGCTGGACAGCCCATATGCAGCTGCACTAGCTGGGCCCTGTTGCATAACAAGATGCAATCAAACATAAGTGAAAAAGATCAAGCATAAGTCAGACTGATATTAGCCAATCACAATTGAGTAATCAAACACCTATGTTTGATTTCCTGGCTTACGTTAGATCTCCACTTTTATGCAACAGGGCCCTGGTCTTCCATCACGTCCAGTTGTGAGTTCTTGGGGTGGACCACTTCATTGGGCTACTGTATGCATGGCTCTTGCTCTTTGCGATGAATGATTGGAGCAAGATCTTTTAAGTGTGTGGGTTGTGATTCTCTCATCCCTCATCTCAGATCTTTCTTGGAAGAGGAGTATTTTGCATGGCAGGGTGATAGTGCACATCGCAGTTTGTTGTGTGTATGTGGTAGCTCGACAAGGAAATAGGAGAAGGTTTGTAAGAGGCGAACTAGGGTGATGAAAGTACGTGGTACGAAGAATAGTGACTTGCGACAACTATCCTCTATATTTGAAACTCACTGCTATTTGCTATGCAACACACAATCTTCTTATGATGCAAATCTTCCTTTAAAGGAACTGTTTACCATTGGGAATGGCGATTTCAAAGATGTTCGAGTTATTACATTTGATGCATATGTGTAGGTCAGTTGTATCACAAAACATCCTACCATAAAAAAAATTTGCATTAAAGTGAAAACAAAGTTCTGGTAAGGGCTTGAGAACCCGTCTGGCACCATTTCATATTTGCTTGCAATATATCGAAAGAGTCTACAAAGAAACTTACCTGGCTGATGCGGTTTGCCGGAATGATGAGTCGTTTTGGTGTATTTTGAGAAAAATAATTAAAGTCGGTAGACCGACTTTTATTCCAGAAGGCTCAAGACTAACTCGGTCTCAGGGAAAACTCGACCCTATTTCAGACAATTTACACACAGTTCGTGATCGCCATGTTCATCAGTACTCTATAATACTACGGGTACCAAACGAGGCCTTACTGAGCAGACAGGAAAGTGCGTGCTAATCCTGTACAAAACAAATGGACAGCGCGCGGTCCTCAAGCCTACTAGTATACGCACATCACCTCAGTTGCTGAGACGCGCGGTCTCTGAAGTTTTTGTTGTTGTTTATCAAGTGTCTCTGATTGTTTTTAGAGGTGCTTGAGAGGCGCACACTAATTTTGCATGCGCGCCAAAGAGGTTTTTGATGCACGCGTTGTAACAACTCGGACCATTACTGCGAGTAGCCAGAACGCTACAATGTAGTTTATACAGGCCACTCCCATATGCATAGTACAACACTGTACAATCCAGAGGGACAACCAATACAACTCATCCCGCCGTCAAGCAAAGCGAGGCCGAGTTATCCCCGAGTCCGAGTCTAGCCTGACCCCGTTTGGGTAAGTTCTGAGACTGAACGTTTTTGGTTAATATTTCCCATTTTCGTCGTTACCCATCGAATATCTTGTTGTTGCAGCGTTATTCCGCACATTTCCTAGGCATACGTTCACATTTTGGAGCAAAATTTGACAACTTTTGCAGGCGTACCAGAACTTTTTTGGGGCTTTAAAGCCTAAAACATAAGGAGTTATCACCATTTTTCTCAGTAAACCATACATGTAGACAGTTATAGTCTAGACACAATTCTATTATAACTATTGTTCACATTTTTTAAAATTTTTTTTTACATTTAACAATACTTAAAGGGATAATACAGTTTTGGTGGAGATGAAAAATTGGGTTTTAACTTTTTGCGAGATACCAAGAAAACACTTATGATATACAGAACATACCATTTTAAGAGGAATTCAAAGTTTATTTGAAGAAAATCGGGTTTGGAATGACTGAAACATCAAAAAACAATGTAAAACAAAGCGATCGTAATAAACTGTGGGTCCCATACTTTATTAGAATCACTCTTTTTTTTTTGATATCTCAGCCATTTCAAAACCAATTTTCATCAAATAAATATTGAATTCCTCATAGAATTACATGCTCTTTCACATTTTATAAGAGGTTTCTCATTATCTCACAAAAAATGTTAGAAACGTGAAATTAGGTCTAAACCATAACTGTACAATCCCTTTAACACCGCTTATACTGATTAACGTTTTTAAACTGGCTGTTTCTTTCCCTCACTCACATTTTAGATATATTTTGAAGCATTAAATTTGAAGCATGGTGAATTAAGCCTTTAACCCCTCTCCGCTGACCAATTTTTTTAGCAATACCAGGCACACATGCTTGAATGCAACAACATCATAACATTAGTCACTATACATTAAGTAGATAGTTTGTAACTGAGTCAACTTTGAGAAAGTTGAATTCTTGAGGAGCACAGCAACGTTACAAACTGATTGTTATGGTGGATATAATAATGCATTCAGTAATTTCTGTGAGGTGTGAAGTCCTATTTGCCTTGCAAGAGTATAGTTTTCGAATGCATACACTGGTTCACATACTATGAGCCAACTACACTGCTTTTCTATGTTCCCAATAACAACTTGCTGCTCCTATTCCTAATTCTCAGAATTCCATGACAAATAGCACAAATTGATCAACTGACGACAAAGAAATTTGACACGTAACGTGGGCATAAATCTTGGGATAAACTTTTGGTTCAGTGCTCTCAACTGTATGATAAAGCTACAAAATCCCCACTTGGATTCATTCCATAAATTAACTTCTTCACATTTTCACTCAGTTACACATCACACTCTGTGGTACAAAGTGTATTGTATGCATTTGGGCTTTCCAAACATCTAATTTTGAAAATTTCACCAGAAACAGAGTGTATCGCTTGCAGTCTTCATCTATCAGTTGGTGCACTAATATACAATTGTAGGACAAGGATAATGGTGTGGTATATAGCATATAGCTGGCAGTGTTTAGACCAGGCAAGTGAGATAGAAGGGCAGTCCCAGAGACCTGGCTTACTTCTGCTGGTGGTAGGATCTGTGGGCAATTCCCACTCATGCAGAGCATCTGGATGAAAAAGTCCAATCTTTACCTGGAGCTCAGAAGTATACAGGACCTTGCAGTCATTTAAAAAACTGCTTTTAAAATGCCATCAAATATTTCACCAAAGATATAAAGCATCATGACAAAAGAACAGGAAAGTAATCTCACCTCAAAATACCTTCCATGGGACCTTCTCATGGCAAGGCTAGTAAATACAGAATGCCATTCAAACAGCTAAAGCCATTTCAATTGCTCTCATTGCTCAATGTGGATGTAAGGTGCTTGTGAGACTCTGACAATAGTTACATTCAGACGGCAGGCCCTAACCTCGAGGTTAGGAAACCTCGAGGTTTAGCTCTTGCCCCCTAACTACAACGTGTGTCCACACAACGAATCTTAACCTCGAGGTTACGAAACCTCAAGGTTAAGCTTCTGCCCCCCCCCCCCCCCCCCCCCCCGTAACGTACGAGTGGGTCCCACACTGCTAACAAGGCGTCTATCTATTCTTTAGTCCAACCCTGTCGGACTCGCTTACAGGAACTCTTTTTCTCTGTCATGGTATGCAGAGATAGCACTGCACTGATGACTTTATGAAGATATTCGTCGAAAACATTTTTTTAGCGTCGGAGAAGAATATAGAATACAGAAGCGAGTTTGACGTGTTCAGTTTCAGAGATCAAGCGCATGGGAAGAAAAGATGATGTTGTTGTGTCGTGCGTCATAGGTTTTTCATGTGTAGTGTATTTGTGGTGTACGTTTGGGAGGTTGACCCGGAAGCACAGGGAAATTGTGGGGGCTGGAGTTTATGGCGAGGTCACTCTTAACTTCGAGTTCGTTGTTTTTTGTGTCCACACAGTGCTTAACTACGAGTGGAGACCCCCCGCAGCTCGTGGTTAGAGCGCTACCCATAAGATTTCTCGTGGCTCGAAACATCGAGCAAACCTCGAGGTTTGCTAACTACGAGTGCATCTTCACGGTCCCTAACTACAAGCTCTAACCTCGAAGTTTCCTAACTTCCAGGTTAAGGGCTCCCGTCTGAACGTAACTAATGAGAGTTGTGGCAGCTCCAGCATTTTCTGCCTCAAAATTCAACTGCCCATAATGACAACCAGTTAATCATAAGAGGGTTGTGGGGTTGTTGGAGTGGGGTGGGGATTGACATCAGCCTATTCTACACTGTATATAAAATCCTTGTGCTGTGTTGATGCCATATAATGTAATGTAGTTTAGCAACCTACTGTAATGTACATGTTGATCTACAAGATGGTGAAAACTGCATAGGAATGGTTAATTTTGAGGAGGAGAAAAGTTGAGAGGTCTAGTAAGTGCTAATGAAGCACCTCCATATTCCCTTAAGCCTGAAAACAATGAGCTCTTCCACAGTTTAGTAGCGGACATACTAGTGCAAACATAAAGTATGTTAACGTACCATGTGCACAAAATGCATTTTGAGTTTGAGTTTATTCGTTAATAACAACAGCATATGTACAAGAAAATTTGAAATGGTAATTTAACACTACACTTCTGTGTTAACATCAAAAATAATAAATATAATACCACACATATAGCAGTCTAAACAATCTAAGAAAGATATCAACTATATAATGAATAAATGATTAAGTAATCTAAACTATTAATCAAAAAAGAGCTTCATTGAACATGCAACTGATGGTAATAATGTTACACAATGAGGTTGATAAAAGAACCAAGAGATAGCACAAGTGCTAGTAGGTGTTAGTTCTTTAACATGCATTACATAATGAACAAATAAATATGTATCAAAATGTCAAAATGGTCTAATCCTGTTATGTAATTGATTAAAATGAAAATTTTGTGTTTGTGCAAAATAACAAAACACTTCCCACACCACAAAAATAAGGAAAAGAAAAAGAAAATGCACAGCCTTATTGTCAAGGTGAAAAAAAAACATGTCTAGAGGCCATCTTGAAAATCCCTTTGTATGAGGAAAGTAAGAAAAATGTAAGACAAAGATTTTTTTTTTTTTCCTTACAGATCAAAGATTACCACATTCAAAGACAGCCCGAGGGCAAACATGGAAAGTTGGCATGATGCC
Source organism: Diadema setosum (assembly GCF_964275005.1). NCBI lineage: Eukaryota > Metazoa > Echinodermata > Echinoidea > Diadematoida > Diadematidae > Diadema > Diadema setosum. The sequence continues at coordinate 16,764,485 of NC_092703.1, read as the reverse complement.
AAACCTGGCTCCATCACTACTGGCAGGGTGCCAAGAGTGACTACAGTCAAGGGCTTTTTACACTTGTAAATTTTTGCTTAGTCCCGTACCAACGGTGGGGCTAAGGCGGGCCAACGGTGGGGCTAAGGGGGGGGGGGGGGGCCTTAGCCCCACCGTTGGTACGGGACTATCCTTAGCCCACTTTCTGTTTACACTCGTTTTTGCCAAAGTGGGCTAGCCCCACCGATAATCCCGTACTATCTGGCCCTGCAAAATAGCAGGGTTAGCACCGCAATTGCGGTGCCAAGCAAGTGAGTGTAAACAGAACGAAAAAATAATCCGGGGCTAAGCGACGGAGGCGAAGTCTGACCCCCCACTGACCAATCAGAAACGAGGTAATCAAGTGCTGCCGGTGCGTGCGTGTACGTGTACAGTGCATAGCGTAATCATGAATATTCATGTGGTTTGGAAAGTCCGGGGCTAAGAAATACGAGTGTAAAAAGGTCAGTTTTCTCCTTAGCCCCAGACAAGAGATAGTACGGGACTAATTGGCCAGTGCAAAAAGCTGAAAAAATTGGTATGGGACTAACGATAGTCCTGGGTCAGAGAAAGTCCGGGGTTAAGAAACACAAGTGTAAAAAGGGCTTCAGTGTGCGCATGACTCGCATTCGCGAGGCTTCTGGTTCAAGTCCCAGTCAAACCAACTGAGCCTCCAAAGCTGGGTGTTATTTTACCATCCCTTTTGCTAAAGACCCTCTAGCGAGGGAATTCAGAGTGGGAAGGCTGGCCTAGCTCGGATATAATATTTGAGAATCCCTGTAACAAATTGTGTACAGCTTTATTACTGATCTCCATATATTACGGTACTCACACAGCCAAAGAATCTCCACTAAAGTTACAGATGAGTGGACGTTTCAATGCACATACTAACTGATGGTCACCATTCGTGGTTTTGTAATTTGCATGTACCCCAGTGGGCAGTGAATGCAGATCGATGCAAATTTTATAGACCACATAAACATGTCTCCCCACATGACCTGGGTCATGTTTCATTAAACTTGTTATCAGTAACAACTACAACCTGTACCACATTTCTATGACAAATTTGCGCTCAGCCAATCAGATGCAAGGATTTCAGTAACTTCAGTAACAACTATTGTAACTTGTTATATTAATAACAAGTTTTATGAAACGGGGCTGAAGTCAAATGTTGTTTTCTGGGTGACACATGAAACAGGTGACCAATGTGTAGAACACTCCCAGCACGTGCATTTTTATTTTTATATTTTTAAAATTTCAAACATAAATCACTTCCTGCGAAAAGTAGGGAAAAAAAATCTGCTGAATTTGTCTGTTTTATAAATCGTCTGCAAAATGAATGAACAGCATCCAGCACTTTGCAGTTAATCACAGGTGATTTGTAATCTTCAGTGATCAGTTATAACCAAATATGTACCACAGGAAGAGAAGGAGGAGCAGGAGGACAAGAGGTGAGAGGAGATGAGGGGAAAGATCAAGGAGGAGGAGAAAGAAGGATGAGAACATATTAGTGGAAGAATACAAGGTGGAGGAAAAGAGGAAGAGGAGGAAGAAATACTGGCAGCTCTGATAGTACCAAAGATGTTTATTTACTCACTACCTATAGAGGGCAGTCTGTGTCATCATGTCTGTGATCACAAAGAAGGCTGGAGTGCCCTACTTTGTAATGACAGACATCACTCTGTGTGTGTGTGTGTGTGTGTGTGTGCGTGCTGTGCGCGCTCACAGAATAATCATACTATAAAACATGATATATTCGCGGCACAAAATTTTCGTGAATTGGAGTCAAAGGCCTTTTTCGTAGCATGAAATTTTCGTGAATTGCCACTGGCGTTCAATGCATATAGTGTAGACAAGAAATTTCGAGTGCATTTTAATTTTGCGAATGTTGGCGCTCGCAAAATTAAAATGCACACGAACATTCCTCATTTTACAGTACACGGCGTACTTGAACATTTGAACTTCTATATGAGTTAGCACTCCTTGATTTAGCTAGCAAGGAGCACTGTCTGCCATGAGGGGTAAGCCTAATGCCTCATGTCCCTCTGCGCATTCACAAAACAATTATACTGGGCATAAGGCCAATATTAAAGCACTCTAGTACCTACTTGTATATCCTCTTTGGATCGGACACGACTTTGTCATTTACTATTGACAGAGACCTGTCCTGTACATCTCTTCAATGGAAGCCATAAAGCTTGCAGACTCACCATGCTGTTTAATTTGAGATGAGGACTGGGGTGAAGACTAGTAGTTGATCATCTTTTTGATGGCATCCAAACATCGCCACTTGTCGGGGAGATAGAACGGTTCAAACATATGGGGGAACGGGGAATCCCAGCCACACACTCTCTGGATCGGTGACTCTAAGTGAAGGAAGCATTCCTCCTGGCAAACCAAAGCAAACAAAACAAACAAATGAACAATTTAACTATTGCCTCACATATTGATGATAGTGATAGACATGGCAGCATTCAGTTGCAGTCTTGCAGGAGTTAACACAAAGCAAGGTGATGTTAGCAAATTGAGAGAAATTCAATGAGTAGAGGTTTCATTACATTATCGTACCTAAACTAAGAAAGCTACAGATATGATAATGGAATCTTAGTTTTTCACATTTTAATGAAAAAGTGACATTAGTAGTTACTACATACATGCACATTAGATGAAGTGATACTGCCTTGGCTGAACTAGTCTTCAACTTACAAGATGCATCTACACACTACTAGTAATCTCACTAAATTTGTGTTAATTTCTCATTTTGGCAAATATTCTAATAGATAGCTTGTTTGAACATTTTTTTTTTTTTTTTGGGGGGGGGGGCTGGGGAGGGGCGAAGTTATCAGTACAGTTGTTTAAAAGATCATCTCGTATAGGGGAGGGGGAGGAAAGTAATGCACATTGGAAACAAAAAATAGCCTGACATGCCTGAAATGTACCCTTTTACTGTGGAGATACCAATATTCAAAGGAAAATGAAATCAAGACAGAAAGTCATATTTAATGAAATTGATGAGACTGATCAGCTTAAGTTTGGGAAAAGTTATGGCATTTTGAATGTCCACAGGCCAACTTACATGGCCTCAAAAAACAATGTACAGTGTACTCCTATAAATCATAACAAAATTCTGAATAAAACAAAGTAAAATCCAGGGTCAAAAATCATCATCTAGATATCAATACACTTCATACTTGTACGTTCGGATAAATATCGATATAACAAAAGAAGAATGATGTTACATTCTACGGATTCGTTAATATGTTTCCTGTGAAATATTCCTTTACTTCACATTTTCTCACAAGATACGCATTCTCTGATTCTGCTAAAAACCTCGCAAGGACTCCATATTTTTTTTTTTCAGATCACCCAAGACAATGGAAGTCACATCCTTCAGAGAGGGCTTTTATGTGTGTGCTCCTTTTTTTTACACTACACAAAATGTGTATGAAATATCCAAATAGACAAGTGTGTGTGGGGTGGTGTGATGTGTGTGTGGGTGTGTGTGTATGGTGTGTTTGATGGTCATATTCTAAAAAAGAAAGGCTTTACTAAAAGCTAGCATTGAATACTTCAGAGCAATGATTTGTTTTCCCTGGCTTTAAATCTTACGTGCCGTGGCATAAACCCCCGTGTGCCACATTACTCTGAGACAGCAACGTAATCATGCTTTGGGAAAAACAGTTTGTTTTTTCAAATCTATGTAACTTTCAAAAATTTGTGTTACCCTGGACATGTAAGGAGCGAAGTTGTACAGAAAAAGTGATCCTCTGCTTCAATGTAAATTGCACAACAAGTCTAAGATTCATTCAAATGACCTGTAGCTACATTATTGTAGAGGCATGGCTTTTGCACACAAAACAGTGACAGAAACTTGGATTTTACCCACAAATCTAGTAGTGAGCACTGCTTGATAGTCAATCACCACATAAAATGCAAACTACATGTGACAGGAATGGAATGATGAGAAACGCTTTCATTGTACACTGGCATTTGGCGATTTATTGACTGGTTTGGGCAGGTCTGTGCGTTTGAGTGGAATATGCGAACTTGGCACGCCGTCGCCCAAGTCGGGTATGCGAACATGGCACATAAAGAGGTAAAGCCAGTAAATGTGGTGCTAGATTTACATAAGTGGTTTGGGATGGTTTCAAATCTTTGCAATCAATCTAAAACTAGCAGAAGTTGAAATATTTGCCTTGGTCCCACGTCTGTATGGCTTTAAGAAAGCCAGGATAGGAAATTTCAGCCTGTCTGGTATCACTCATGGCATCAACAAGCCGGGGGTACTATGAATGAAAGAAAACCATCTGATTTTGGTAATATCATACATTCTCCATCAGCCTTGAAAGGGTTAAAGACAGACCCCACCCGCCCGTAGTCCCAAGCTTTCCACCAGATACGGCCTCATAGGTAAACAATCTTATCAGCACTCATGTGATTGAACAAACACAGGGGTATCTTAAAGAATATGAAAACCTGTCACCACTGCAAAAAATACATTAAGTGAACGATTCTTGTATTGGACTTCACTGGTAGAAGAATTTGTTCCATGCATAAGTCATCAGCGGAACAAATGCTTTAGTAGTCACTTGTTGTAATCCAACCAAAGCCCTGGAACAGGTTTCCAATCAATTCTTCATAGTTTGTGTCCATTAAATATATATTTTTATAAACTGTTTACTCATGGCAGAATTTATGGTGCCATTTCCACTGATCAAAACATTGTGAACTTTGTTCCCCAGCTCAAAGCAACATTTCTTTGAACTCCAGCCTATCTGATTATTAAGCTGTTTATACTCATGTGGGAAACCAATGTTCAGATTGTCTTATCTTTCCCGGGCAACACACCTTTAATGTTTCAAGCCTTGGATAAACATCACTCTGCATACAAAAGCACATTGTCTTGGGGGAGGTTGGCCCACAGCCTTTTGCTTGTGACCTCTGCTACTCTGGTCAAGATAAACGCATAATGAGGCAATATATGACATTTAAAAATGTAGTAACTAAGGACTGTAGGGACTCCTGGAAATGTATTTGATGTGACAAACACAAAGAAAACACATACCAAGGTATATGTTTGATGATGAAAATATGGTGGGGGGGGGGGGGGGGGGGGACCGATAGTGAAAACTAACAATTTATGGTTATCATGCATTTTTTTTTTCTATTCATGATACTGATTAGGTTTTATCAAGGCCTAGAAGTAATAGAACATTCAATAATGGAAACCATCACCTCTTTCACAGAAATTTGGGTGCTCCAATGTCATTGCAAACAAAACCATGACAGGAAAGCTCCCCTACAAAAATCTTGTTATTGGGACATCATGTCATAAATCACTGGATCACGAGCTATAGCTTTCAACCTGAACAAGAAACACAGTTTGTCTTGGCTGGTCAAGGGACATACAGGTACAGATGTACTGGTGCAGGCACAGAGTGCACAGTCACAGATGGCCCTACTGGAAGAGCATACTGTTAGATGTGTGCATGCATGTAATGTTTTGTTTGATCTCACTACTGATGGTCAGATTACTAAAAGGCAGTGTTCTCATCATATTCAGAAGATGTCAGATTGTGGGAGAAAACATGGGTCTAACATTCAATTCTAAGACAGTCTTGGAACAATGGACATATCAGTAACTCCAGATGAGAAGCATCTGTTTGATGTCAGTTTGTATGTGCATTCGTGGGGGAGGGGGAGGGGGGGGGGGAGAACCATATATCAGCAACGTACTACCCCTTCCAAGCACTCAATTGATCAAATCACTGTCACACATTAAAACAAACAAACAAACAAACAAACATCACCAACAATGTATTTCCTATTTCGTACATGAATGGGGTGGGTTTGAATACTTCTTTACTATAGTCCTCAGTACCAAGGGCCCCTAATCTACAAGGGCCCCTAATCCACAAAGACAAGCCTTTCATTGGCATACAAAATCTTGGAAGTGGAAACAGCAAGGCAGGAATGAAGCCTTTCCACACCCCTGGGGGGTGTTTCATGAAGCTGTTCATAAAGTTATAAACGACTTACGAGGGACTGGTGATCAGTTCTTGTGCTGAATTATGGAAATTCTGATAAGTATAGCACATCAGAACTGATCACCAGTCGCTCGTAAGTTGTTCGTAACTTTACGAACAGCTTTATGAAACAGGGCCCAGGATACATTAAGGGAGGTGTCAAAGAGCTTACTGCAAACACAAAGTGGATATTTGTGGGAGTGATATTACAGTCAAGTGTTTTGTGAAGATTTATGTTCAAGAATCAAAGGAGACAAGTTGTGTATTCCTCTCAAGTTCGGTTCATTTAATGCTAGCGTGTATCTTCATTGGTGTTTAATATCAAGGAAAAGATATGGTTACAACGCATGTTAAACTTTTTTTTTTTGTCTTCATTTCTTTTATTTTTGTGGGGGTGGGGGTGGGGGTGGGGGTCAGGATTGGATTGGTTACAATTTACTTGCTGGTATTTTCAAAAAAAAAAAAAATGAAATTTAAGAAACAAATTACCGGAAAGATAATAATTCAGTGTGAAAGGAATGGGGGGGGGGGGGGGGGGGTGGTGGACCCTTTGTATGATCAATGTTCAGAAGTAAAGATAATGAATGAAGGAACTGACAGAAGCTGTTTACAATGGCAGAGATGTCAACTTCTTGACATAGAGAAAAAAAACAAAACAGACAGAATATCCTGAACAAAACAGATTTTGGAGAGGAAAATCAGATTTTCATGAAATCTCGATGCCACTATCAGCCCGTTGGTCCTGGGCCATCGAAATGTCAAAAAAAAAAAAAAAGAAAGAAAAAAAAAGTTTCCTTGGTAAGAAGGGCAAGTAAAATGTTGCTTACTTCATCAACATTGATGAGAAAATTGTAAACGGCATCCGCACATTTCCCAGCCATTTAGGCATGTTGTTCAATGTTTTTGTAGGGGTTACAGGAATTTAGTAGATTCTGTATGATGACATGGGTTTCTGCAGTTTTCTGCAATTTTGGGGGCTGCAGGGTTTTTTTTTTCAGTATTTATAAAAAAGTTGTACTCTCAAGACGCAATATCGTATTACCATATTTCACTCTGTTTATCGTACTAAATACTATAAAATTGTATTCACTGGCATCTCTGCACTGGTGTCTGAAGAAGTGACATTCCACTCCAGTATTCAAGTTGGCTTGTATAAATAGAATAAAATCAAAAAGCAAATGGCAGAAGTTAAATTGAAATTTGACACTGTTTATAGAAATACATAGCACTTCCTTGTGATGTTTTTTCTTTGTATTTGCACACATTTTATGTTTGAAGGTCACTTCTGGTATCCTGAAATATATTTGGCTAATGAGTGCAGGTTGTGGGTTGCTAGTTGCTGGCTGCAATTAGTAAGCATCACTTAGAGTGATGTATCACTCCATGTTACAGGGAAATTTGATCCCTGTAGATAAATAAACCACAAAGAATGGTTCTATATTTGCCAACAGTGAATTTAAATGGGAATGATATGGAATTTTCAAATTTCATGTCTTCTCTAAAAATTTTAAAAGGTGACAAGTCCCTCCTGTTCTGTTTGTTTGGTTTCATTTTATTCATACTTTACACGCTTCATTACTTGTTTATACTGGTATCACAATGGCAGGTCCATCAAATGATAAGTTGCTTTATAGTGATACCATGATAACAAATAGGGCGTACATGATGTTAAATTCTCCTAGAAGCATGGCGATATTTTACAAACAATAATGTGAATGCTGAATTTTGCCTTTTTCGCACTTGCATCCTTCACAAATGTTTACGTGCTCCAAGAAATCAGCCCTTGAATTATCAACTAAAATAGGATTTGCTGTTAACTTGGTCAAACCAAGGGAAGAAATGTGAGGTTTCATCATCATCTTTTCTAACTTTGTGGTAGTGAACAATGTCACTGCTCCTGATGAACTTGTTTAGAAGCTTTTACAGGTCATAATCCGGTTCTAATTCATCATTTCTGAAACTTTTGCCATTCTACTGATCTCCACTGGGTGGCTTTTCATTCTAAAGAGATAGAGACAGAGGATAGGGAAAAATACAGAATAACAAGAAGAAACTGTAAAATATCATAATTCTGCCTTGGAACTCTCCTGCTTGAAGAAAACATTCCTGCATGTGTGATGCGAAAATGTGCTTGCACACTGCTTCAATATGGAAATCTTTTTGAGTTGTACATGATTGTGTAAAAGCGTTACACACGTTGCAGTTTGACAGCACTTTTGATTAATACAAAAATATCAAACAGCTCAGCAAAGGGTATGTCAAAGGCAAAAAAAGTGGCGATACAGCCAAATCTCCAATGACGCAATTGTGCAATGGTATGCATCAGCGAGATTGGAATTTCTACTTTTACGTCCTTTTGCTTCTTCTGTTCCAAATGCTGGACCTGTTCACACCCACATAAGGGGTGTTCATGATGCTGGATGGCACAAATGAAATAAAGTCAACAAGCATTGCCTTACACGCCACGCCTCTGTCACGCATGGAAGAACTTTCTGTTGCCTTATAAGTACAAAATACAAATCAATGCAAGAATCACAAACAGTCGGCTGAGGTTATCATGATGATGCTGGATGACACAAATGAAATAAAGTCAACAAGCATTGCCTTACACGCCACGCCTCTGTCACGCATGGAAGAACTTTCTGTTATGCAGTAAATGACTGTCATACATGTGACTTGTACACCTTTGTTGCCTTATAAGTACAAAATACAAATCAATGCAAGAATCACAAACAGTCGGCTGAGGTTATCAATGATATCAACAATGGTTTTAATTCCTTCTTGGGAAATACTGACTGGTATATTTACATCCGCCAAGCGAGGAGGTTATGTTTTCATTATCGTTGGTTTGTTTGTTTGTTTGTCTGTGTGCAAAATAACTCAAAAAGCTGGGTACAGATTTGGATGAAACTTTCAGGAAAGACTGAGAATGACACAAGGAACAGATGATTCAATTTTGGTAGTGATTCAGAAATTTTTGAGGATCTTATGAAGGATTTTTTATATTTTGGCAGGTAGGGTCAGTGAACTTGGGAGTTCAAGCTGCGCATTTTTTAGGTTTTCATACACGCACTTAAGTGTGTGCTCTAGTTTCTGCAAGTCGATGCGCGCCGCACAGCTGAGGGTTTATGACGTAACAAAGGCTTCCATATTGGGAAAACGGACGATTTTTCAGCATGCACACAGTGGAAATCACTGATCTCTGTGGAAGAGCAAGATCATCAGTGGAAATTAGCTGCTTGACGGAGGTCTGCGCTCTCAAAGTGCTTTTCTAGTTTGTTTTAGTTTGTTTTGTCCTTTATTTCTTTTTCCATTTGTCACAGCTGAGTTAGGAAGATGATGTCCTTGGAAGATTCCTTTCACTGCCATGCCCTCCGAGCACTCCACCTGTAATTTCCTCAGTACATGACAACTGGCATCATCTTAGCATACATGAATGTACAGGTATGCAATCTCTTGGGATCTAACTGACCCTCAGAAGGAATAATGGAAATGTATGGACGTAACAAAAACATTTTCTCCATGTCGGTGTAAAGTTCCCTTCATGGTGGTCTGTGCATGATTCTCAGTCCATTTCTATTTTGAATTCTATTTCTATTCTGAACATACTATGCTATGAAGAGGTCGCCTGACCCCTTGTGTGTCAAGGCACTTGCAGTAGTTACACTCCCTAAGCTTTTTCATTGGCATTCAGTGATCCATCCAAACTGAACCTGGGGTGTGTTTCACGGAAGTCATATGAGAGACTTTTAACTCATAAGACACGCTTAAGAGAGGCTTCATGAAATGTATTTTACTTTTCTTTGAAGTGTTTCATGGGTACATATGTACAACTTTGGCCATTCTGAGATCTATTTATAAACTCTTGTGTGATGACTTCATGAAACGGACCCCTGGTTGTAAAGTTAGCAAACCTACGGCTCAGGTGTAGCAATGTGCTTCCGTTCACCAGGAAGGCCAGGGCAACACAATAGAGACCAGGGGGATAAGGTTATCTAAATTCATTGACAAATAGTTTCCAGCCACCTGTGCCAATTGGCACAGAATTTCAACAGACATGCCAAGTGGCAAACATAGCACGGCGCAGGTTAACCAGGGCTCAACATTAGGCCCTGTGGCCCAGGGCCATAAAAAAAGAAGAGGAAGATATTGCAGTACTAATGATTTGATCATTCATGTCTAATCAGATGTTCCTCTTAAAAAATGCTTTTCCCTTTCTCCCTGGTAAAGTGTTTGCTTTCAACAATTCAAGCCATAATGTCCTGAGGGAGGACATGGAATAGCTGCTTGCATCTAATGGGAGGGTCAAAATATTTCTGTTATTAATGTCTTAATTACAGACAGAGAAGAGAGTCACGAGGAGAAGATAATGAAAAAATTGGGGGCATTTAAAATTATGAAGAGCAAATGGAGGTCTTCTTGTCGTCCATTCAGATGTCAAAACTTTATCCTGTTAACTGCTAAGGGTCAGTTTTCTGGCCATGGCTATGTACATTATGTACATGTACATCTAGTGTCTTTTTGCTATCATCAGCATGTATTTTGAAAAGTGAAAACCCAGGCTATTTCATTTAAACATATTCAATTTTATCAAACTAGTGCAGAAAAAAAGTGAGTTTCATCATAAAAATGAAATTTCACAGATACAGATGATGTCAAAATATGCATTTTGCACAAGGTACAACAGAAAAATCACAGGACTACATCAACAATGCACACATGATTCACAATTATGAAAATATCTTAGCAATGACAAGAGGTAACAGTAAATGCCTAGAAATTTCTGTGCTGGTTTCCTAAGATACTAATGTATGAAGTTAGGTAGAAAAATTAGAAAACTTGACTGTGAAATTTGAAAAATATGAAAACTATCATAGTTTTTGGGAAAAGGCCCCACCCCTCAGCAGCACTGCGCTTGGCTTTCGGGATATCAGTAGTGCTCTTATCTCAATATTCTTTTCTATGCTGAATCAAAACAAAGTGGTCTTCAGGAAAGTGACCTTGCCCTGATAAATTCTCATCCAAAGCCCTGATTTCATCCCTCCTGAGCTCTATATGAAAAATCCCGTTTCCTTAAAGGGAAGATAAACCCCAAGAGCAATGTGGATTGAGTGAAAGCAGCAACATCAGTAGAACATATCAGTGAAAGTTTGAAGAAAATCGGACAATCGATGCAAAAGTTATGAATTTTTAAAGTTTTGGTGATGGAACCGCTGGATGAGGAGACTACTAGAGGTTATGACGTATGAGTGGACAACAATACCAAGAAAACATAAAGAAAATTCTACAAAAATCCATTTTTCATGAAAATTACAAATTCCATCAGCCTGATATTGACATAGGTTAAGGGTAGCAATTATTCCCCCTGCTTTCTGAAAGAGGTTGGTCCATTGCTCTTTCATAATTCTAGAAAAGTGAATTTTTGTTGAATTTCCTTTATATTTTCTTTGTATTGTTGTCCACTCATACGTCATATCCTCTAGTAGTCTCCTCATCCAGCGGTTCCAACACCAAAACTTTAAAAATTCATAACTTTTGCATCGATTGTTTGATTTTCCTCAAACTGTCACTGATGTGTTCTACTAATGTTGCTGCTTTCACTCAATCCACATTGCTCTTTGGGTTTACTTTCCCTTTAACATGCAACATGTGTTTATCAAGGCAAATAAGCAACATTTCATGCACAAAATGGTATGAGATATAATAATACAAATATATCAATCTATAAAGTGCAAAACCTATAGACATATTCTTCTGCCCTGCAAAAGCTTCTGATGTACTTGATGATAATAGACAGATAAATGAAAAGATGTGTTTTGAGTCATGATTCAAAGACTGCCACAGTTGGGGATTTCCTAACTTCTAATGGTAGGTCATTCCACAGTTTGGGAGCTGCACAGGAATACGTAGGCATTTTTCTTTACAACATGACCCCCCCCCCCAAAAAAAAAGGGGGGGGGTGTACATGGAACTTCTTCTGTGGTATGCCAGAGCATGAATTCACAAACTGCACCTTAATACTGTCATAAAGTTTTCATTTAAGTCCATATCACTTCTTTGTTTGTCTTTAAAGGGGCAAAGATAAAAACACATAATCCACTAAAAATGACAGTAAAATGACCGGAAATACAGTCAAGCAATAAATTACTTGCCTGTCTGTGATATCAAACACGACATGCCTGGGCAAGCAATGTGTATTTACCAGGTCCTGTAACATAGCGGATATGCCTTCACATGAAATATAAACCCTGGAAAGTATCAAAATACAGAATGAAAACAAACCAAAAAACAAAACAAACCAAAACAAAACAAAAACAATATTATGGTCATGTTACTATGCACAATAACTTTGCTCTTACTCTGATTTCATACTGTGCACTTTGCGAGAAAAGGGATAAACATACAAACCACCAACAACAAGTAGCTATTGCAGGACACACTAACCCCATTTTTCCTACAGGTCCAACCTGTCTGTCAGATCAATAGGTACCCTGTTTTTCCATTTTTTACTGGTCCATTCCAGTAAAAGTTACTGGTCCGACAATGATTTTTACTGGTCCTGGCCGGTTGGACCAGTGCCAGTGTGCAGCATTGGCTATTGTATGTACTCCCTAGAGAACATCAATACATTTTTCCTTTGTTCCTCTCTCTTTCTGTCTATCACGTTCAACACCACCATGTATGAAATGCACTATACAATCAGTAATGTCGGGTTGCCTTTGACCGCTCCCTGAAAGCGAACCGAACTGTACCATAACCATAACAGAGGAGCGCTTGAACGCTCAAAAAGTGTCCTCTACCTAACCATACTGAGCCAAAAGTGGACCACTTTCTGACTCCTCCAAAAGCGTACCATACTGAACCAGAACTTGGCATGAGCAGAATGCAACATGCACTGCTGTATGTCATAATAATGCAAGGAGTTGATGAACTCTTTGTTCGGGACACCTGTATGTAGCATAAGCGTGCCAAGTGCACGATCCTCTTGATACAATACCTGTGACCCCTCTGACTTCCTTCCATTTTTACAGACTCACTGGGTTTTGTTGCTTTGACAGCAGAAGTGTACAGTACCTCATGTTTCAGTCTAAAACTGACTTCCACAGTACAATTTCAGCGAGTGTGTGAGATTGCTTCTTAACCCGTTGAAGACGAGTCCCGAGTATACTTGGGCAAGAGTCTATGGGAAATGGGTGTTATAGCCAAATCAGCCTGTCCTCAATGGGTTAAATTTAAAGATGATCTTTTAAGAGTATCAGGTTGCTGAATATAGAATGCAATTGATCCATATCAACATTCCTGGTATTATCATTTTTCCTCTATGACAATGAGAAAAAATACCTTATGTTGGTTAAATTCCCTATCTCTTATCATCTTTTTCTTTTTATTACTGTATTCTTTATGAACTGCTTTTGCATAGCCACAAAAGTTGTAGCCTACTTCAGGTAATCTACATCATACTATTATCCATTTATTTTTTATCTGATTTGAGAGATTTTAGTACAAGATCATACATGAAAAAGCTGATTCCTACCTCAAGCGGAGAGAAGATAACCAAAAAAAGTTTGAATGTTTTCAGCATCTTTCAGATGTGGTCACTGAGATAAATCAGATTTCTAAACTGCAGTTACTAACTAGATGACAAAGACACACCTACATACACACATGTATGACAGCTTTGTCATGAAATAAAAAGCTTCAAGCAAGCAATAGCCTTCAGTTTCAGAAGTCCCCTAATTCTCCCCCCCCCCTTTTTTTTTAACAGTGGCTGCCACCTTTGTGGAGCACATGGACATCATTGTATTAACAGCAAGAACATGCAGTCTTGTATAGCAAAATCAGCAAAATGTTGCAAAATCAGATTCGGCAGCTTAGGCCAGACTTTGAAAGAAGAGATTCTTAGCCTCAGAATGATGTAAACTTATTGAATTTGGATTTTCCTATTCAACTGAAAAGCGTGAAAAAAACCAAAACAAACAGTCTCCAAGAACGTCACTTTTGAGAAAAGAGGATTTGGGTTTAAAAAGCCTTAACAGAGTGAAAATCAAATCAACTGAAACTTGTCAAACTTATTGAGTACATCCTATTAATGAATATGTCAACTATATAAGTTCTCTATAAGTTCTATACAAGTTAGTGAGTACATTCTATTAATGGTTATGTGATTGTTTTTAATATATCTGGTAGAGAGTCTATAAATTAAAGGGACATTCAAGACAATTTTCATAATTTCACATCATGTAGTACATAAATTGACAACTCCATGTATTGATTTGTGGAATTTATTGGGGTTCTTGAGCAGAGAAATAATACTTTGAACTAGAAATGTCGCTTTGGCGACTGATATGCCTCCGCCATAATGCATGATTTTCCCAATAGGTCTAGATAGTACATGTGGACAATGTGTGATTACATTTTCACAAAATTGGCAAAATATTGAAATGACAAGTTTGTCACAAATGTGTTGAATGTTCACCTTCCTTGACCTAGGTTTAATTGGATGAATAGGAGAGCTTGTATCTAGGGATTTAAGGACTTTAACTTGACTTTGACCCATTCATACATTTAGGCATTGAGTAATTTTCAAGGTACAGGTGTGGAGAAAAAGTGCAATTTCTGAATTGAATAGTAAATTGTTGCCATTTTCATCTGGCCCTTGACCCTAAAATTCATAAGATAATCACTTTCAGGTAGAACATGCATAATATGTACTAAGTTTCAAGATAACTTGAGCCACTTCGAGATATGGAGGAAAAAGTTAGTTCAGCACTTTCACTTGATCTTTGACCTTTTGACCTTTGAGGCAAAAAAAGAAGAAAAAAAAAAACTTTCCAGAGAATTTCTATTAGGTTACACATGCATACACCAAGTGTAACAAAATAATAACCCTGCTGGCATTGCATAAATATGACGGAAATAGTAAAATTTTGAAGTGTTGCACTTGACCTTTGACCCCTGACCTTTGACCCCATGAACCCTACATTCTCTAGATAATCACTTCCAGTCAGTACATGTATATACTATGTTCCATGAAGATACCTTGAACAATTTTCCAAGGCACGGAGAAAAAAAAGAAGTTTTGATATTTTTACTTGACCTTTTGACCTTTGACCTTTGACCTCATGACCCAAACTTTCACCAGAGAATCTTAATTGGGTAATACATGTATACACTAAGTTTCAAGAAAATATCTTCAGGCATTCAATAGATATGGCAAAAATAGTGAAATTTCATGTATTTGATCCTGACCTTTTGACCTTTGACCTTTGACCTCATGACACAAACTTTCACCAGAGAATCTTAATTGGGTAATACATGTATACACTAAGTTTCAAGAAAATATCTTCAGGCATTCAATAGATATGGTGGAAAAAGTGAAATTTTATGTATTTGACCTTGACCTTTTGACCTTTGACCTTGAGCATGTGCACCCAAAAGTTGATAGGCACAACTTCACCCCCTAATACACATACATGCCAAGTTTCATTAGGATACCTCAACAGGTTTTGATAGTTACCTTGTCCACAAAATTCATTACGGACGGACGGAAGGACGGACGGACGGACGGACAACCCGAAAACATAATGCCTCCGGCACCACTTCGTGGCGGAGGCATAAAAACCTTGAACAAATTACACTGAACAAGGATGATGACATAGGAGGTTCATATATTTCAGAAATGTTGAAATGTAATTCCATTACAATACCGCTTGCTTGCGAATTCACCTGTGTATAATCTATGATGCCTTCTTCTTTTGTTCTGCTTCCTTGAGCCCCAACTCATGCATTCTTATGGTGACTCTGCCATGTCATCATCCTTTTTCATTGCAATTTGTTCTATATTTTGACAAGTTTGTCACAAATGTGTTGAATGTTCACCTTCCTTGACCTAGGTTTAATTGGATGAATAGGAGAGCACGTATCTAGGGATTTAAGGACTTTAACTCGACTTTGACCCATTCATACATTTAGGCATTGAGTAATTTTCAAGGTACAGGTGTGGAGAAAAAGTGCAATTTCTGAATTGAATAGTAAATTGTTACCATTTTCATCTGGCCCTTGACCTTAAAATTCATAAGATAATCACTTTCAGGTAGAACATGCATAATATGTACTAAGTTTCAAGATAACTTGAGCCACTTCCGAGATATGGAGGAAAAAGTTAGTTCAGCACTTTCACTTGATCTTTGACCTTTTGACCTTTGAGGCAAAAAAAGAAGAAAAAAAAAAACTTTCCAGAGAATTTTGATTAGGTTACACATGTATGCATACACCAAGTGTAAAAAAAAAAAAAAAAAAAAAACCCTGCTGGCATTGCATGATAGGAGGGAAATAGTAAAATTTTAAAGTGTTGCACTTGACCTTTGACCCCATGAACCCTACATTCTCTAGATAATCACTTCCAGTCCATGTTCCATGAAGATACCTTGAACAATTTTCCAAGGTATGGAGAAAAAAAAAGAAGTTTTAATATTTTTACTTGACCTTTTGACCTTTGACCTTTGACCTCATGACCCAAACTTTCACCAGAGAATCTTAATTGGGTAATACATGTATACACTAAGTTTCAAGAAAATATCTTCAGGCATTCAATAGATATGGTGGAAATAGTGAAATTTTATGTATTTGACCCTGACCTTTTGACCTTTGACCTTTGACCTCATGACCCAAACTTTCACCAGAGAATCTTAATTGGGTAATACATGTATACACTAAGTTTCAAGAAAATATCTTCAGGCTTTCAATAGATATGGTGGAAATAGTGAAATTTTATGTACAGTTGAACCTCTATTATCCGGCCTCCCTTTATCCGGATCTCTCTATTATCCGGACGCAATCTCGCCGTGATTTTTTTTTAATAATTACGGGAAGAAAGGGGGATTCCCAACTCCTTGAGAACTCCTACCCAAACACACATGAATTACATATTACTTCCAATATGATGAACATACATTGCATCAAATTTCCTTCCAAATTGCTTACCTTCAGACATTTCAACATCCCGAAACATCCCCAAATGTAACAATGAAAAGGTTGCAGTATACACATTACTACATGTGGTACTACAATGGGCTACATCAGTACATGTGTATGTATATGTACATGTATAAAGCATTGAGTCTCCCGTATCCGGCCAAATCCCTTATCCGGATGAGCCCCGGTCCCGACTTGTCCGGATACGAGAGGTTCAACTGTATTTGACCTTGACCTTTTGACCTTTGACCTTGAGCATGTGCACCCAAAAGTTGATAGGCACAACTTCATCCCCTAATACACATACATGCCAAGTTTCATTAGGATACCTCAACAGGTTTTGATAGTTACCTTGTCCACAAAATTCATTACGGACGGACGGACGGACGGACGGAAAGACGGACGGACGGACAACCCGAAAACATAATGCCTCCGGCACCACTTCGTGGCGGAGGCATAAAAATATTCTTATTCTTCATCCCAATTACCACATATTCTGAAACTCTGTCCTCAGTATAACTAATTTATAGTCGTTCAAATGTAAAAATCTGAAAATCGTCCGGAGGTTTCCTTTAATGTGTCTCATGGGTGGAAAGATAAGGCAACTATTAAAGGGAACACAAACCCAAAGAACAATGAGGATTGAGTGAAAGCAGCAACATTAGTAGAACATATCAGTGAAAGTTTGAGGAAAGTTTGAGGAAAATCGGACAATCGATGCAAAAGTAATGAATTCTTAAAGTTCTGGTGTCAGAACCGCTGGATGAGAAGACTACTAGATGTTATGACATATGAGTGGACCACAATACAAAGAAAATACAGAGAAAATTCAACAAAAATTCACTTTTCTAGCATTATGAAAGAGCACTTGACTAACCGCTTTCAGAAAGCAGGGGGAATAATTGTTACCCTTAACACATGTCAGTATCAAGTTGATGGAATTTGCAATTTTCATGAAAAATGAATTTTTGTGGAATTTTCTTTATATTTTCTTTGCATTGTTGTCCACACATGACGTCATGAACTCTAGTAGTCTCCTTATCCAGTGATTACAACACCAAAACTTTGAAAATTAATAACTTTTGCATCGATTGTCTGATTTTCCTCAAACTTTCCCTGATGTGTTCTACAAATGTTGCTGCTTTCACTCACTCCACATTTCTCTTTGGGTTTTGATTTCCTTTAATGTTTTCAGCATCTTTCAGATGTGGTCATAGAGATAAATCAGATTTCTAAATCTAAGTTGCTATCTAGACAACAAACACACACCTACATACACATGTATGACAGCTTTTACATAAAATAAAGAGCTTCAAGCAAGCAACTGCATTCAGTTTCACAAGCCCCCTAATTCTTACCCCCCCCCCCCTCCCCCCCACCACCCTTTTTTAACAATAGCTGCCACCTTTGTGGAGCACATGGACATCATTGTATGAATAGCAAGAACATGGAGCCTTATATAACAAAATCAGCAAAGTTGCTAAATCAGATTCGGCAGCTTATGCCGGACTTTGAAAGAAAAGATTCTTAGCCTCAGAATGATGTAAACTCATTAAATTTGGATTTTCCTATTCAACTGAAAAGCATGGGAAAAAATCCAGTCTCCAAGAATGTCACTTTTGAGAAAAGAGGATTTGGGTTTAATAAGCTTTAATAGAGTGAAAATCAAATCAACCAAAACTTGTCAAACTTATTAAGTACATCCTATCAATGGGATATGTCAACTATTTAAGTTCTCTGTGATTGTTTTGAAACTTGCCAAAGTTAGTGAATACATCCTATTAATGGTTATGTGATTGTTTTTAATATATCTGGTAGGGAGTCTATAATTTAGTGTGTTTCATGGGTGGAAAGATAAGGCAACTATTAAAGATGACAGAAACTTTGGCCTACATGTACAACAACTATAATAGTGGGTACTTTCACTTGATTTTATGCTTTCAAAATTCAGTTTTACCTCGAAAAGAGCACTAATAATAAGTAATTAAAGATAATATAAAGTTTTGGTATTACCTCAAAAGTTTCCCTGAATTTCCTTGTCTTAGTTTGTGTTTCAGGTTAAAGTACCTTTCATATAACTAACAGTGTGAGACTTACTCGCCCCAAAGTGCTCTCATGTCTTAGTAATCATTCAATAAAGGTTTAGTACCAGAGCCGCCGCTGTACGACAGCGGCGAGGTAGTACACGTATTGTGCGAGATAACTGCGACCAGCAGCGTGCAACCCCATACGCATACTGTGTAGCTAACTGCGACCAGCAGCCCCATACGCATAGCTAAATGGGGCTTCGCATTGTAGCTTACAGGATCATGACAGATTTAGTATCGCGGGTAAATATCAACTTAAAATCCAAAAATTTCTTCAATTTGAAGACTTACCAGTTAAGTTGAAGTATTGAAAACAGGCATTGGGCAATGTTTGGTTTTGCCAATAGTCCCTTTCTGTTCGAATTGATGACTGAATGTGACTCGGTCGAGAGGACCTTGGGAGAGCTACACTGAATTGACGGCCAGCGTATGCGCACACAAACATCTTATCCGTTCATGGATTTGAAATTTGTTCGCATGTAATGTGTGTGTATGCGCTGGTCGTAGTAATCAGTGTATGTAGCTCTCCCAAGGTCCTCTCGACAGAGTCACATTCAGTCATCAATTCGAACAGAAAGGGACTATTGGCAGAACCAAACATTGCCCGAAGCCTGTTTTCAAGACTTCAACTTAATTGGTAAGTCTTCAAATTGAAGAATTTTGTGGATTTTAAGTTGATATTTACCGCGATACTAAATCTGTCATGATCCTGAATGCTACAATGCGAAGCCCCATTATGCTATGCGTATGGGGCTGCTGGTCGCAGTTAATTGCATGATTACTAAGAAATGAGAGCACTTTGGGGCGAGTAAGTCTCACAGTGTTAGTTATATGATAGATACTTTAACCTGAAACACGGAAATTCAGGGAAACTTTTGAGGTACCAAAACTTTTTATTATCTTTAATATTAGCCACTTCACACACGTGTTTCTTAGATTTCCTGTGTGTGAGTGTGTGTCTGTCCATTTTTACTGCCAGGTCACTTCTTGTATACTGAGACATACTTATCAAATGAGTGCAAGTTAGAGTGTAAGAAAAAGGCAATCTGATCTGAAATTAAATGCCAGCCAATACCAGAAGGGAATTACTCATGGCTACAGGTGATATAACTCCAATATTTATGAATCAGCTACATGGATGCATCTTTTATCCTGACAAAAACAAAAACTAACAAACAACAATTCAGCTGACAACATTATTTCTTTTTGTTTAATCTGCTGCATAAAACTGACAAGTTTCTTGTCAAAATTGATCAGATTGCAAATTGAAAGCTGCTTGAATTAGTTGTTACTTGCTGTGGTAAAACACTGTGGTTACAACTGGCCAGCTCTGCTATTGATATCTGCCTGGCTTTGAATAAATCATGAAAAGAGCCTACTGGTATTTCCTGGATATTTGAAGGGTAGGTTCGAGCGCAAATCTACACCAGCTAAAGTTGACATTACAGACTAACATCTGATTTAAAGAATTGTGGAAATTTCATCAAAACCACAAATAAAATTAAGCAGTTATGTCACAACAAAATGAAACTTTACCCAACCTTTACATTTGACTAGCCAGCTTTTGTCCACTACTGTGGACTTTCTTATTGTCATATATTCCTTCACACCTTTTGCTATCTGTCTGGTGATGCTTTAGGTTCACTGGAGCATAGAGAGGTGACAGTGTGTGTCCAGGGTCCCTTTTCAAAGTAGGATTTAAACTCCCTAATCCAGATCCCTTCATTAAAGATAATAAAAAGTTTTGGTACCTCAAAAGCTTCCCTGAATTTCCTTGTCTTGGTTTGTGTTTCAGGTTAAAGTACGTTGTCTGTGAGAATTACTCGCCCCAAAGTGCTCTCATGTCTTAGTAATCATGCAATAATGGTTTCGTACCAGTGCCAACGCTGTACAGCATCGATAAATATTGTACGAAACCACTGACTGCGACCAGCAGCGTGCAGCCCATTGTACGCATAGCTAATTGCGACCAGCAGCCCCATACGCATAGCGTAATGGGGCTTCGCATTATAGCATTCAGGATCATGACAGAATTAGTATCGCGGGTAAATGTCAACTTAAAATCCAACAACTTACCAATTAAGTTGAAGTATTGAAAACAGGCTTTGAACAACGTTTGGTTCTGCCAATAGTCCCTTTCTGTTCGAATTGATGACTGAATGTGACTCGGTCGAGAGGACCTTGGGAGAGCTACATTGTACATACACTGGATACCATGGCCAGCGCATGCGCACACAAACATCTTATCCGTTCATGGATTTGAAATTTGTGTGCATGTGATGTGTTCGCATGCACTGGCTGTAGTATTCAGTGTACTGTATGCAGCTCTCCTAAGGTCCTGTCGACCGAGTCACATTCAGTCATCAATTCGAACAGAAAGGGACTATAGGCAGAACCAAACGTTGCCCGAAGCCTGTTTTCAATACTTCAACTTAATTGGTAAGTCTTCAAATTGAAGAATTTATGGGATTTTAAGTTGACATTTACCCTGCGATACTAAATCTGTCATGATCCTGAATGCTACAATGCGAAGCCCGACTACGCTATGCGTATGGGACTGCTGGTCGCTATGCGTATGGGGCTGCTGGTCGCAGTTAATTGCATGATTACTAAGACATGAGAGCACTTTGGGGCGAGTAAGTCTCACAGTGTTAGTTATATGAAAGGTACTTTAACCTGAAACACAAACTAAGACAAGGAAATTCAAGGACACTTTTGAGGTACCAAAACTTTTTATTATCTTTAACACTCATTTGCCAAGAGTAGTGGTCCTAGTCAATCACATACCAGACAAACACAATAGGGCAATTTTAATAGGCCTTAACCATTTAAAGTCGTTCAGCTGTTGCTGAGCAGGCCATTGACATTGACCATAACACTGGACAGGAAGATGCCCATACAATTGACTGTTTGTATGCTTTCACACTACCTGAACTAATAAAAGTTGACCCAAAACAGTTGAATTGCACCTTGAGAATGAAGTTATCTTTAAGCTACCCATGTGTTGTGTCTTACCTGGACAGTAGAACTGATCTCTGATGCAAAGCCTCCAGTAATAGGTGCTTCATGTGCTACCAGCAATCGGCCCGTCTTCAGTACAGACTGAAAAATCACCATAATGGAAACCAGCATGAAAGTCTTCTTGCCAATCAACTATTTTGAAAGATTCAGTGAAATATTAAACAAAAATAACAATAAAAAAGTTTACTAATTACAAAGATATCATTGGTAATAAATCACACAAATATACTCACATGGGATTAGCCGAGACAAATAAAACGGTACTGTTATCATGACAGTCAACATTAGTACCATCACTACTACTTCTACTACTGCTACCACTACTACTACTTCTACAACAACAACAGCAACAACAACAACAACAACAACAACAACAACTACTACTACTACTACTTCTACTGCTGCTGCTGCTTCTTGCCATCAGGGCCCCATAATATATAAAACTATCACTGCAACTTTAAAATTAATGGTAATTTTGCACTCAGTGGTGACTGTCAGCTATTTCCTAGTTTTGATTGGCTATTAAATAGGAGTGTTGCTATGGTAGTTACCAAAGATTGCAGAGTTACCATTAATTTAATTTACCACAGTTTCATGCCATGGGGCCCATTACTCATATCAACAATAATAATAACAAGGAAAAGTAGAAATTACGCGGTGCGTAATATATGTCCCCGCCGGAAGTAGCATTTTGTAACAAAATGTGCAATATAGGTAAAAAATCAAGGTCAAAGGTCAAAGAAGTCAAAGGTCAAAATTCTGTGTAGAAGTTTTGAAGCCCTCACCTAGTGCCATCACATAAAGCAAATGGAATCGAAATTGGGTTAGAAATGGCGAAGGAGTAGCATTTTGTAGCCAATGTACAATATAGGTCAAAAATCAAGGTCAAAGGTCAAAGAAGACAAAGGACAAAATTCTGTGTAGAAGTTTTGAAGCCCTCACCTTGTGCTATCACATAAAGCAAACGGAATCGAAATCGCGTTAGAAATGGCGAAGGAGTAGCATTTTGTAGCAAAATGCACAATATAGGTCAAAAATCAAGGTCAAAGGTCAAAGAAGACAAAGGTCAAAATTCTGTGTAGAAGTTTTGAAGCCCTCAACTAGTGCTATCACATAAAGCAAACGGAATCGAAATCGCGTTAGAAATGGCGAAGGAGTAGCATTTTGTAGCAAAATGCACAATATAGGTCAAAAATCAAGGTCAAAGGTCAAAGAAGACAAAGGTCAAAATTCTGTGTAGAAGTTTTGAAGCCCTCAACTAGTGCCATCATATAAAGCAATCGGAATTGAAATCGGGTTAGAAATGGCGAAGGAGTAGCATTTTGTAGCAAAATGTACAATATAGGTCAAAAATCAAGGTCAAAGGTCAAAGAAGTCAAAGGTCAAAATTCTGTGTAGAAGTTTTGAAGCCCTCACCTAGTGCCATCACATAAAGCAAACGGAATCGAAATCGGGTTAGAAATGGCGAAGGAGTAGCATTTTGTAGCAAAATGTACAATATAGGTCAAAGGTCAAGGTCAGAGGTCACAACTGAAATTCTGTGTACAAGTTTTAAAGTTCCCATGTAGTGCTATCATATAAAGCAAACAGAATCAAAATTGGCTCATAAATGACAGAGAAGTAGCAAATTGAACATTTTGATCACACACGGACGCACACACGGACGCACGGACGGACGCACGGACGCACGGACACACACACGTGCGGAGCCCGTTTCATAGTCCCCTGCTCGAACTCATTCGGCGGGGACAATAATGACAGCATTACTATTGTGACTACCTTTTACACTCCTGTCGGTAGTAAAAGGATTAATGTCTTCAAATCAATGAGATTGCTTTGATGCCATTATGGCTGTCATATTTTTGTTTTCCCTCCATCAGCAGTCTACTTGGCTTTCTCGTTCTAAGAGCTTGAGATATCATTACCAGTCCACTCAAATGCACTTCACAACGGTTTTCTGACAGGGGCATTGCTCTGTTTAATGTGTCACCCATTAATTCCTGTGGTTGTAACACTCTCTATCAGTGCATTTGCACTTCAGTCAGAGTACCAGTAAACAGTAAAACACAAACACCTACACCGAAAACAAAAGAAGACAATGAACTACTAAAGAAAAAAAAATAATAACAACAACCAACCATTCTCGCATTGATGGTTAAAATCATCAACTTAACATTATGTTTGCAGAACTAGTACTTATCTCATGCAATATTTGACAAGAAAAAAAAAATGACACTTATTCCTGCTGCCATAAAGTGAACAAACAACAAAGAGATAAATGCACACTACTTATGATCATAAAGAAGAAAACATACACTGTACATACGATGCAAATACGACGGTACTGTCGTCTCAACAGAAATCACACAAAAAAGGAAATATCAGCACTATATGGCTGCAATGCTCATTTTCAGCATCGAGACAAGATTACATATTAACTGCATGAGACATATTTCTGATCAATATGTCTGCATAGCCCATGATCTCCCACCATGCATGGCTTGGTTTCTTTAATCTCAGATGACTCCTGGCCTCACAGTGACGTATACATCCACTAAATTGGCAAGACAGTCAGACAGACTACAGCAAGATAAGGCAGGACTCCATTTATGTGCCATATAAAAGATGGGTCTCTTAAAGGGATGATGTAGTATTAGGCGAGATGGTCAGCTTCAGGTTCCCAACATTTTTTTTTTTGCGTGTGTGAGATCATGAGAAACTTCATATGAAATATGAAGGAGCATATAATTTTAAGGAATTCAAAGTTTATTTCATGAAAATTTGTTTTGAAAAGGCCGAGACATCCAAAACAAAGCAATCTTAATAAAAGGTAGGACCCACCTTTAATTAGAATTGCTTTGTTTTACTTTGCCTTTGGATGTCTCAGCCATTTCAAAACCGAATCTCATCAAATAAACTTTGAATTCCTCTTAGATTTGTAAGCTCTTATATAGTTCATGTTTCACAAGTGGTCTTGTAATTATTCAGTAAAAAGTTAAAAGCTGAATCTCCATCATAACCAAACCTATACCCTCCATTTACAGGAGAAATTCACTCAATGTTCAGGTTGACTTTGGTGAACAGAGTGAAAAAAAAAATCAAAGAAATGGAGTGGTAGAAGTTTCTTTAAAATCAGATGTAAAATAGGAAAGCTGGGAAATTCAGATATCACCTATTTTTTAGAACAATAATATCTGTCATCATCATATCTGCAATTCAGACATGGTGCAAATTGGGAAATTATGCAAATTAGACCTGGCAATGATGCTATGATCTCACAAGTACCCTATTTGCTTGCTCACATACTTCCATATATTCCATATTTCAAAATTCCCCTATTGACATGAATTAAAGAAATATACAGAAATCTATCTATCTATCTATCTATCTATCTATCTATCTATCTATCTATCTATCTATCTATCTATCTATCTATCTATCTATATGCACATTCCTGAGTTTTGATTTAGCAATGACTTTGTAAACCAGAAATGTGTTACTGTTACTGCTGCAATATTGAAAAAAGGTGTTCTTTACTATTTATATGTACAAACTAATGACAGGTAAAGACATCATTGAACTGTCTTATTTGCATAATACGTATGATTACTGCTGACATTACTGCTTCATGTAAACATATAAAGTATGTGAAACTCAAAAATTCCATAAAGTTCTCACTTCTAGTCCGATTTTGATGAAACTTGCCATCCATCTGTTTGATGTTACTCTTATTTTTTTTTATATCAACATATACACAGTGGTGTACTACATGTAGTCCCACTTGACTCTTACCTTACACACAGTGTCCCTATCCCAAGGTAGAATGGTTACAAGGTCGATAAGCTCACAGCTGACTCCCAACTTCTCCTGGGCTAGCTGGGCAACCTCTCGTAGCACGTGGACCTGTGTGCCCCACCCAACCAGTGTCAGATCACTGCCTGCAGCGCATAATATGACGTAAAACAAAGGTAATGATTTATCAAGTTTTTTTCCTGATGATTCCTAATGTGGGGATACATATGTGAGGATATGTGTGTCTACATTTGTGAGTGGAGTTACTAATATATCTCAAACACAACAAGGCTCTCAAACATTA
The DNA here is from genome assembly GCF_964275005.1 of Diadema setosum. Taxonomy (NCBI): domain Eukaryota; kingdom Metazoa; phylum Echinodermata; class Echinoidea; order Diadematoida; family Diadematidae; genus Diadema; species Diadema setosum. Next base: position 16,738,263 of record NC_092703.1, on the reverse strand, counting down.
CACAATGTGGCTCACCGATGAAGCATGATGAATACCTGCTTAATTTATGGGGTGAGAAAAACATAAACTTTCCACTCTCTCACCAAAAAAAAAAAAGAAAAAAAAAGAAAACGAAAGCATGAGTAAATGAAGAGGATGACTGTGAGATGCACAAAATATCAATAGATGTCACTCACTTCAAAGGGAATCAACTTCATAACCTCTGTCTCACAGGCACAAACACGCACATGACAGACAGATTATAAGTCTATTCATTTTTTGCATCATTTCTCATCTAGCTCATACGTGCTACACAAAGACAAAAGAATACAACCTTCAAACGCAAGAATTCCATAATATCACGCAAACACACTGACTGATATCTATGCCTCAGGAAACAAAAACAAATCATCACGTCTTCATTACTCATTTTTTTTTAACATTATTTGACAAATTGCCATCCTAACTCAAGCTGGAAATCACAGTGTGCTCTTTGTACAACAAAGGCAAATTAAACTAAATGTCAACTTCCTCATTGTAGCTCTCCTTCTTTCTCCAAATCAACAAAGTTTGCCACATCGGGTTGGTGGACTTCAATATTGATCAGAGTAAATACAAGCAGCAAATACATAACAACACTCCCAGTGCGTGATCAAACACAGACAGAGTCCTAAGTAAATCAATATTCATGCCTCTTGTCAAAGTAATATGAATTCAATAAATTGGAGCCTGTCATTTCTAAGTGCAAAAAGTTATAACAAGGCAGAATAGCTCCCATCAACTACATGCATACTTTGTACCATGGACATCCATGTAAATCATTATATCTATGGTTACAAAATATGCTTTGACCATGGTGAAACAAGGTTCAACTTTGACCTGTTATGGTCAATTTTAGTTATCAAATCTGAAAACAACATCATCATATCTCAGAGAAACTCTCACTTAAATTAAGACAGAGAGAATGGAATTCATGAACATTTAAAGGAGAGATATATGCATCTTGAAAAACAGAAAGTTCAAAACATAAACAAAGGGAGGGGGAAATGGTGGCACATAGCAATATGATCAGTAAATACTCAGGTAGGACTGGACAAATATAAGAAGGTTGTATTTGAATGTCAATAAATCATATTTTAAGTGGCTTCCAAGTGGATCCTCAGAATAAATGTACTGTAAAACCCTAAATTTTCGTGTGCATTTTAATTTCGCAAATCAATTTGCAAGAGCCAAGATTCGCGAAACAATATGCATGCCAAAGTTCTTGTCACGCTATAATGCATTGGATGCCAGTGGCAATTCACAAAAATTTCATGCTGTGACAAAGGATGTCGGCTCAAATTCGCGGAAATTTCATGCTGCGAATATTTCTTGCTTTACAGTTGGTTGAAGTAATGACAAATTCCCTTTGAAAGAACTCCACATTGGTTTATATGAGAGAGCATTAAAATAAAAACAACCTTGAATATAGTGTACATACAATGCACTTATTTTCTTTCTTCTACATTGATATGAATAAACAGCAAAGTGTCCATAACATTTCTGAAGAAAAGATTATTTACTGTGATTAGTTTGGCACTATATCTCCCTGAAAACCATGTCTCTACATTGCACTCCAGAGTATACGTTTCACTTTCACTGAAATTTTTGCTGCCCTACAGTTACCAGGTTTGACTCCAGGGTAATCGCTCATTTGCAAGGAGTGACCTCAGGCACAAATGCTTCTTGATACACATGTAGAGGGCTTCTTTCTATGGTACATTGCAAAGTCAAGCCATAACAGATACAAGACCAAAAATCTATAGCTTCTTGGTCTTTTAGTAAAGGTGAATGAGAGCACTCATCAGTATTGAGAGACCTGGCTAGCTCTAGAGGGTCTACAGTTAGGTATTATTTCATGCACTAATCTGCTGTCAATAGCTGTACCTTACCCAGGGTTTGATCTGCCTCTCAACCTCACTGGACACAGGTAGTATACACACTACAACCTTTCTCTGAACAGTTTTTTTTGTTTTTTTGTTTTTTTTTTTGGTGAGGGGAGAAAAGACAGACAAGTCCCAGCTACTGAACTCTATGCGTGCTCTTGCTTGCTGCTCATAAATATCTGGTGTCCATAAAATCAATCTTGGCACTGGGGGGTTTCAGAGCACATGGAGCATATTGAATTTAGGTTCTTTTCACAGTATTAGACATATTTTACATTATATCTAATTTTAAACAACAACAACAACAACAACAACAACAACAACAACAACAACAACAACAACAACAACAACAACAACAACAACAACAACAACTAATCAACAGAATTATCAGAAATATGCCCAAAACTGGTTATCAAAGAAAATCTTGGAGCAATGATAGGCAGAAATGAAAAAGACGCTGTCTGCAGATCGATACATAACATATGCCGCGTAATTGTATGTCATAATCTGAATATCGGTACCACAAACCCTGGGAACTGTACCACCTGTTAATCAGCTGTTTGAATTGCACTTCCTTCAGCACATAAAAAACAGTATCTAGGCAAGTGTTTGATTGTGTCAATGTGAACTATCGACAAGGAGTTCCACTTTTCTGGCAATCAATCAGCAGCAAGTATTCTGCTACATTCTACTAGATGCAAATCTATGGGATTAACATTGGTCAACTGCCAAAACTGTCAGGATTACTTGTGAAAGTGTAATCAGTTATTGGAATACTAAATATCTGAAATTAAAATCCAGAATGCAGCTGTGAAATAAATCAGTATTCAAATAATCACTCTCAAGGCTATGATTAAAGGGGAATTCCAGACGACTTTCATAATTTCACATTGTGTAGTACATAAATCAACAGCTCCATGTATAGATTTGCGGAATTTATTGTGGTTCTTGAGCAGAGAAACAATACTTTGAAAAACCTTAAACAAATTACACTGAACAAGAATGATGACATAGAGGCTCACATATTTCAGAAATGTAGCAGTGTAATTCCATTACAATATCGCTTAGCTTGCGAGTTCATCTGTGTATAATCTATGCATGCCTTCTTCTTTTGTTCTGCTTCCTTGAGCCCCAACTCATGCATTCTTATGGTGACCCTACCATGTCATCATCCTTGTTCATTGTAATTTATTATAAATTTTGAAAACATTCATATTCCTCATCCCAATCACTATGAATTTTGAAACTCTGTATGCAGTATAACTAATTTACAGTTGTTCAAATGAATATGTCTGAAACTCATCTGGAGGTCTCCTTTAATAACTGAAATTGCAAATTTGAATTTGAAGCAAGGCAAATAACCACAGCTCATGTGCAAAGATCATATACTATTTCTAACAAATAATAGATAGGTTTTCCTGTTGTTTCCGAGTAAAAGAAAATTAAAGAAAAACAAAATTGAAAAAATTGTACAAATACAAACAGACATTGAAATCAAACAGCTAGTCACATCAGAATGCTACATTTTTTTCCTATTTCTCCATCTTCCTTTGTGTAAATAAATTTGATGAATAGAAATGTTTACACAGCAGGCTTGTTAGATTTGTTATTGTGCATATTCAATCTAAGGCAAGATGGAACTTTTGTGTGCAACAATCTGAACGTTAAAACATCCTTGAGAAGTAGAAATGTTTACCCGACACAAAGAAGCTTATTGTTCGATTCATTTCAAGCTGAGATACGATATATTACAATGCAATTTTTGTGTTTAACATGAAGATGTAACAACCTCGGCGTGTTAAATGCACTTGAAGAGTAGACATTTTCACAAAGGAGATATTGTTTGATTTGTCCTTGTGCATTGTTATAGGATCTTGATGTGGTAGTAAAATCAACATGTAACTTTGTCAGCATCAAAGCATACTTGTGAGTGTATAGATATACATATTTGGTGGTGGTGAGGCTGCACCGCCGTATAAGCTGCATTCCAACTTTGACAGCAACAACAACAAAAACAAAAGCAAAAACAAAAATGCAGAGGGGTTTTATTCTGATCAAAACTTTCATCATTTTTATAAACCTTGATATCTAACTTAATTTATATTTCTACATGTTTTTGCATATTATCTGATAATCTAATGTTTGACAAATTTCAAGCTTTACCGATTGATGCAACCTCCATGCCGGGATTTTGGAGAATCATTGAGCATGTGTGCGCGAAATGTTGATGTATCAAATTTGAGAATAAAACTTGTGTGAAAAAGAGTGCTTACATTCGTTTTTCATTCACACACACCATACAGCTTACTGCAAAAAAGCTGGGTATTGTACGAGATAGCACCTTACAGCTTACTACTTCTCTGGGCAACCTTCAAATGCCCCCTTAATTTTCTCCTAGTGTCAACATTTTGTACCTGAAGCATAATTTCAAAATGACTACAGGTTATTTCTGTAATTCCCTTTCATTTTCACATAAGCAATCATTGCATATTCCACTAGCCACACAGCATCATTACGGACAAATTAGTTTTTCTGAAAAGACAAGGATATTGCAAGATCCCAAGTAGAGTCACGCAGAGTGCTGGCCTACTTACCCCAAAAAGTGTTCACTTTTAGATTAACTTATGAATTAATGTCCTGTTTGAGACCTCCATCAATTAATCATTAATTCATGTAGACTGAGAAGTAGAACTTTTTTATAAAGAGAATAACTATACCAACATTGTATCACATTTTTGTCGATCATGTGATAGTATACCTCTCATCCAGCCCTACTGGGTCTCATTGCTTGAAGCAATTTAGAATTATTGTAACATAATTATTATCATTATGTTCGGCATTTCAGATATGTGTATATGGGTAAACACAAAACACATTTGATTCAGCATAACAAAGATAAGGTAAATTATAACACATATTTATAATTGTTATAATTATTCTAAAAAAATTCAATTATATATATAAATTATATAATCACAATGAATGCAACATTAGATGTGTCATTAAGCCAGCATAGAGGCATGAAATCAGCTACGTGTCTCTCTCTGTTGCTGTGGAAAATCAACAGGAATTATTGTAATTTACACCAAAAAAACATACACTTATTTTTGTAATGTAAGTCCTTGGATTTCAGCTTGGTGTCCTTGTCTAATAGCTACCATATTTGTTTTGCTTTGTTTTTGTTTTTGTTTTGGGGGTGTTTCCCCCCCCCCCCCCCAGAAACCTGAGAATTTCAGATATCTTACCTTCCTGTAAGATTTCAGCCTTGGAGAGAGGCAGCATGTAGTCCTTGACTGGCACTTGTTCCACTAGAAGGATGTAAAGCAGGAAGACAAATTATATGTCATTCAGTTCTGTGTTGGGGAAAGCATCAGGGATAATCTACAATGGTAGACTTAATATGGATAACAGGAAGCAAAGTTGCCAAGTGTTGATCTGCAGCAGGTATTTGGGTATGTTCCGTTATTAAAGGGATCTATAGTTTTGGTTGAGAACTAATTTGAGGTTTCTAACATTTTTTTGGTGAGATAATGGGAAACCTCCTTTGAAATATGAAAGAGCATGTTGTACCATGAGGAATTCAACATTTATTTGATGAAAATTGGTTTTGAAATGGCCGAGATATCCAAAACAGAGTGATTCTAATAAAGTGTAGGGCCCACCTTTTATTACGATCCCTTTGTTTTACTTTGTTTTTGGATGCTACCGTCATTTCAAACCCGATTTTCATCAAATAAACTTTGAATTCCTCTTAAAATGGTATGCTCTGTACTATTTCATAGGTGTTTTCTTGGTATCTCGCAAAAAGTTAAAAGCCCAATTCTCATCTCCACCAATACTCCACCATCCCTTTAATAACCCGAAGTAACACATTACTTGTGACACTTCTCCTCATATCAACGATCAATATCTGTCTCTACTCTTAAAAAAAAAAATATCATCCTCAGTTAGTTTATTTAGAGGTTTATTGCAGGTTCTCCAAGTCTTCTTCCAGCAGAGAAAAACACTTGTGCGAATTTATGAGATCAGTCAATCTTACACCCAGTAAAGCATTCTGGGTATCAGCTGGGAATAACTAAATATTAATGTCTAATGTTACTAACACATTAAAAGCTATTAGGTTTTTATTTGCTACCCTACAGACATTGCAATACATTGGCTTCATAACTTACATTGAGTGTAATAATGGATTCTACATTTGCATGATTTGTGAATAATAAAGATATCTGAGTAATGTGCTCATTTTGCTAAGTAATGAGTGCTAACAATGAGCATGATTTGAAAACACACTTCACTGCTGGAAAATATGTACATGAACTTGTCATACAAAGCCCATTATAGTCATCAGATATATGTATTTCAGTTAAGGTCAAATCAAGAAAAAGGAGGTTCTATGGAAGCTTTTAAATGATCTCAAAGTAAGAAAGATTGGACATTTCTTACTCATCAAAACTCAAATGGTAGGAAAAAAAATGTACAAGTGATACTTTTGAAGAAGGAGGTTTTGAAGTTCATGGTGTACTCAAGTGAACTGAGCAATTGTGGGTACTATGTGTGAAACAAAACAGGGTACAGGGGACTCCATGTCAACCCCTTTGAATGGACTAACAGATTTATCTTAACCTGAGTTCCAAGTATACTCGGGCAGGTGTCTATGGAAAATGTGTGTTGCAGCAAAATCACTCTGTCCTCAATGGGTTAAACTTGATCCTTTTATTAACATTTTTTTTTTTTTTTTAAATAATGATTACATTTAAGTAGCAAAATTGCTGAGTAATTTTAAGATTTAGATACACATTTTCATAAACTTTATGAACAGAAAACAGAGAGAGCATTGTTAAGATTGTAAAAAAAATGGGTACTGTTAAAAAAATAAACAAATATACATGCCTTCACATGCCTTCCTAAACTTCCAAGTTTGAAGTTTGAGAAAGAAAACATGCAACTCTGTAGAAAACGGCAAACCCAAAATCGCCAGAGTTGACCTTATAGTGAACATTCAACGAAAATTACCATTTGGCACAAATGTAGAGTTTATGCTAGAAAGGACAAAATGTAAGACTTTTGCTCATTCCACAATGAGGAATGCAACATGAGCAGAGAGAAAACTCATATGATGTCTGTGGTGATGCAAGCACTTCGGATGAATTTGGGAAAATTTTGTGAAGGCTTTACTGACGTCATAAAAGGGATCAATCTAACAGCAGCAGACCACTTGTCACAGCTAAAACACAAATTGTAAGTGCACTAATTGCTACTGAAGAAGAGGTTAAACTTCTAATTAAGCTAACTGATATTCTTTGAAAAAGAACAGTGGCACAAAACGCTACTATACCAGTGCCCAGCTTAAGCCCCAGTCACATATTAACACAGATTCTCAAGGATCTACACGGCGATCCCCGGATCATGCCGGCCATGATCCGGGGAGTTTCAGGATAGTTTTGCCCTGGATGGAGTGTCCACGAGCATTGATGACTGTACACATGGTATTAATGTGGCAGCTACATGGATGAGGCCGGCCAGTACGGCGTCTACACAGTGCTTACACGGACCTCACCCATCCGGCAACTACATGGTCCATGCTGGCAGAGCATGGCATCTACACGGACCATCAAGGCGTCTACACGGACCAACACGGCAGCTACACAGATCAACACAGCAGCAACACGTACCACGCCGGCAGACGAAAATCTGCCATAAAAAGCAAGCTTCTTCTCGTTCTCGTCACGTCAACATCGCTGTTGCTTCCTGAGTGAACTATCAAAAATTTCATGCATCTTTTATTCTTTTAATCATATATTCATATATTTCTTTTATACATGCATTGCATCTTTAAGACGAGTTCTTGAGCTTCAACATAAGCCTCCAAAGAGGAGGAAAGTCTCTGTGAAAGTTGGTCTGCCAAAGCAACGAAAACTGCCTGTTGTTGAGGAGGAGCCAGAACCTGAGCCTCACAGATCCAGATTGAGGAGCAGCTCTCATGCTGTAGTAAGGGACCAATGTTTTTATTTGCACAAACACTCTCACTTTTACATACCTGCCAACAATTCAAGATGAAATATCTTACTTGTGGATTGCAAACATCTTATTTTATATGCAAACTGAAGTTAAAAATCTTATTTTCGGTCAAATCTTCAGAAAATACACATGAAAGGTATATCTAAATATTTTTTAAAAATCTGATTTCTCTGACAGAAAATCTGATTTTGCTATTTTTAACGTAAAAAATTCTTACTGAATCTGATAAAATCTTACTAGTTGGCAAGTATGCATTTATTGTACATAAGAGAGACACACACAACCTTGTCACTTTGGCACCTCCACTGGCACATGACACCATTTGCATCCCGGTATAGCTTCCTTGGAGCTGCAAATGGGATTACTGCAACAAGTAACAAGTAAGCTCTCCTGCTTTGTCTCATGCTTCGTCTACTAAGACCACAGTACCCACCATGACAGAGAAGAAACCATAGAAGACTTTGATGCTGACTGACAAGCAGGAACCTGACATGGCTGACTGGTTGAAGAACCACCACCCTTTGCTCTGATGTGAAAAAAAGTCACAGACTGCCGAGGATACTCACGGCGCCTACACCATCACTCCAGGCAGCCACACGGACCTTCATGGCAACTACATTGTAGCCACACGGACCATCCCGGATTGTTCTGTCAACATGGCAGTCCATGGATGACGCCGGATGTTTTTGACATCCAAAACTGCCGTGTTGGCCTCCCGGACGAACACAGACCTACACGGACTGCCAGGGACCTCCACAATGCCCAAGGCGTCTACAAGGATCTCTCCCCGGATCAGATCCGGGGTGATCTGGCATGTATATGTGACTGGGCTATAAAAAACATCACTGGAAGGGCATATTTAAGATTTTAGAATGCAAGGACGATCACATTTTCGAGTTGGAAAAACCATGGGGGGGTTCTATCTCCATGCTCACACAGTAGCATGGCCACGCAAATGCTGACAATGACTATTGTCGAAGTGTTCGGGGTGGGCAAGAGCCTGAGAGACATGGAATTTAACTTCTATTTGAAAGATTGTCACTTACCCTTGATCTTTTTATAAATAATCATTTAAATGACACAGAAAAGCATTAGATTCACTTTGCATTGGTGTGGCATTTATTCCAGTTCAATACCAATAAAACACTCAACGAGGAAAATTTACACCTTTGAACCTACGCATTGTCTATATACAGTGTAATATGTAGTCTGCATTAGCTTACTGATTCCATTCAGTGATGTCACAAATATCATGTGTGTTTGGAAAGTTTCGGTTGGCTTTCGAAATTGAAAGGAGATTGGTATCATCCTCACTTTACGTTGCACAAATCTTTTCCATGAGGTCGGGGATTGTAATAACTGGGGTTGGCTTAAACTCTATTTGCAATTTCGTGAAATATTAATCATGTTTAATATTTTTAATGGGCAGTTTAAACGCATCATATTTTCAGTCATACTGGCATACTAACCAAAATGCTTAATCTTATTTTCTCTTACTTTTTTTCTTTAACCTTGCAGGTTGTTTTTTTTTTTTTATTGTCTCTTTCTTTGATGCGGGATCACATACTATTTGTCAGTGCTATAAATCTCTGACACAGTTCAGTATGACACTCACCTGCAGCGCGATATAAGACTTTGGGCTCGAAGAAAACACATGGGTTGCGATCTCTTATACATGAAAGAAGAAGACCTTTTGCCTGTATTGGACTCCTTGGTACAACCACCTAAAACATGACCATATAAAAAGATGAAAATATCAAAGTCATATCAAGTCTTTGTGTAAAAGACTCTGCCAAAACCTGACCTTAGTCTTGTGCCAAGAGAAGAGCAAGACAGACATAGTGGAAGAAGAGAAAGAGGAGGAGGAGGTGGAGGAAGAAGAGAACAAGATGAAGATGGGCTAAAGATGAAGATGATAATGGAGGAAGACAAGGCCAATTATCATCAACCCTTACTGTGCTATGTTCACTAATAGGTACACTATGTCATGCTGGGGTGCTTTCTTTGCCACCACTGGCACAGACATGTGGAAACTGATGGCAAATGCACAGAGATAACCTAATCCCCCTTAATCCATTTCATGTCACATGGTCTTCCTGATGGATTAACACACAATGTTACACCTGAGTGGGCTGTCTAACTATGTGAGACTTTATCATGCTTTCACTGTACCACTTATATTTTGTCTTCTGCATTGCACAAGATGACACGAGAGGGCCCAAAATACCACATCTGATAAATGTAGACAATCTGATACCAGTCAATTGGCCTCTTGCCAGATCAAAGTAATCATAGGCAGGCCTTACTGTACACACATTGTATATCCCTATTCAAACAGGCTATGACATTGATAAAGTAATGATTACAGCTTGTATGACTTCCTGCACACAGGTGATCCTGTTCACATTCATTAAAGAGACAATAATTAAAGGGACATGCCGGGCAATTTATATAAGTTCACATCATGTACTTCTATAGTACATAAATTGATAGTGCTATGTATAAATATGTGGAAATTATTGCCGTCCTCAAGCAGATTAGCCAATACTCTAAAAATTCCACACATAATACATTGAACAAGGATGATGATAGAGAAGGCTCACATTTTCCAGTAATGCAGCAATGTACTGTGTACAATCTATGCATGCTTTCTTCTTTATCATTCTGCTTCCTTGAGCATCCAATAAAGAACTCTTATGTGAAGCTGGCATGTCATAATCCTCATTTATTGTAATTTGTTGTGAATTTTGAAAACATTCTTATTCCTCATTCCCAATCACTATAAATTCTAAAATTCTGTACCCAATACAACCAGCTTTACACATTAATAGTATTTTCACATGCAAAAGTGTAAAAATCATCCAGAAATTAAGGGAGAAAATACACCTTTTGGAATGTAAATGAAAGAAATATGATTACCGGTATATCTGGATTCTCAATAACCTATAATGAAGCAAATGTAACACTACAGGCATTCCCATTTGGTATAACATATAGTAATGACATTTTCTCTTTCAACAATCGGTCTATGTTACAGATAACCCCTCAATACAGATGCCACAGAAGTGACAAAGCTCCCTTTTGATAGCAAGTTTAATTTTTCAAGTCTGACAAAACTTCAAGTTCACAATGTATTTTGACAGACATTGATACAGCTAAAGGAAATTGAGCAAAAGCCTGGTTACATTGTGTTCCCATTGTCACAAATCTACTTTACAAATTAATACTAAGTGGACTTTAGTCACACACTGTGTGCTCAATTAAACATTTATGAGTGTTTTATCAACAGATTATACTAAATACCACTGTGGCAGCTGGAAATGAAACAGTTTCGGATTAAAATGTTCAGAGTCATATTGTTACTGCAGATAAGCAGAGTACTGTAAAACATGATATATTCGCGGCATGAAATTTTCGCGAATTGGAGCCGACAGCCCTTTTCGTGGCATGAAATTTTCGCGAATTGCCACTGGTGTTCAATGCATGCAGTGTAGACAAAAACTTTCGCGTGCATTTTAATTTCGCGAATTTTGGCGCTCGCGAAATTCGCGAAATTAAAATGCACGCGAAAATTTCTCGTTTTACAGTATACACTTCACTTTCATAAAGCAACAATGAAATGCATGCACTTAATGACCATCCAAAATGGATTTCCCTACTCATACTTACATCTGCACGTAAGCTCTATAATCTGTGGGGTTGGCAAACTGTGAACAATGCACAGCTAGGTCAAAGCATGATTGGCTTCTCCTTTGTTGTTGTTGTTGTTTTTTTTTTTTAATAACAGAAATTGATGAATGTGGCCTACCATATCCAGGGCGCTCCTTATACTACGAACATAGTTGTAACTTCAAACAACAAAGCAAAAATTCAGGTCAAAAAATGATTATCACTAATGTTTATGGCGCAAAATTCCCTTCAGTTAGGCCTTTAACAAAATTTGATATTTAACAAGAGAAAACTGCTGGTCCCAAGGACTTTGTTATAATGTGAGCTGCCTGTATATATGTATACAGGCGTGCATACACGGATCAACTCCTTGATCATATGCATACTGATACTCATACGCATTATATGTAGTGACATTTGACCCCTTTAACATAGAAATAACAAATATGACACAGCTGACACACCACACCTTGGACTAATCAAATGGACACTCCCGGCCCAGGGGCCACCATATTTGCATTGAGGGTAACACAATATTTTCTGTTCCACCTCACATTGACTTTAATAACTTACCTTGATTCCAGGGATGTGTGCAAAGAAAGCCTCTGGGCTCTGTGAATGATAGAGGGCGCCGTGACCCACTGCTCCCCAGGGAGTTCTGATGGTCAGACCACCGGCGTCAAACATGTTGCCGGAGCGGTAGCGATACTTAGCTGCTTCATTGACAATCTTACAAGGAGATACAAGATCAATTTGAGACAGATAAAATCACTCTAGTCATCCTATCTTATCTTCAAGAACTTGAGCTTTGTCTGGTTTATATTTTAATGCATGGTACGATTGAAGAAAGAAATAATTATTTTTTTCTACTTTTTTGTTGTTGATTTGGTCAAAAGTGTGAAATTATTTGCCATTCCCCTGCTAAACTCATCTCGCAACAAGTTGCAAACAGCGGCACTGCAGGTATTGACTGCATCAGCAATTTTGATTTATTGGGACAATTTTCATTTCCAATTTCATTTCCAATCATCATTTTCTTTAAAAAAATTGTAGAAAACAAAAGCTACACAATATAATGACTTGCCTCCAGCATAATATACCACACCACAGTGATCTATTATATACTGTATGTTCTTGATGGGCTAGCATTTTTTGCGAAAAGACAGGAATACATCAATAATTGCTTACCTGGTCAAATGCTGGATAGATGTAGTCTGCAAACTGGATTTCTGCTATGGCGGTTGCTCCGACAGCAGCCATCCCAATGCCGAAACCAACTATACCCTGTTCACATAGCGGTGTGTTGAACACTCGGTCTTTACCTGATCAAAAGAGATATAATGTTTGGTAAGAGAGAAATTATGCCAGGCTTACGTCCCTGAGAACTGGCCCACAGTACATGACATGTGTGTACAGTGTAGTAGCAATCCTCTTTTGCCCGATGAGGGAAAAATTCATGACAATGACACTTTGCCCTTTTACTTGTGACAGTAGATATTAGCTCTATTACAGAAATACTGAGCCTAATACACACCACTGGGGTTAAGTGGAAAATGAATCTCAGATGTGACAAGGTTTAACATAAATGTTAAGCTGAATCATGGATGGTTGAATTTGCTTTGTCCACTTCATTTTGGGAATAACAGTCTACAATGTACTTACCATATTTATCTGCAAGTTCCATTGTACACCGGAACACGCCACCAAATGCAACATCTTCACCAAATATAACTGGGGGGAAAGCAACAGAGAGCAAAGATAATTCTACTTGACTGTTCAAGCTGTACACTGGAAAACAATAATGAACATGCTGAAGTTTTAGAGGGGATCACCAGGCTAGGGAAAAGTTTTGGGTACTGAATCTGCTTCTGTTAATAAAAAAGAAAAGAAAAGAAAAAGCATACCCATGTAAATATATATATATCTTGCATGGATATATGATTTCTGTGAATAAAAAAAAACACACAAAATAATTCATGGCATTTACAAAATTTATCAAGTGCGTAAATTTTGTTTTCTGCTTGCATATCTGTTCATGCACTTCAAAAGTTATCGCCTCTGCATCAGTGGGCCCACTGTTTTGATAATAGAAAAGCATATGCCACATGCATGTTCACACACTAAAAAGGGATGCTGACCTTGTAACTAGCATTGCAGTATTCTATGACCTGAAGTGAAAGGGCATATTTGGTGGAAAAACTGTATTTTGAGGTTTCCTGCAATAGACATGTGTAGTAAAACAGTTTTCTATGAAACCTGTAGTATTTATGGCAAAATGCAGTACAGCATATCGCAAAAAGTAACAGTTTGACATCTCTGAGTAGGCAAAAACTAGCTATATCGTGCACACACAAGCTAAAGTTGTGACTGGGTGCATGGAGGGGCCAGCAATATATGGCTCTACATTAAATTGACTGTACAAGTGATGTATCATTACAGAGTGACAACCTGACAAAAGACAATAATAAATAATAATTAGACAAATTTGTATAGCGCAGCTACTATGTAAATATACTCTACTGCGCTGTGATGTAACAGAGCTCCTGATATTGTTACTGATTAGACACACGAAAAATAAATAACAAATTAATCAAAGGCTTCTGAAAAAAGGTAAGTCTTCAATAAAGATTTGAAGACATCAAGTGATGAGGCCTTCCTCATTTTCTAAGGTGATTTATTCCAAAGTCTTGGAGCAGCACAGCTGAAGGCACAATCCCCCAAAGTTACTTTCGTTTTTTCGGTTTTTTTTTTTCATAAATGTTGTCACTTTGTGGGGATGGCAGGAATTTATTAGATAAAAACTTTGTGAAGCTGTATATCTATCAGCAGAGGACCTGCCATATTGCAAAAAGAAAGTCTTTGCCCAGCTTGCTAGTACCCTTTCATTTATATGATAAGAACAGATTGTGCAACTACAATTGGTATGCTGCAGTACAGGAGAGTGCTTTGAAATATCTCTGCCGTAGAAGGCAAAAGCCAAATATGCACCACACTGAAAACTTGCTACAATTTTTAACATGAAAGCCAGCAAAGTATTTTCATTTTCAGGATTCCAGTGTGACTTACTGTATATGCCATATATTTCGCGAGCCTAAATTTTTGCGAATTGGGAATTCCCGACGATGTCGTGAGTGGTTAAATTCACGATTGTGGAGGCCTGTACTGAACGGAGAAGTGTACACGCGTACGTCATATTCACCTCAGGATCAGAGTCAATATTTTCGCGTGTCTTTAATTTCGCGAATAGCACCTGACTCGCGAAATTCGCAAAAATAAAAACCTCATGAAATATTCGGCGTATACAGTAAACTGATGAGATTAAGGTAGATCACAACAGTGGTTTGCACACTTACCCCCACTAACCACACTCACCTGAATACACTGCATGGTACAAACAAACTACTTGGCAGCTAAGAATCTTGTCAGAAAGTGAACATTCATGGCAATAGTCTTCAAATAGGCATGAATGGATTAAAACCTTTTATCAATTCACCTGCTGTGGGGTCTGTTGCCAGGGCAATGTCCATCGCGTTGTTCAGTGATTGAAACAGATTCATCTTGGCCGTCTCACCTGAAAGAATATTGCAAGTTAACACAGTAAAAAAAAAGTAAGCTTACCAGTTTTTCCATCATATCAGTCTCTAATTTCAAGGTAATGGGATTTTAAAAACTCCTTGTGTTAAGTTCATTAGAGAAATAAGGCCTGTAGTATGAGTCTGAACTCTAAGCACACACAATGTAGACCATGTGTGTGTGGAAATAAACAGTTTCTCAGTTGAAGGGTGTCATGATATGACATATTTTGTATTTGTCACGTAATAATTTGTCTCATTGTACTACTGTTTATTAGGTAGCTCATGTAAGAAATTGATGTTATCGCAATGGTTACAAAAGAAGTGCAGCTTTAAAGACAAAAGCTTGCATCAAAATAACCATATAAGGAGATGCTGCGATGCACAATCAAGGTAACAGAGAGTGATTTGGAATTAAATGTTTTGGGGATGAGTAAACCCTACATGACGTCAAAATACGAGGAAAGGGTATCCCTGGTAGTATGCCTCATACTAACTGGTATGTGGACGTCATTCACGACGTCAAACACAAGTTTCTAGCTAGGTCAAAACAGGACCACTTCAAAGAATTTTGGTTTCTGTAGACAGGAAGTGGTGACGTCAAGCAGAGGCTGACCAATGCAAAATGAGATACTCAGGAAAGTTTTGACAGACAGAAAACGCCAACCAATAAGAAAAGGGGGCAGGACTTCTGTGAAAACTTTCTAGGAAGTCACTTCATTTAATTAATTTTACATGGAGACCTATGGTCCAACAAATGTATAAATATGCAGTGTTTGGGCATAAAATTCAGATGCCACATTATTTGCGGAACACTCAGGACCAGGCTACGTTACTTCGAGATTGCGAAGTTAGAGAGTAGCAGAGTGTTATTTGGAATCAGTGTGATTCAGGGATTGTTGCATTTCGGCTTGGACAGCCTGACCGTCCAGCAGAGAATCTAGGAGGATTCGAGTGTAAACACCAACGACTGTTGTAAGTACACGATCACTTAATTGAAGTCGTTTATGCCTTGTAAGTTCCTATGTAATTCCCGATATTGCATTGTACAATTTGTATGTGTGATGTTTGTATGTCAAACCGAATTTTAATTGCATTGTTAAAGAAATAGAGAATTAGAACAACGCTTAGATTTTAATGGGCTGATTAATCACCCCTATTCAACAATGAAAGATAATGATCCATGGTGAAACATTATTATGGAAATTATGTGTGGCTAATCAATGTTAATATGATGGAATATACAATCATATGTTTTGTTGAAGTTATATGAATAGAATCAGGAATAACCAAAGACCACAAATTATAAGGGAGGTATCATGTTATTAAATTAACAGGGTGTTTAGGGTTCCAGAGAGAGAGCCACCGTTTAGGGTTCCAGGGAGAGAGCCACCGTTTAGGGTTCCAGCGAGGACCACGTTTAGGGTTCCAGAGAGGACCAGAAGTAAGGGGAGACGACCCGCTACTTCAGGCAGGGCATCGTCGACAACCTAGAGCAACCAAGCACGGGAGCTTCTAGAATAAACCAACGAGCAGAGCAACCAAGCTCAAGATCAAGTGGAATTGGATATCTGTATTCAAGTTTGTAATATGTTATTATTGTAAACGACCACAATTTGAGACCAGATAATAAATCTTACTGATTGTTATATTGTAAGAACACTGTGTGATTGGCTACTTCTTTCGAGGCACTGTAGTTGCACAAGTCGAAAGAGTTGAATGAGTGAATGGTCTGCTAACAATCTGCTGCATTTAGAGAAAGACAACCTTTGACTATAGAAAAGATCCCAGTCGCAGGGAGGACTTTCGTTCCCCACATGAGGAAAGTCCCCTGTGACAAAGGGTAACCTCATTCTACAATACCTCACTCTGCCCCTTACATTTTCACTTCTTAGGTGAAACATCAAGTCAAATCCATACTGCATAGAAATTAATGACATCAGTAATGAATCACATGAATACTCAGATGATAAGGAAAGTGCTGTAAAGTGATGTCATTTGTGTTTCATCTACCATGCATGTATATAGTTGGAGTTTCCCCATATCTTACTGGACAAAGACCATGCATCACCCCCATAAAAATCTGCATGATTCATGAACAAAGAAAGGAATGTGCAAGAGAGTCCATATCAATAACCATTTTTGACAAAATTAGATAATACTATGATAGACAATGCAGTCGTATTGTGAGTTATAAATTGTATATTGCTTACATAGTACTTGATACTACTGGTGATTTTATGTACACAATAATTCTACAGGGAAGTCAAAGCTGATAACACATTATTTTGACCTAATTGGTACACAAAAATACCATGATCACTGCATAAATAGACATCATTACTTTGATAAAGCATCTCTGTCATCTACTCTTACATGTAGTTTGTATCACAACCATTTTTTAAAAGTTTGATTACTGTAAAACAGCATATTTTCAGGGTATGAAATTTTTGCGAATGGGAGCCGACGGCGTTATTTGCAGCATGAAATTTTCGCAAGTTGCCTCAAACATTCAATGCATATAGTGTAGACTTTAGCATGCATTTTAATTTCACGAAACTTGGCTCTCGCGAAATTCACGAAATTAAAATGCATGTGAACATTCCTCATTTTACAGTAACTGCTTGAGTGGACTTGCAAACCTTACAAGTAGGCCAAGTTTGGATGGATTACTGAATGCTAAAGAAAAGAAAAGTGTAGCTATTGAAAGTATGTGGTCAACACTCTGGAGAACTTGCCCTTGTATGCCTTTGGAACAGAAGTTTGGAAACTAATTATTAAATGAAAAGAGATTAAAGGACAAGTTCACCTTCATAAACATGTGGATTGAGTGAATGCAGCAATATTAGTAAAACACATCAGTGAGAGTTTGAGCAAAATCGGAAGTTGAAGTTTCTACTCAGTCACGGCTGGATGAAAAGACTACTATAGCTTGTGATGTCACATGAGTACAACGATATAAAGAAAGAATAAAGAAAATTCAACATATTTCCATTTTTATCGCATAACAGAAGAACACTCGACTTCTGTCTTTCAGAAGGCAGGGGGAATGATATTACCCTTAATGTACGTCAGTAGCAAGTCGAAGAAATGTGCACTTTATTGAAAAAGTAAAATTTTGTGAAATTCTCTTTTTATTTTCCTTATTTAGTTGTACGCATGAGACATCATACACTGTAATAGTCTTCTCTTCCAGCAGTGACTGCGCAGATACTTAAAATATATTCATAACTTTTGAACGGATTGTTCAATTTTCCTCAAACTTTCACTGATGTGTTCTACTAGTATTGCTGCATTCCCTCAATCCTTATGTATATGAAGGTGGACTTGTCCTTTAAAACCCCCTATCCCTACTGTGTCACAATGGCCTCTCTATATACTTGACTGAGCCACATTGTTATGCTTGAGTGGGCTTGAAAACATGACAAGTAGGTCAAGTTTGGATGGACTACTGAACACTGATGAAAAAGCTTGACAGTTAAAAATAGTCAATATCTTAAGACAAGTGCCTGAACACAAAACAAAGGGTTACAGGATTTTCTTTCTTCATTCTATTTATTACTCTACAAAGAGGAAGTCTTCACTCATCAGTTTTGTCTGATAACCTTGATCATAGATCATATACCTGCCAACACTGAGACTTAATAAATTTGAACAAACAAAGAAAAATTATTTAAGAATCTGAACTTTCATAAATTTCATATACTTAACTATTAACAGATATTTCCAAAGAATCAGAACACACTGAAATTAATGCCTTTTCTTTCAGTGAAAAATCTGAATATTCAGATTAAAACTGAACAGTTGGCAGGTATGCAATCATATCGTCGCTTGAGAATGATAAGAGCGTTAAGTTGCCACTAAACCCATAGTGTCTGAGACAACTTTAATGCCCTTCTAATTCTCAACAGACAATATGATGTTCATTTATTCATTCAAGTGTATGGCACAATGTGCCTGGTTGATACACTGTTTGTCGACTATTGCTGGTCATCTGGGGTGAACCACGAGGGGTCAGCATCTTTCGTCCGTCTCCTTGTGTGGGTATATAGGTAGGTGGACCACTTCTACAGGTTAGCATCCTACTTTTTGTAATGAATAAATGAAATGGGATCTTTTACGTGTGCGAGTCATGGCTAACTCACACACGGGACCTACATTCAATATCCTATCTGAGGGACAGAGTGTTTTGCTGTTTACTAAAGGGGATGGAGTACTTATACACAACACTGCTCTATGATATTTGGGTATGTAACTCAGCTCAGGTCCTTTGGATCTGGAGGCAGACAAACTACCAACTGAGCCAAATCACCACCATGAGATCATGCTCTAAGAGTTGTACAGATTCTACATCACAAAGCCACTGATGTGCTTTTCCTTTCACTTTTATATTGTGCCTAATAAACGAGTGCATTTTTTGTGTTAAATTTCAAGTTCTTCTGAATGTGAAAAATATATCAACACAATGTTTATGGATTATTGTATTCACATGTTTGTCCATATGTGCAAATATTTTTATGACTCACTAATGTCAAGGTTTTTCACTTGCAGTAGAGTTAGACTTCGACTTGGCATTAGAAGTTAGCTTGGAAAAGGGTCTAGATCTAATTGAAGATTGAACCAGGTGGCTGGAACATAAAATTTGTCAAAAATTAATTCTATTGTTTTGATTAAAACTTTATTTTTGTCAAACAAATAGATAAAACTTTTTCTTCTTTTCATCATGGAGAGTGCATATATGTGTTTGCAACAAAAAAATCACAATGCGAACTTGCGACCATAACTAGAATTCTATCAGATGTGAGATGGATGAGAAGTGGAGAGGAGGCCTCATGAGCACTGCAGGGAGGGAGAATCTTGAGTACCTCAGGCGCTCATGAGGGGGAGAGTGCCTTTTTGTGAAACGGAGCTAGCCCCCCTCTCTAGCCTCATGAGCAGATTTCCCGGACTGAAATGCAAACCAAAAAGTGAAAGTAGACGCTACTGAAACATCACCATGTCGATGATCACTTTTCACATCCACATCGTAGTATGGTAACCCTACTACACATCGACCGCCCTTATTGAAATTGACTGTAGTATTGGCACACAGAATGCTAAGTACGCACTTCACTGCGCGCAGAGCACATAAAAATGGATTGGCTTTGACTGTTGATGAGGATGTGTGGGAAAATGCGAAAATTCACTGTTCATTAATGGTTTGAATCAAGGACAAAATTTCGAACATATGTCAGTAACGAGTCAAGGGAATGTGTACTTTTTTCAAAAGATGAAATTTTGTGAAATTCTCTTTATATTTTCCTTATATTGTTGTACGCATATGACATCATACACTGCAGTAGTCTTCTCATCCAGCAGTGACTGCACAAAAACTTCAAAAATTCATAACTTTTGAACGGATTGTCCGATTTTCCTGAAACTTTCAATGATGTGTTCTACTAATATTGCTACTTTCTTTCAATCCTTATGTTAATGAAGGTGAACTTGTCCTTTAATAGATCAACCGCAGGGAGCTGAAAAGAGGCCGCGTAAGTTTGACGGCGATATTTTTGCACTGAAACTTCAAAGTGAAAAGGGAACAACAGCATTTGATAGTGCTGGATTTTCTCAATCACGTAGGTCAAGTTTTTACGTGAATTTCAGTGTTAAATATTCTTATCAAGCAAATAAACATTAGGCGGTTGATGAGTAGTATGATTGAGGGTACCACCTCAGGATCTGCAGCTTGTTTATTCCAAAAGTATAAAACAAATTCGCCTAATTCTTATCTCAAATATGCCATAAATACTGCAGTTTTGAATGTCGTGACCGTCTCATTGATTCTGAATCTCCGTTTTAAAATAGCGCAATTTTAGTGTGTGCGTTCCATTTTCTTCGCATGGCTTAAAAGGGTACGGCACCTTACAATCGGCACCCCCTCCCTCCATAGGTAATACACGTGAATTTCACAGCCATGCGTCGTTACTGAGCGGATGTGTAATTGAAACGTGTTTAGTATGGTTTGTTAGTTTGTTTGTGAGTTTGATTTTCGTTTCTTCGTTTTTATGGTTTTCATAGCAAATGGCACTTAATCCCACGCGTACATTTCGTTCTATACGCAAAAAGCCATGATACGCAGGGTGCCGATGTCAACTCAAGGTACCCTGCCGATAAGTGTATGGTTGGGTGTTCATAATACCGGCCACCTAATGTTTTTCTATCAATAGAAATGTGAAAAATCTCACAATTTGCCTGAAATTTTACTCACGTGTGGAGAAAATACTCCAGATTCACAAGCGCGCACTGAAAATGCGATCTGAGGTACGCGCTCTAGATGGCGGCTTCGAACGCGTGGGGTGTAATTTTTTCCGCACTCAGTTGCCCTGTTCATTTCAACCGACCACCCTGGCAACACGTATAAAGGGCACTTAAATGCGTTTTTTCGACAGGCCGCTGTTTTTTTTTCCAGCCGTCATTTTTCCCCCAATAATATTTGAATATATTTTGAATCCTTCGATATTACTTTTGAAGGACTGTTTGATGAATTTGAATTGATTTTCATTGGGAAACTTTTCATCGTAATTGAAATAAATTAGATGAGTCGGTTTGTTTTTTCACATTCATTTCTCGTTTCTGCTTCAACTCGTACGGTCGTAGCGCGGGCGACAAAATAATTATGTCATGTGTATGTGTAACGTGTGTGCACGATCGTACAAGCGGCGGTGACAATTTTGCGGTCAAAATCGTCAAATTTATTACGGAAGGATACTCTACATCTAACAACGAGTCAGCAAAGGTAGGCCTAGTTATATGTAGTTACACGATAAATCTTATTCGATTTTGCTAAATTTCGTTAATTTAGAGGGAATACTTATTTGTTTTCGCCTCATTTTACTCGGTAGCGTAGCCCAGTGAAGAATTGAACACCGTTGCGCGTAGTCCCATGCGTACATTTTCTTTCTGTACGCGCAATGCCATTATAGTGCGCGGTCGGTTGATATGGACCCGGTCGGTGTGTTGAACACCTACCATACCCTTAGTTTACCATACAACTTCCAGTACGTAGGGTAACATCCCCAGTATTCGGTCACTTAAGTTTTTTGCAATATTTTTCAAACTAAAATAATACATACATACATCATATCTACAGCAATGTATGTGAAATATACCAAATTTCTTTAATCTCAACTTTCATTTCGTTAAATATCTCACAGAATTGCACAAAATCCCGAAATATTTCACCTTGAAAATTCCCCAGTATACGTTCACCGGCACCAGTATTCGGTCACGCGATGTGCGCGTTCAAAGTCAATGCATGTTCAAGGCAGCTGAAAAATGCGTGCACACGCGCTACCTTGTTGGCGCAAAATTGCATCAGGGACGTTGCGGCGACCGTTGGTGACCGAATACTGGGGCCTCGGCACTTGCATTCAACCCTTGTACATTGGGACACTGTATCGGCACGTACGGAAATTTTGTTTTTCTTTTGCATTTTTGA
Organism: Diadema setosum; assembly: GCF_964275005.1. Classification (NCBI taxonomy): domain Eukaryota; kingdom Metazoa; phylum Echinodermata; class Echinoidea; order Diadematoida; family Diadematidae; genus Diadema; species Diadema setosum. Next base: position 16,715,623 of record NC_092703.1, on the reverse strand, counting down.
GGATACCATTAAACTCCAAGCTTGCGATAAGCGAAAAATCCCGCGAGAGAACGGCGTATTTCTCGATTTTTAGCGCTTTTTCGGCGGCCCATACTCTTAAAACCGGGCCTTATCCGCGCGCACTTTTGGAAAGTAGCGCCGTTTCTGCACTTTTGACGGTAAAATTTGGGATTTTGGATGGATTTTTGGAGGGGACTAAGGGATTTTCCTGTTGTGAATGAGTGTGCAAGTATGTGAATTAATGTGATTTGCGTGTGTTGTGACAGTTGAACTTACTGGCTGGTGACAAGTGATAAGTGACCGAATACCGGGGGCTGACCGACTACTGGTGCCCTTACCCTAGGTCCAACCAGGGCATTCATAATAGAGAGTAGCTACACGCAGCCGCTGTAGAGACAGCGGCTACACCTCTATTCCTTCGCAGACGTTGTCATTTTTCAGTGTGGTTGTGCGACTCCTTCATGAATATCTTTATTAATCGTGGAAAACTAAAATACAAGGAATTATCGTAATCTATGATTATCATTCAATAATCGGTATGCGAATTTTTGTTTAATTACGTCAAAAACTCACCGAAATCTGTGGCTGAAATCAGGTCTGTAAACGTCCTTATTGCTTCACTCCTCATCTGCGTGTTCTTATGAATGGCATTCACTCTCGTATACTACAACGCAACGTACAACGTAGGTAGTCGGAGAGGCGCCCTCTAGCTCTCCGACTACCTACGTTGTACATTGTAGTATACGAGAGTGAATGCCATTCAAATAACACGCAGATGAGGAGTGAAGCAATAAGAACGTTTACAGACCTGATTTCAGCCACAGATTTCGGTGAGTTTTTGACGTAATTAAACAAAAAATCGCATACCGATTATTGAATGATTATCATAGATTACGATAATTCCTTGTATTTTAGTTTTCCATGATTAATAAAGATATTCATGAAGGAGTCGCACAACCACACTGAAAAATGACAACGTCTGCGAAGGAATACAGGTGCAGCCGCGTCGCTTCGCGACAGCGGCTGCGTGTAGTTAAATAGAGAGTAGGTCCTAAACTTCAAGAGATGTAGATGGACCAGACAAATAAAGGCCTACCGATCCCATTTCAGTTTAAATTACAAAATCATAACTGTCGGTCTAACATAACACGTTAATCCCTTAAACACTCTAACAGTTATTAAATTTACTGGACTCCAGTAGCACTGGAGGCAAATAAAGCGTAAACATTCTCTAGGCTAGAAGTACCTAGTCCCATATATACATATCCATGTTTGTTACTTCATACGTATACGTGTACGTCCAGGCCAGCGCAGCGTTAGTGTGAACGATACAAACGTAACGTTAGACACCACCCCACCTGGGGCCTGGGCCTATAGGACCGTATCCAAAGCGAAGAGAGTCTTTTTCCTTACCGTCTGAGGGGGATGGCTCATCTGGAATAAATGTAAATGCAGAAGCAGAACGTCTGGATCCATGGTTAGTTTTAGACAACCGACGAGTCAAGCATCCTCTCATAGAAACAGAAGCAAGGCTACGTAAAATTTGCCTGGTCGCCGCCATCTTGATGTGCGCTCGGTTGGATCCACTGATCTCCTAGATCAGTGGTTGGATCGGACGATTGCGATCGCGATACCGCAAACAAGTGATGACGTCATAAACTTTTTAATCATGATCTCCTTTTTTTTTTTTTTTTGCTTTCTTTTTGTTGCTTCTGTCTTTTTTTTTTTTTTGCCTTTCGTTCTTTGTTACACTATACTTTTCATTAAATCCCTCTTCTTTCTTTCTCTATCTACCTTTCCTCTATTATGCAGTCTTTGTTTTTCTTTCATATTCATCAACTGAGCATATGTTTTCCATTCTTTTTTCTTCATTAAAATATTCCATTTTGTTCTTTTAGTCTTGCTTACCATCATCTCTTTGCAGGCAGAAGATGAGAAATAGTATCTCTAAACTAAATCTTCAAGGAGATCAAGTCTGTCCTGGCAAGCATCATAAAAACAAGAGAAATGCAATTCAAGTAGGGCCTACATATATAGTGCGTGAATATCTGCCCCTTTTTCTGCCACACAGCACTTATAAAAAGTGGACTCCTGTTGTAATGAAGTCCTCAGGACCCACAGTTTTCATTCCTTGTAACAAAAAATAAAAATAAATAAACAACAGAAAACATAGAGCAGATAATGATGCAGCCTGAGTTTTTACTTCGTTGTGTGCAGAAATTTGTTCTGCCCTTGTGAAAAAGTACTGCAGTAGTACTGCAGTACAAGTACTGCAGTACTACTGCAGTACACGTACTGCAGTAGTACTGCAGTACTAGTACTGCAGAAGTACTGTAGTAAATTGGACACTTTACTGCAGTACTAGTACTGCAGTACTGCAGTACTGCAGTACCAGTACTGCAGTACTAGTACTGCAGTACTGCAGTACTGCAGTACCAGTACTGCAGTACTACCTCACTTCTTCCTTGCAGTACTAGTACTGCGTACTGCAGTACCAGTACTGCAGTAGTCATTGCATCAGTAATACTGCAGTACTGGTACTGCAGTACCAGTAGGCCTATTGCAGTACTACTGCAGTACTGGTACTGCAGTACCACTGCAGTACTACTGCAGTACCACTGTAGTACTACTGCAGTACCAGCACTGCAGTAGTACTGCAGTACCACTGCAGTACCAGTACTGCAGTAGTACCAGTACTACAGTAGTACTGCAGTACCATTGCAGTACTGGTACTGCAGTAGTACCAGTGGTACAGTAGTACTGCAGTACCACTGCAGTACCAGTACTGCAGTAGTACCAGTACTACAGTAGTACTGCAGTAGTACCAGTACTACAGTAGTACTGCAGTAGCACTGCAGTACCAGTACTGCAGTAGTACTACAGTACCAGTAATGGTACTGCAGTACTCAGTACCGGCACTGCTGTACTACTGCAGTACCAGTACTGCAGTAGTACTACAGTACCAATAGTGGTACTGCAGTACTGGTACTGCTGTAGTACTGTAGTACCAGTACTGCAGTAGTACTACAATGGTACTGCAGTAGTACCAGTACAGGGAAACCTGGGAAACGAGGATATCTTATTGGTCTCATCTGAATTTGCAAATATTGAAATAGTAAACATACAGTATGCATATGTTTACAATGAGGTACCGGTTATAACAAGGAAAAAATGGCGGTCCCACCAACCTCATTATAAAAGGGTTACCCTGTACTTCATTACTGCAAATGAATATACATGTACAATTACAACGGTAAACAAGTGACAATCTATATCCGCTTTCATAGCATACATAAACAATCAATAAAATATAATACAATGTTTTTTTTTTCTAGAATTCAAGTACTGAGTATATATGAGACCCATGTATGATTTTCCCTGTAGGCCTACACCCCATCTGGGGCCCATATGGGCCAAATGGGCTTTGCCAATTTAGTTCCATATTTTCCCCATATACACCACATGGGGCCCACATTGGTTTTGTCAGGGCAGGCATGTAATCTAGAAGATATTCTTCTACAGTGTAAGTGTAGCTAGGTTGAAAGGGAAATTTGTTTTCCAAGGTGGAAACACAGATTTCTCTCATGTGAATATTTGCAAAGTAATGAAATAACAAACAACATACAGTAAATGTATGAAGATGAATTACAACAGACCGCTTCTGCAATTTAGTAAGATTTTATGCATGCTTTCTTCACAAAATTGAACCTTAACAACCACAAAGCTTGACTGAAGGCTTGCCCAAACCAGCAACAGCCAGGGGAATTCATGTCTGTGGAACTCGGTGGAAGGGAGCAGGTGAATGATATGCTTCATTTCTAGGTTGTTGGAAAAGAAATATCCGTAAGTTGTTATGTAATACATTACAGAAACTGTTTGTTGGCACAAGAGATGACACTTCAAACGCTGACGGGAATAGTGATCAATATGATGTACATGGATTACGAAAACATGCAATCCTGATGTAAAGTTAAGTTGAGAGGAGTAGAGAACACAAAGAATTTAAATCTGAGTAGACTTGATGTAGCATAAAATTTAAACTATTTATTATGGAAAGTCCAGCAAATGAAGGAACATATTCACAATGCATGCAAGAAAAAAAATTGTAATGTTCTGTCAATATCATGATACAGTACATGTATAAGGAATTATATGTATTTTCAATTATGATCATATAAATAAAAATGATGCATGAAAAAATTTCCAATACTTGGTTTGATTTTACAGTCCAAGTAGTAGTATGTAGCCGACTTGATCCTGACACTTTTCCTTTTCATTCAAGAAAACACAATCAACATTCTCCTCATTTACAAAAAAAGAGAAGAAATGTCACTGAATGTGATAAATGTCCCACCACAGTCTACAATCACAAAGGCGACAGTCAATCTTTTTCTTAATTTCCAGCTAGAGCCTCTTGCACACTCTTTGTCCTCCTCCTCGTCTGCATGTTTCCTTTATGATCACGCGAGTTGGAAATCCAGTGGCAAGCCCAGTTTGTGGTCTCTTTCTCGCTGGTATCTTGCATCCCTTTGCTTGTGCATACGAATGTATCATGTCTGCAGTAGAAAAGATGATAGAAAAGGAAATGCTAAATTATCAGTACATACCTGTGTATACATACATGAATTTCAAGATTGAAAAAATGAAACATCATGGAAATTTTATTCCAAGTATCCAGATATTGAATCAACCCCCTCCCCCTCCACATTTTGGCGACTACTCCGCCACATAAAATTTTTTGACTGCATCGTTCCCTGACTTTTTACTTTCAAGTCTTGCACATCTTTTGATACTGTCATGACGCTGCATGACATTTTATGTATGCCTGTCAGACTGAAAATGGCTCAAAATGTGATTTTGTGTATAAAGTCTAAGCAAATTGAGTTTTCTCTTCTTATTCATAAAGATATTTATATCTTTATGAATAAGAAGAGAAAACACAATCTAATCATTTTCACTTTCATGGGCTGAAACTAATTAATTTTATCATGATAATGCTTGAAATGGGTTCTGACATAAATTCTGCAGGAAAAAAATGATAAATCAACAGGCCGAAAAAACAAAAAAATACATGTACCTAAGATTACCAAGAAATTAATACAATAAAATACTGAAGAAATTGATTTTGATACTATTTTTTTTTTCAAATTCATTGTTAGAAATGCCACAAAGAATGTTTTCACCAAAAAATAGGGTTGTAGGAGCTTTAATATCTGATAGGGAGCAAAATGCATGATTTTATGCATATACTGTATGACGAAAATTTCCATTTCTTTTTGTATAGCTTGGTAGATTACACCACGGGTAATGAACAAGCCAAATTTCACAGCGATTGTGCAATCAAACGCTGAGATTTGAATCAACCCCTCCCAGGCCACAGAACACTAAAAAGGGCCTGGCCTGGTTAGGGGTAAGAGGAATTCAAAGTTGATTTGATGGAAATCGGATATGGAATAGCTACAAAATCCAAAAAGTACAACTAAAAGATTGTAATAAAATTTGGATTCCACACTCTAATAGGATTGCTCTGTTTTGGACATCACAGCCATTTCAAAATTGATTTTCATTAAAAAAAAAAAAAAAAAAAAAAAAAAAAAAAAAATTGAAATCCCCATGAAACTACATGGTCTTTCATACAGTTGCATTTTACAAGAGGTTTCTCACTATCCCCCCCCCCCCAAAAAAAAACATGACAAAAACCTTAAGCCAAGTCTCAACCAAAACTTTATGATAGAGCTGTGTATCCTATAAAAACGAAGGGAAAAAAAAAAACTTTGAATGTGGAAATAAAAAAAAAATGGCTAAGAAAGTAATTCTGTTTTTGAAGAGGGCTTGGCTTGACTTACTGAAAATAGTACTTGAGACGAAAGCATGGCAACCTTGTAAATCTGCAAACGAAAATGTCCCCTTCATGCTCAACCCGTTGTTGCCATGCAGGTCTTTCTGATCTCATGACCCACAATCTTCTCCAGAGAGTTGCCGCACACCGCCTGCCATTAGGATCCACTGATTCTGAGGATGCATGTCTGAAAAAGAGTTGAAAAGATCAAATCCTTAAATAAAATAAGAGAATTTACTAAACGTAAACAAGCAGCTGACAAGACAAATGATTAATTCCTTACTTTTGTATGAGACATGTAAAAAAACATTCAAATCTCATTTCTCATTTTATGTGACATTTGATTTCATATAAACACTATGTTCACCGTTATTGAATTGATTTGGTTAAAAACTAACAACAGATTACAGAGGACAGAGGTCAAGGGAAAGAAAAATGACACATATAGGCAACACTTTCGAATACTAGTATTTTGCTCACCAATATCTTTCTACCAGCATAAGAAATCTCCAGAAGCTAGAAGGCTGTCGAGCTCCTGGAAAGCTGCCTTTCTCTCGAAGGGGTAATGGCGGCATCGTAGTCTCCTCAGCTCACCAATCTCCATGTTTACTGGTAAAGCAACCTGCTGTGGTGGCGCTCTGCAATTTGAATGTACACGTCCTCATGTTGGTCTAGCCTCTCCAATACTTCAAGCCTATGGAGAGTGAACATCCTCTGATCTGAAAATGCAGATGAAGAAAAGCATTCAAAAGATTAGACGTACTGTCGTGCATATTTTGAATTGATTGTAAGCGCTTTGGGCCTTGTGGGAAAAGCGCACTATAAGTAATAATAATAATAATAATAATAATAATAATGCTTCACAATGGATGAAACAATTAACCACTGGACTGCTGCAGGCTATTACGCACACTGAACACCTGGGTGCTGATGCATAATAATGCATGTGTATCTCAAAACATGCCTTCCAGAAGGGGAAAGATTGGCAAAGATTATATTGCTTGAAATATGAAATAGTGAGGCATCATCCTCTCCTGATCTGCGATACCTCCACAAATCCTTCACAAAGAGCAGCTTTACTTACTATCATCAAAAGATTCATCAAAACCCTTCTTCCCACTGTAGGTCGCCATTTTGAATTGAGACTCTATAGAAACTTTCACCTTGGAGACCAATCAAAACCCTCACAAATCACAGCTAAATCACTGATTTTGGGGGGCACCTGTTGCCCGTACATTCAATCATGTCATTCAGGTGCTGTTTGAACTGTAGGGGTAGCACAGCGCTGAGGCTTCAAATTACACATTATATGAAGACGTAATATTATATTACATGCTCAGTACACAATGGAATGTTGCCAAGGATATTACGTGGTCCGCAGCCAAGTGGTTAAACCCACAAATCTCACAGAAAGTTACTTGCAAAATGCTTGTGATGGAGTGAAGAGGTGTATCCTAACGGTTAGACTGAGCTTTAGCCTTTAGTTGACAAGAACTTTTGTCACAATCATAAGGAATTTGACAAGGAATGTCTTAAATCTAAACGTATGTCTCCTTACAGTTAGCTGCATGCTTAAGGAAGTGCAAAATCAAATTCCGAGCCTCTGTGTCCAAATTCTCATTTTTTAAAGTAAAATGAGGAAAAGGTCAACTTAGGTCTGAACGATCTAATAGTACAGCCAGGTTCCCAGTCAGTAGTTGTGGCTATGGATGTGACATAGGTGGTTACTATTCAGGATATCTGGGTAAAGGTATGATGCAAAGTTGATTGTAGAGTCTAGAGGCAGCTGAAAACTCCCCCGGCTGAACGTAACATACAGTGTACATGTAAATAGATTCTAACGTTATATCTTATGGTAAGGGTACCAGCTATCGGCAGGGTACCTGCTTGACATCGGCACCCTGCGTATTTATCATGGCTGTTTGCGTACGAACGAAAAAGTATGCGCGGGATTACAGTAAGTGTCATTAGCTTTGAAAACAATAAAAACGCAAATCAAACTCACAAACAAACTAACAAACCAAACTAGTAGTAGGGTTGGGGGTACCACGTATCGTCACCCTAAGGATCTGTAGCTTGTTTATTCTAAAAATATAACACAAATCCGCTTTATTCTTACCTCAAATATGCCATAAATACTGCAGTTTTGAATGTCGTGACCGTCTCGTTGATTATGAATCTCCGTTTTAAAATAGCGCAATTTTAGTGCGTGCGTTCCATTTTCTCCGCGCAGCTAAAAAGGGTAGGTATACACGTGAATTTCACAGCATAGGTAATACATGTGAATTTCACAGGCCATAGGTAATACACGTGAATTTCACAGCCATGCGTCGTTACTGAGCGGATGTGTAATTTTTAGCTTGGTTTGTTTGAGTTTGATTTTCGTTTCTTCGTTTTTATTGTCTTTAGAACCCTATAGCTCATAGCTAATGACACTTAATCCCGCGCGTACCTTTTCGTTCTACAGCCATGATACAGCCATGATACGCAGGGTGCCGATGGGAAGGTGCCCTGCCGATAGTAGTAGCCCTAGACATAACACATAACACATGTGCATGTGTTATGTGTAGCCCTAACAATGTTACACATAACACATGCGCTCAGTAACGACGCATGGCTGTGAAATTTACGTGTATTACCTATAAGGGAGGGGTGCCGATCGCTAGAACTAACGTTGTGCAAAGAAAACGGATTGCGTGCACTAAAATTGCGCTATTTTAAAACGGAGATTTAAAACCAACAAGACGGTCACGACATTCGAAACTGTAGTATTTATGGCATATTTGAGGTAAGATTTAGGCGAATTTGTAATATATATTTGGAATAAACAAGCTACAAATGCAATAGGCATATGATAGGGTGACGATAGGTGGTATGGTTGAGTGTTCATAATATCGGACACCTAACGTTTTTCTATCAATAGAAACGTGAAAAATCTCACAATTTGCCTGAAATTTTACTCACGTGTGGAGAAAATACTTCGAATTCACAAGCGCGCACTGAAAATGCGATCTGAGGTACGCGCTCTAGATGGCGGCTTCGAACGCGTGGGGTGTCATTTTTTCCGCACTCAGTTGCCGGGCTCATATCGACCGACCACCCCGCCCTCTATTGACAATACGTATAAAGCGTACTTAAACGCGTTTTTTCGACAAGCTGCTGTTTTTTTCTAGTCGTAATTTTTTTCCCCAATAATATTTGAATATATTTTGAATCCTTCGATATTACTTTTGAAGGACTGTTTGATGAATTTGACTTGATTTTCATTAGGAAACTTTTCATCGTAATTGAAATAAATTAGATGAGTCGGTTTGTTTTTTCACATTCATTTCTCGTTTCTGCATCAACTCGTACGGTCGTAGCGGGCGACAAAATGTTTACTAGTATGTCATGTGTATGTGTATGTAACGTGTGTGCACGATCGTACAAGCGGCGGTGACAATTTTGCGGTCAAAATCGTCAAATTTATTACGGAAGGATAGTCTACATCTAACAACGAGTCAGCAAAGGTAGGCCTAGTTATATGTAGTTACACGATAAACCTTATTCGATTTTGCTAAATTTCGGTAATTTAGAGGGAATACTTAGTTGTTTTCGCCACATTTTACTCGGTAGCGTAGCCCAGTGAAGAATCGAACATCGTTGCGCGTAGTCCCATGCGTACATTTTCTTTCTGTACGCGCAATGCCATTATAATGCGCGGTCGGTCGTTATGGACCCGGCCGGTGGGTTGGACCCCTACCATACCCTCCTCAATCATACACAATCAACATGTAGGGTATACAGTTGTACGTAACTTACCATTAGCTGCAAGCAGCTTTGCTTGATGTGTTGATTGCAGATTTTCCGCTGCCCCATTATACTACAGTCACTTCCTCATGGGAACAACAACGTGAATATTGGGCATTGTCCTTTATCCAGTCCACCACAGGACCTTTTCCAACGCTGTCATCACAGCCACAGGGCATAAAATTTCTTCGTTCTCTGCGCTGCCATTTTGCTTTATACGCGTAGGCCCTATACGTTTTACAGAATTTGAAAATGCAACTCAACGGCGCGGTACTCGATCGACTCGTTGCGTAATACACTGTACTCGCATCGCGAGTGTGCGCACACGCACGCGCGCGTAGCTACTACATGTGCCCCACTCAGTGGTCATAGAAGCAATATGTGCGTGCGCGCGGGCTGGCGATCACACGTGCACTCGATTGGCGCCACAAAATACTAAGTAGACACGAATGGGGGGGGGGGGGGGGGGGGGGCTATCGGAGATCCGGTTAGTACATTTTCGGCGCATCGTGATAAAATAAAACATAGGAAATTTGATCGGATTTCAACTCTTTATGTGCCATGGTGGAAATCCCCTGTGTGCCACGTTATTCTGAGACACGGAGGTAGTCATGCTTACAAAATTCTGTTAGGATCAGCATAGTAGGCAGGGTAAACTAGGTACCATTTGTAGACTTGCCGCTTTTCAAACACGAAATTTCGAATTTACACCCGTGTTTTTCCCATTTTGCAGAGACCGCGGTTCCTTCCATGTTTCTTTGGTAAAAAAAAAATGCAATAAGATAACATCAGATCTTCCTACTATTAATTATCAAACATAATCATTTCGTGTGCGTAATTTTATAGGTCAGCCCACAAAATGCAACAAGCAAAAAAAGATAACGCACTCCAACTTTTTATTAGGCGACACTCGTGGCAAATATGAAAATTGGAATGCGTGTAAAACTCAACATTAACCTTTCCATTTCAATTCAATTAAATGCATTTATTTTCCATACTTCTTATGAGCATTATAACAGAAATCAAACCAGTTCTTTAACCTTTTTTACAATGTGTGGAACACAAAATATTTGGTGTTAACACAATAATTACATGTAGTGATAACTGGTCAAAATCGAAATCGAAATGGGGTTGATTAAAGAGAAGTATGACGGGACCTATATCTTGTTTGGCTGTAAGCCCCGAGTACGTGTTGGCGAAAAAGAAACGGAGAACGGATAGAAGTCAAGACCAGATTATGTCATGGTGCCAAATAAGAAAATGGAGGTAACATTTGTAGTCCCGACTTCCTGTTCTTTTGCTGGTTAGCAAAAATATTGTACGAATATATGATTATAGCTGAAATGATTAATACAATTGCGATCTCTCCGGTTGACAGTAGCGTAAAAAATGTTAAATAACGCAATCCTGTCGCATATAATATATTTAATTTAATGGATGTATATACAACGCGAAGGGATTTTCGGGAAAAGATAAAGAAGCATCTTTGATCCTGGGCGCAACGATAATACATTGTATGAGATTATACAGCCAAAATGATTCATGAAATCTTCGCATTCCCGCTGCATGGGCACCAACAACGTATGACGTATAACCTAATCTCGCAAGTTAAGGTATAAACGTCGCACATACTCTGAAATCATCGCGATCTCGCCGGATGACAGTAGCGTAAAATAGTTGAATAACGCATGTATACGTAATCGGTGTTCAGAAGAAGAAACAAACGCATTTAACTATTTGAATTGATCTGGATTTGTTTATTATCACAATTTTAACAACGCAGTTTACAATGCAGATATTTCTTTCTTTCAGAATGGTCTACGAAGAACAGATTTGCGTAAAATGGATCACAACTTTCTGAATTCAATCATGTCGCATATTTTTCAAGAAGGGATGTACAAAAGGCGAAGGGATTTTCAGAAGAAAATGAACAACGCATCTTCAATCCCTTCGGGTGCAACGATAATACATTGTATGAGAATCTTGATGACAGCCGAAATGATTTATGAAATTATCACATTCCCACTGGGCACCAACAGCGTAAAAAAAAAAAAAAAAAAATCCCACAAGTTACGATAAACGACACATAATGTTATGTTACTCTAATCATCGCGATCTCGCCGGTGGACAGTATATAGCGTCAAAATAATTGAATAACGCATGTTAAGCTACCTAGTCGGTGTTCAGAAAAAGAAATTAACGCATTTAACAATTTGAATAGATCTGGATTTGTTCATAACCACAATTTTTAACAACGCATTTCACAATGAACATTTTCTTTCTTTCAGAATGGTCTATTAGGAACAGATCTGATGTGTAAAAAGAATCACAACCTTCTAGATTCATTCCTGTCGCTTATTTTTCAAGAACGGATGTACAAAACGCGAAGAGATTTTCGAAAGAAAATAACGCATTTTGATCCTTTCGGCCGCTACAATCATAAATTGTATAAGATTTACAGCCGATGTGATTCATGAAATTATCCCATTCCCGCTCGAAACCAGCGTAAAAATGTCTCGCAAGGTCCGGTAAACAACGCATGTATGTTACTTTATTTGCGCTGGTGTTTAGAAAAACTTAAACACATTTTATGCAATCTGATTTTAATGATAATGATATAAGCCTATGTTTCTCAAGAATGTAACGTGCTCTATTATATTCGAAGAGATTTTGGAAGAAAAATATCCATTTCAACCCCGACTTTTTTTGCCTTATTCACAAATAATTTACCTTTATTCTCTCGATAATAGATACCCATATTGTGTGATAACAATGCAAAGGATGTTCTAAACTTTCATCGATGGGTATAATATCATGACGTCGTGCTTGTGTTTTTCTTTGTTTTTGATGCGTACGGTTATAACGAGGTACCGGTTGTAACGAGGTAATATCGCCGGTCCCACGGACCTCGTTACAGCGGGGTTTCATTGTATCAATATTTCAATGAAGAATGTTGGTTTAAATGTGCTGTTTCTGCCATTTACAACAGAAATTTCTGATGATAGTGTGTGAATATTGGGTTGTTTTATACTGTCTTTTTTTTTCTATACATGTATAGTACTTTGCTGTTTCAGCCATTCACAACAGCAATGGGTTGACTTATCAGTGTCACCCATAGGGTGTGAATCCTTGATTGAGACCAATACATGATTATGGTATATTGAATAGAAAGGTGATTTTGTTTTTGAAGCAAAGACTTTAAGGCCGTATGGAGTCAATGATAGCAATGTATTTAGATGAACATTATGTATCTTGACTTACAACTCATGATTTTATAGTCGCCTATATAGAATTTGCAAGTGTATTATCCATTGTGTTTTATTATTAACATGACATGATTAATTCAAAGTATTTTTTTAAGTGTGAACAAGAGAATTTAGATATTAAATAATGGTATTAAGTCAAGGAACACACCAATGTTTTATAAGCATGTGTAATTCTATTTTTCTTTGGGTGGGGGCCAATAATATCATGTACAAATTACAGTGCTGTTATTGTAGAATGTTGAGTATTTCACTGCTGCTATGTTAATGAAGTCAATCATTGGCAAGAATAAAGTCTCTTCGGGCAGGAACCTCACACTATGTCAATGTGTGATTTATTTTGTGACAATGTAAGAACAGTAAAAACCTATTTGAGCTAGAATATTTACCTTACGGTGTGATTTTGTGCTGCATTAAGTCATTGATTAGGTTTAAGACATTGAAATGGGCACTTCTTGAAAAATTACTAAATCATGCATCCAGAGGTTGGCAGCTCTGTTTCAGTCAAAATATGATTTCTTGCATAAATTGGAATATTTAAAAATAGATAGTGAATTTTTTTTTTTTTCAAATATGAAAGTTAAATTGTCCCCGTCAGTAAAAATCTGGTCTGAGGTTAAAATAGCGTTAACCACAGGTACTACAAAGAGGTTTGAGTTTTAGTCCATTGTATGATTTTTTTTTATAGCAGAAATAAATACATGCATGAGCATCACTAAGCTTCTACATAATTATTATTGCAATAGCTATACAGTAATGCAGATTTACTTATAATAGTAGTAGGTCCTACCGACAATAACCCACTTCAAAAAAAAAAAAAAATCAAAAGTACTGCAGTACTCCAACTTATAAACTGCAGAAGAATCATCAATAAAACTACCTCTCAAGTACTGCAATACTATACTACAATGTACTGTGCTGCCTCAAAAAAGCACTACAAAATTTAAATGAGAATGGCATGAGTAATGCAAGTATTTCGATGTAAGGTACTGCGATTTACTGCCGTATATATACTACCATAGAAGTACTGTACTACAGTACTACCTCAAAAGTACTGCAAAATAACGAGAATGGCGTGAGTACTGTAAGTACCTCGAAGGTACTGCGATTACTGCCGTACTACCATAGAAGTACTGCCGTAATACCATAGAAGTACTGCCGTACTACCATAGAAGACGTGTTAGTACTGCAGTACTACCTCAAAAGTACTGCAAAATTACAATAAGAATAGCGTGAGTACTGCAAGTACCTCGAAGGAACTGCAATTACTGCCGTACTACCATAGAAGTACTGCAGTACTACCTCAAAAGTACTGCAAAATTACAATGAGAATAGCGTGAGTACCATTGGTACTGCAAGTACCTCGAAGGTACTGCAATTACTGCCGTACTACCATAGAAGTACTGCAGTACTACCTCAAAAGTACTGCAAAATTACAATGAGAATAGCGTGAGTACTGCAAGTACCTCGAAGGTACTACAATTACTGCCGTACTACCATAGAAGTACTGCAGTACTACCTCAAAAGTACTGCAAAATTACAATGAGAATAGCGTGAGTACTGCAAGTACCTCGAAGGTACTACAATTACTGCCGTACTACCATAGAAGTACTGCAGTACTACCTCAAAAGTACTGCAAATGTACTATGATTACTGCAAGTACCTCAAAAGTACTACGAGTACTGCAGTAGTTCTGCTATAATACTGCCGTACTACCATAGAAGTACTGCAGTACTACCTCAAAAGTACTGCAAATATACTATGATTACTGCAAGTACTTCAAAAGTACTACGAGTACTGCAGTAGTACTGCAATAATACTGCAGTATTTCCTGCAGTACTTGAAGTACTTTTTCACATGGGTGACCATGTTTGCTATAACAGGAGTACACTGTAGGACCCTACTGTAAAAGTGGATATTTCATGCAAGTAATTTTTTTTTTTTTTTTTTTTTTTTCACTCAGCCAGGTAAGATGAATTACATGTTTTTAATTCCACAGATTCAGACCATTAATTACTGGAACATATGGCATGCAAAAAAAAAAAAAAAAAAATTGAATGCCTTTTATTTTTGCCCTAGCCTCTGGTTGCATGTAATCTACTGGTATGGGAAAATTTTCACTTTTGCAGTTTGCACAAACACACACAAACACCAAGGATTCACTGGGTCCCATTTGCTTGATCTTAATAGACCATTTCTGTAATTTATCACAATTAATGGATGTTTGTTTTCTAACAGCCTAGTAACAGAGCATTTCATTCAATTGCTCTCTCCCATTAAGTTCCATAGGTAGGAATTTGCCGAGTTGTTGCTGGGTTTGGCAAGCCCCCGGCAAGCTCTGCAGTTGTTTAAACCAACTTTTGTGAACAAAACATTCATAAAACCTGAATACATTACAGAACCGGTCTATTGCAAGAAGCATAGAATAATATTTGCATACATGTTGTGTTTCTCTTTTTCCTTTTTTATTTCATGATGCTTTCTAAAACCTTCAATGGCTTGTCATGACAATCAAAAAGAATGTTTGATACCTCCGTATTGTCAATCCTGATATATGCTTCACACATTCTCGGCATTCTGCATTCTGCCCTATTGCCTGGAAACCAGCAGTTCTTTACACTTGGGCATGATACAAACATATTTGCTGTAAGTGTCAGACAACATGTGTATCATACCCACGGACACCACTCTGTACTCTGGGAGTTCTGTCTGAAAATGCCTGGTCACATTTAGATGATAAGTACTGTGATGTACACTGATGTGGCAGTTATTTAATGAGCTCAATTATTTCATGCAGAGTGACTTGAAAGACAACTGTTTGAGTGGCTGAAATCTAGATTTAAAAAAAATAACAAACAAAAATAGATGAAATTAGACTCAAGTACCATCCCTTTAAGAAAGAAAAAAATATCGATTTCCCAACTTAAAAAGGATGCATTTTGCATTGTTTTATAAGAGGCAGTAATTTGACATGTTTTTACTTTTGGAATATCAGTTGACTCACAAATTTGCAAGAATGGAAATCCCCTGAAACATGGAGTAAACAGTATAACACATTTATGCAGACATGAGAGCTACAAGACTTCAAGCATTCAGGTATGCAATTCATGTCACAATTTCCATCACAGACAGCCATCTGGTATGGCAGGCATGAGGAGACATGTACATGTACCAGTAAAAGAGTCTTCAAACTGTAGAAATTTATACCAGTTAGGACGGAATACAATAACATTTTACAAAATACTCTTTGTCTCACTAATAAAGAACTGATTAGATGTACACAGCTTACTACATACAAAAAGTCAAAAATTTCATTACAGACTGTATTTCAAGATACATTTTGTAGATACATGTAGGTCAAAAATGATGAGGCCATTTGATCTGTACATCATACATGTATAGATTACACACAAAAGTCTGATGGCATACAAACACAAAAATTCTATACTGGGCTCCTTAACTTTACCTTATGAAAATTTCAAAACATCGTGTGGCTGCTCTGGTCTTGGTTTGCTCACCCTCATTCGCTTGCTCCAAAACAGCAAGAGGGCCTTGTCAAAAGGCTACAATATTCACATCACTCTCCCATTTGGTTGAGAGAGGACAGATAAATTCTGAAAACAAACTGTGTATAGTAAGACCTATCACATACACATACATCAGTGTTGCTATCATTCTCAACCATATGCATATCGACAACAGGGCTGTACGGTCCCAGACACATTATACCAAGTATGGTATAACTTGGAAGCATACTGCAGATTCATAGTAAACAATCTTAAGGGCTGACAACACAATTTTTCCTCTCTTTTTTTTTTCCCATAGAGGTTTCTGTTCTCTCTGGGTTCCTTAAGAAACAAAATACCCCCATGAAGAGAAAAGTTAGGAATATGAAAAATGTCTTTGTTATGTATAAGTACGGTCATATGACTGAAAGTTCTTTGCTTTTCTTTTTTTGAGAATACATCAGCTCAGAACGAATCGAGGTGTAGCAGAGACGGTAGAGGTGCAAAATGTGCACCTTCTCTAGACAGTCTTTCACTGTGATTTGGAATAACAGGGCTGTATGGTCCCAGACACTGAGTGGAGTCAGGGGTCTTTCCTCTGGAATGTGAACCTCATGTTGGAGTCCTTGAAACCATCAACTTTGCCTGAAACCTGAAGAGAGTGAGAGTACAGGAACAAATAAAATGAAACTCCAGAAATAAGTATATGTATACATATAATATACATCAGAGAGGGCATTAGTAAGAATTACCCACATAAAGGTTTGGAAGAGTCCAACATGCCTGAGGTGATAGCTGAGGGTGTTTGGACTGTTTCAAAATGAGTGTGGGTAATTTTAATTATGCCTGAAGAAAATAATGTGTATCATTTGCTTTATAAATTGATAAAGCAGATCCTTTTCACTTGATAAATCACCCTTTCCATGAGTGAACAAATAACAAAATCTTGCCAAGTTACAATAGTGTCACCGAAATGCCAATGTCCAGTCATTACACTTTACTAATGACCAGTCATATACAAAATCATGTGTCAGCCAAAATAAATGCTTGTTTATGTGTACACTCTCAGTTGAAAAGGATGTGCTTCATCGATCGTCACATTATAAAAACAATCAACACACAATACATTGTAAACTTGAAACTTTGCATGGTATACTGCAGGCAAATGTAAAGAGTAATTTGAATTCCCAGTATTTGTGCTTAGCGGGTCTCGGCACTAACAGGAAAGTTCTGACTCCATATGCACGACTTTTGCCTACTCCAACGCTATTTGGTACAATGAGGAGTGTGATATTGAATCAAAGTGTCCATATCAGCAGGTAGCATGAAAAAATCCAAAGCATTCCAAACAGCTTCATGGAAGTGTAAGAATTTGTGAATTTCTGGCAAGAGAAGGCGGTTTGGTGTAAGGCAACATCCTATACATAATTAACTCTTGCTATAAAATCAACCTCCTGGTAAAATCACTCTGTAATACATCAAGAGTTTGTCACATTAGACAAGTAAACTAACAAGAGTGTGAGTTTATGATGCAGCAGTATGATTTCAATTTTGTGTCTTGTTCTCTATAATGATAGTCCACTGCACTATGCTGATGCCAACTGAATATTGTGGAATTTGTGATGACTGGCAAAACAGATGGAATGCAAATAACATTTTAATTACCCATTACAAATCTATGTAGCAGTGTGATGTCAGAATTAACACAAATAATAGTATGATGTCAGATTTTACACAGATAATGAGAGTGTGCTACATTCAGCTAGACACAGATTGCAGGAGTTGAGAAGATCACAAAACAAAGCAGACCTCGATCTACTTGCATATATGGATTTTACCTTCCCTTACCCACAATCCCACTCATACTCCCTGCCTACATCCCCTATGGCTATCCCATCCCAGACAGCCACACTCCATTCACATCCCCCACCCTACCCTAGCCAGCTATACCCCATTCACATTCCCCACCCACATCCCTACTGACATCCCTACCCCAACCCCAGCTAGCCTGGTCATGTAACCTACATGTACCTGGCAGCCAGCATTCTTGGCCATGGCTGTGACCTTGTCCACAAACACTTGAGACTGTTCTCTGTTCAGCTCCAGCATGTATCTCGCCGTCTCACAGATGATTGCTGCACTGTCTGCAAACACGGCAGAGATGTCTGGTGTGAGGTGATGGACCATGCTATGGTAGAGTGGAAGAGAAAAGATAATCAGCAATAAGGGGTCAAGTTATGGACAATGAAATACAGTTTAAGAAATAACGTAACAATCCATTTCACTGGAGGACCACAGACTATGACAGGGCTCAAGTGCAATGGTATGTTATGGTCTTTACACAATATGCAACGCTGCATTTCAGAAATGGACAAGTAAAAAATGGGGGAAAAAAAATAGTTACCTACTGGCCGACAGACAGGTCGAACCAGTAGAAGAAATGGAAGAGTGTGCAGCCCCGCAATGTTACAAGTCCGTTGGGCCACATCTTTAAGAACAGGACCATTTGAATTCTTATACATGACAATCCCAATACATTTGTATTAAGTTACAAAAGTCTTTAATATACCATTCAACAACTAAAGGGGATTGAATTTGTTCTGTCCTCACACTGCAGGGAATCATCAATGCACATGTTTATCTCTGCCACACCTGACCTGCTCCAAGGTTCTGGTCATGTTATAGCACTCCTTATGCAACTAGATCCTTCTTTCACACACTAAGTAAAAATAGGATCATTTAAAAAGTTAATTGTTTTGTAAATGCACGATTGTGACCAATGCACATGTTGCAATACGAGGTGTGTCAGAAAAGTTCCAGGACTGGTGTCATAAAAGACTTACTAGTATTTCAAACCCAAACTTTAGACTTTAAAGAGGTTTCACCTTCAAAGTAATCTATCTGGAGTATCTAATTGTGATCTTAGCTCTCTGCAGCCATCAAATTTTTTTTTTTCTACATGATTTTATATACACACCCTCTGTTTCAGGTCGTTCAGCAATGAGGACAGAGCAGCGAACAAACTTGATGTTTCTGGTATGGTTGGAGAAAACTCCGTCAGAAGCACTGAGATTGCTGCAGCAAGTGTACAGAGACGAGACGATGTCACACACGTTTTTAAGTGGTGCAACAGGTTTAAAGAAGGATGAGAGGTTGTTGAAGATGACCCCAGGAGCAGAAGGCCCTCCACGACCAGGACTGAGGTCAACATTGAGTGCGTCAGGCAGATGGTGCATAGTTATCGTCGACTGACTGTTCGAATGATGGCAAATGAGCTGGGCACGAATCGGGACAGCATCTGGAAGATTCTCACTGATGATGTGGATGTGCGGAAAATATGCGCAAAGATGATGCCAAAACTCCTGAGTGATGACCAGAAGAATCAACGCATGCAAGTTTCATGCCCAGCTCACTTGCCATCATTCGGACAGTCAGTTGATGATAACCACGCACCATCTGCCTGATGCGCTCAATGTTGACCTCAGTCCTGGTTGTTGAGGGCCTTCTGCTCCTGGGGTCATCTTCCACGTCCTCTCGTCCTTCTTTAAACCTGTTGCACCACTCAAAAACATGTGTGCATGACATCGTCTCATCTCCGTACACTTGCTGCAGCAATCTCTGTGCTTCTGATGGAGTTTTCTCCAACCATACCGCAAACTTCAAATTTGTTCGCTGCTCTGTGCTCATTGCCGAAAGACCTGAAACAGAGGATGTGTATATAAAATCATGTAGAAAAAAATCCGATGGCTGCAGAGAGCTAAGATCACAGTTACATACCCCAGATAGATTACTTTGAAGATGAAACCTCTTAGTTTGAAGTTTGGGTTTGAAATAAATCTTTTATGACACCAGTCCCGGAACTTTTCTGACACACCTCGTATGTGTGTGTGCAGTTACTTTGTTCCATACATTGATAAGTTGAAAGAATCTGCAGTCCTACAAACCATCTGCAATCAAGACTGTCCAGTGGACCAACAGATGCTTATGTATGCAGTGTGATGATAGACAGAATTCTAATATCTGTGACGTGACACTGAAAACAGTGATTACGAATTAATTGCTATTCTTCTGAGTAAGATCATCAAACTTTGGTAAGAAAGACAGCCATGTTCTTAAGCCAATTCAGTTGCTGGTTTAGAATGGAAACACAAATATATGTTAATGGTCGTATCAAAGGGAGAAACAGCAAACAACTCACCTGTTGGAAAAGTAGACTATATCAAATGCCTTCTTGTATTTGCTCTTCTTATGTAACTCTCCAGCTGATCCCACAGGTAGATAATGGATCTCAACATCCTCTAATGGCATGAGTTCTTGTTGTTTCTTTGTTTCCTCTTTTGATGACATCATGTCTCCAACTTCTTCCTGCCTTTCAAATCTTTCCCTTTCTCCAGCATCATCGGCTTCTTTTTCTTTCTCCTCCATCCCCTTTGCTTTTTCCTCCTCCTCCTCTTCCTCTTCATCTTCTTCAGTGATCTCGACTAGCTTGCTCTCAGTCTTTGATTCAGTTTGCTGTGGTTTGGGAGTTGGCATCACATATTTCTGTCTGTGCGTGAACTCGTGGAGGAGGGACAAGACGTTGTACACGGATATCTCTTGGCATGTCTGAGAAGAGATTTAGATGAACAGAGCTTCGATTGGAATGGCATGAAACAGTTTGGAAAGAGCTATTTTGAATTTACACTGATAATAAAATGAAAAAAAACAACAACACACACATAAATCTTATCAAAGCAAAAAAGTCAAAGAGAAAAAAAAAATCAGAGACTTAAGTCAAGAAGACAAAAATCTAAGACATACTACAACAGCTTCTTAGCACATACATATGTGTGGGAATATTGCAAAATGATTGGATTCAGCAGGGCTTCTTACAAAGCAAGAATATAAAAGTGTACTTCTTAAATTACCTTGATCCACTGTCATGAACAGAAAACATTACCTCCATGCAAGTGAGTTTTGTTACACTTAAATTAGTATATAATGCCTTACAAAGTGACACATGTAATTCAACCTCTCAAAGAAACCCCTGCCAAGAGTATCTCAATGTGCACCTTGGTGTAGACGCCATTAGCTTTCTTGAAGAAGCTCTCCTCCTCACATTCCAGGCCATAGCTGAGGTAGGGGCTACACGTGATGTCACCCCAGTAGCCTCTCTCAGCAACCCTCTCACCTCCCTGCACCATGTGGAAATGCAAAGCAAGCAAACAATCAAACAGAGTTCAACTAAACCCTTGCTGTCATACAATGTTTGCAGTAGGAAATTATGCAATAGATTCTGCTCTAAAAATTTTGTGGATCTATCTGAACAAAAGCTTCACAAAGTCTTGTATTTCATATCATTACTAGTCCCTTAAATTGAGGCAAGACATAATAGTTAAGATACCAATAACAATTTTTTGAATTTAAAGCAATCCTAAATTATCATTATCATCAGAGATAACCTTATATGACTTTTTTTTCACATTTAGGACTGCAACTTTGGCATCCGAGGGTTACATTGAGATGGTTCACACATCTTTTATAATCATGGCAAATGGTATACGAATATCTGCACACATACACCTCCCACTACTGTAAAACGAGGAATGTTCACATGCATTTTAATTTCATGAATTTCAGGAGCACCAAGATTCGCAAAATTAAAATGCACGCAAAATTTCTTGTTGACACTATATGCATTGAATGCCAGTGGCAATTCGCGAAAATTTCATGCCAGGAAAAAGGCCGTTTGCTCCAATTCGCGAAAATTTCGTGCCACTAATATATCATGTTTTACAGTATCTAATGCTGTAACAACTTTCACCTTTCTTATGACAAGTCCCGAGGCCATGGTCCTATTTGGCACGCTGTAGTCCGCTTCTCGCAGTTCAAATCCCATGCCTGTTTCCCTCCAATAGCCGTACTCTCGGTTGTTCATCACCCCTTTCCCTCGGTCGCCCAGCTTCATGCTGTAGTCCCAGTCAAAGGCTCCCTTGCGGGAGTCATAGCGCACTTCAAGGTGCTTGCGGAGTCTGTTGTCCCTGTTGACATCATGGAGAGTGAGAGGTGGACAAGATTAATTAGAGAATTTTCGTTGTCATTCTAAAGGGCATATTGGTCAAATGACACTGGGGAGAGCTTGTCTTTTTTTCTATATCATTTCAGAAAATAAAAATTCAAATGTGCACAGGAAAATGACAGCAAGTGAAAGAGTTAAGCTGACCAGCTACAAAATTTCAATCATTACCTCACCATTCTATCACCAAGGTTGAGTTCTGGGCCCCATTTTATCAAAAGATATAATTGATTATAAATTTCCTTACCACACAGGCTGCCATAGACTTACGATAGAAATCAACTATATAATCAATTCTAACTCTTCATAAAACAGGGCCCTGACATGTGAAATGTAATACCTCATGATGTAGTCTCACTGCAGGAACATAGCCAGTCAATGTTTTATTGGGAAATCATAAAAATTTAAAAGAAATATTCCTTCCTCTAAAATCACACATTTCTGTCTTGATGAAGAAATGGAGATGTAAATGTTGTAAGCCGGGTTAATGATGACACTGACAGTCTCCAGTTGACGTTGCATAGATTTTATTGAACAAATCAAACAGTCTCAGTCTCCCGATACATGTATAAACTCCGTTACTCCGTATCATGCGTACATCCAATGCGCCAGGATGCATCCAATGCGCCAGGATAACTAGACTCTATACAGAATAACAAATATAGTCGAACTTTTGATTATTCGACATCAAAGAGCTCGCAGAGACTATGTCCACGTCCATTTGTCTCACAAGTCAAAATCAAAGTCAAGAATCAATTAAATCTGCGTCATCTTCTCATGAAAATAAAAGTTGCGTTGTGCCCATGCCAACCGTAACCACACGCACACTGCGCCATTGGCATGGACACAACGCGCATCAACGCATTGACGCAACAATAACAGATCGCATATTTCCATTTACCACAAACTTCCCCGCGATTATATAACACAACCATGGGTTATATAATCCCAATTACATCATATCATTTTCATAACATTGTACATAATAATACATAACAAAAAATTCCCCGCTCTTCATGTCAAATCATTATACACTTTACAGCAATCCCATATAGAGCGGATTAACAGTAGATAATCACTAAAATATATTTCAGGAAAGCGTGTGTTCCCCGCTTTTCCAGTCAAATATACAAACGCGGAAATACTACAAAATCGAACATTATTTTTGAAATCTGCCAAAAGCTGAAACTCTTGAACCTTCCAAATTAACAGTAAATCATACAAACTCAGATACATGGCATAAAGGTTCTGGCCAAGAGAATAACACATCAATACGTTATCTTCAGTTCCGCTTCAATGTATAGCTCAGTTGTTCCACATTGTCAGTAAGCAATGTTCAGATTCTCCGGGAAAATGGTCTTGGTATAAGCCCAGAATAACGTCAAACGTGCCGTAACAGAACAATGTTCTGCGTCGTATATAAAACCATACATTAATGTCTGTATCAATTAAGATTTATATCGAGGCACAACATAGACAGGTCTCTTAATACATATGCAAATTGTACATACAACACGACAACTTCCCCGCGATTATATCATACGACCCGTATGATAATAATCTATCTTCTAAGAGTAATATTTCTCAATTACTCAATATTACACAATTATATCAGGAAATGCAACACTTAAAACAAAGTGAAGTCACGGAATATTAGAATTCACTACTAACAGAAATGAGCTTCCCCGCTTTAGCAAGCATATAATAATAAAGGTAACTTCCCCGCTTTATGTGTCATATCGTCACAGTCAACAATTTGCTCATTGACAAAACTTCACACAAATTAAGGGATCATTCAAAGCATGAATTTTCGACCATCTATTCTCATTATCAAAAGTTTCTGACTCACTGAACAACCACTAATATTGTCAGAATGCCATGTTGTTCAGCTGCCAACAAAACAATTAAAACAATAGCCATAGTTCCTTCGTTTTTCCGCGTAATAGTGATTTCAAATGCTTTCATATCACTATTCCAATATCTCATTAAAAACTTCTTATCAATCACATATCAATTAAAACAACCATATTATATTGATAACCATTTCTCGCATTGCATCTCTAAATTGGCATATAGTTCCTAATTCCATTGCTACTTGAGATGGTACACAAGTTTCAGCTGCAGTCATGAACGTATATAATTATATACACTCTAGTAAGCGAATCAAGTCACAACGAATTCCATGGACGGACAACGAATTTCTAACCTGCAGCGACCAAGCTTTCATGAAAATTCGGTCTCCAATTGGACTCCCAGGGCCCCCATACCGTTCCCTGAACATGACATCCATTCTTCCACACGTTACAGATAGGTATGCATGCCTCCCTTGTTATTACATCATTGACAACAATGTTACCATGAGTAATATTCCCCTCTTTTGAAATTGACCACTCCTTTGGCGCTACGTGAGTGCTTGTAGGTGGCTGCACTTTTGCATGCTTTTGGACATCCTGACCTTCATGTGATAATTCGGGACCCCTCTTGGTACCCTCTCCCACAGGTTTTGCAATTAGAAGCGACCCAGCATCTAAATCCTTTGCATCAACCTGTTCATCACATGACTCATGTCCATGTCCCCCAGCATCAATTTCTGCACCACCCTCATCTACATCAACGCAACCCAGAATCTGCGATCCCCCATCCAAAAGAGTAGATATGGCATCCTCCTTCTCCTGTCCCGCTGTATCTGAGGAAAGATCTAGCTGCTGAGCAACCGGGTCAGTGAACACTCCTTGTGTTCCAGCATCAGCACTCCCAGTTTTCAGCCCATCTCCCTCTAGCATACAGTCTTCACGGAGAACTAACAGTGCTTCTCTCCTAAGCACTTCAAATCGGCATCCCCGATTTTTCATGTGCAAACGCCTCAACAAAATTCGTTCCCTCTCATCCCGTGTTCCACTGACAAACTGGCTGGACAGAGCTTCGTCTCTAAGCTGCCTCAGAGCCGCAGCTTCCTTCTCATCGTCTGCAGCATCTACCAATTTTGCATAAAGACGCATGAGAGCCCTACTGAAGCCTGCCAAGTCTTCATCATCACGTTGAACACGTTTATAGAACAAACACCGCAAATAGTGAGAATTCTCTCGACTAAAACACAGGCGGAGAGCTTTTACAATCTCTGTAAAACTCCTCCGCTTCTCGTCCGACAGACAATAGCGAATCTCTTCTCTTGCTGGCCCTATGAGGTTGTTCACTAAAACTCTAGCCTTTTCCTCATCACTTAAACTGAAAGGCTCAACAGTGAGATTGAACATTTCCATCCAATTAGAAAAAGGTGTTTCTGTGCCATCTTCACAATACCCACTAAACTTTTCAATTAGTGCATGGCCTAGAGCGAGATTTACACACAATCCTTTCATTGCCTGTCCAAATGAAGAGAAATTATCAATTTGCGCATCCTTATGAACAAACTGTTCACACATGACTAATTACGCAGTTAAACTGACCAATTTCAAACATGAAACGTAATGCCCAAATAATGGCATCATAGGTCCAAAATCTGCATGAAGTCCAATCGGTTAAACGAAAGTTCAGCATCATCCATTATTTCAGTTACAAAATACTTGCTCAGTGCGTGAGATGCCATATCGCAGCTCTGTAACCGTCGATTTCGCATCCCGATTGATGTTCAGCCGCCCCCAACGCACGCCAGCGCACTCCGACGTCCACAGCAAAACTCCCGACGGACCATCATCAGCTCCAGTCTCCAGCCCACCATCGACGAGCCTGATCATCATGAAGCTGCCTCACAGAGTAGTGCTGCTCTACCAGGGCTGATCAACGTAGATCGATCTACACCATCAAGATCAAGATCAAGATTACCCAGCACTCCTCCATACTCCTGTCCGCTACCTAAGTGTAGTCAAAACAGCAGGTCTCCTCGGAGCGAAACGTGGACCATTATTCCGTCATACTCGAGGCTGTTATTCGTCGAACAGGGTTCTTCAACTGGATGAAGTGGATCACTCCGTCAGGCTGTCATCATCCCACTCCTGACACCATTTGTTGTAAGCCGGGTTAATGATGACACTGACAGTCTCCAGTTGACGTTGCATAGATTTTATTGAACAAATCAAACAGTCTCAGTCTCCCGATACATGTATAAACTCCGTTACTCCGTATCATGCGTACATCCAATGCGCCAGGATGCATCCAATGCGCCAGGATAACTAGACTCTATACAGAATAACAAATATAGTCGAACTTTTGATTATTCGACATCAAAGAGCTCGCAGAGACTATGTCCACGTCCATTTGTCTCACAAGTCAAAATCAAAGTCAAGAATCAATTAAATCTGCGTCATCTTCTCATGAAAATAAAAGTTGCGTTGTGCCCATGCCAACCGTAACCACACGCACACTGCGCCATTGGCATGGACACAACGCGCATCAACGCATTGACGCAACAATAACAGATCGCATATTTCCATTTACCACATAAATATTGGCATCCATTGTCTCACCAGCATTTTGCAATGTCAAATGTTCTCAGATCTGGGTTTCTCCAGAACTTCAGAATAGCCTCCATGTGGTCTCTCTCTTTGAACTTGAGGGCTGATAGATGGAGTGACGGGATTCTCAGGGATAGATATTTGTCATCCGTCACCAGCCTGGGGAAAGAAAATGCACACATCATTGCCTGTCATTCTAAGTACACTATAGGTTGTACAAGAAACATGTCAAAATGAATCATAATTTAAGCGCAGATACGTGTGCAAAGTCCTCTTTGTAATAAAATGAAATGATAAACTTTTGATCATTAACTTTTCTGACCTTTAGCAACTCACACTGATCTCGGCAGAAAGAAATTTCTTAATAGTCATTATAGTCCACTCAATACAGTTCTAATTTGAGGCCAGTGTGTAATTTCTTCCTATAAATATGAAGATGGACAATTTAAGAAGACTTGAAGAAGCAAATGGGAGTACAGTGAATCAATGACATCAATACCTCATCTAATGTACAAATGATGTTGTGACCAATATCACTCAATGCTGAAACATGCAAAATTCTCTGATTTAATAATTCTGTAATATTTTATTCAGTTTTAATGCAACTCTTACTCTTCAAAGAGCCCAATTTCACCTCATCTATTTATCTAAACATAGATATGAAGTGAATTGACTGTAATTGTGTACAATTGTAATTTGCGATATGTTTGATTTCCTGCCAGCTTGTACAGTAGATGATGCCAAGCAACAACTAAAGAAAAGAAACCGTGGACCACACTTGACTATGGCATGATAGTTTTTTGGTTTGTTTGTTTCACTTTTCCATCTGAATAGGCTGATGGACAGCCCATATTCAGCTGCACTACTAGCCGGTCTTCCATGAGGTCCAGTTGGATGTGAGGTGGGACCACTTCACCAGGTTTATACACTCTGGGCATACAAAGTGGAGTGAAAAGTAGTCTAAAGACAAGACCACATCCTGCCTTGATGGTGGCTGTGTTGTGCACACATACCTGAGAAGCTCATTACTCCGAGACATGACATAGTCAAAAGTCTGCTGCCTGATGAGGGTGTTGCCAAAGATTTCCAGGAAACT
Source organism: Diadema setosum (assembly GCF_964275005.1). Lineage (NCBI taxonomy): Eukaryota > Metazoa > Echinodermata > Echinoidea > Diadematoida > Diadematidae > Diadema > Diadema setosum. The sequence goes on along the minus strand of NC_092703.1, from coordinate 16,687,624 downwards.
CTCCGTCTTCTCCTGGAGGCCCAGGTCAAGGGGGGATTCCAGCCAGAGGTGAAGGAGCAGGAGCTGACGGACGTACACCTCAAGGTTACCTTCTATGATGTAGAACTGGGCATGAGAGGACACTGCGGATTAGTCTTAACCCCTTTCCTACTCAATTCTGAAGTCCCCATTGACTCTGCACAGCACTCCTAAGGCTTAACATGTAGAGAGTTAAGTTGGTTTGAAGCACAGGCACTGACAGGACCACACTTCATATTCATGACTATGGCAAAGTACTACTACACAGAACAACAAGTAAGGAAATGCTTGTCCGTTAGCCCTGATCTATTCATGGCACAATGAGACAGAGCATTCAGAATAAGCTATCACGCACAGCTTTGATGAAGCCATGTATAATAAAAACATGACTTTAACCCATGATTTCAACACGATACAAATAGAAGAGGACCCTACTGACGAAGGCTGGATAAGCCCCTAAAACAACAATAACCAAAAAAGACAATTTATGCTAAATTGAATAAAGATCATCTGGTTGTGATGTCATTTCATGAAACTCTGTTCATTCTGCCCTATCAATAAATGAAATCGGTTGTTATTTGAAGCAAACAAACAAAAAAGGAAAGAAAACTCAACAAATAAAACACCTTCCCCCCCCCAAAAAAAAAAAAAAAAAAAAAAATAATGGCGGTATTCTGCATTGATTATGTTGCACTTGTACAAAAAAAAAAAAAAAAAAAATATATATATATATATATATATATATAATATGTATATTAATTTAATGTAATCAATCTTTGATATACTAGTAGTACAGAGGAAGACTGTAGTATTTAATCATAACCTATTATCAGTATGATACTACCACTGCATTTTTTTTTTATTTTTTATAGAAGCAGGCATACTTGTAAGTTGTATGTATGTCAATCCTTATGCTAATCCATTGCTGTAAAGCATCTTTTAAGTATTATTTCTTGTAATGTTTGTTGATAAAATAAAAGAAAAGTCTTCTAACTTACTTTCAGCAGTTTCCTTCTGTGTCTCCATGCTCTAGCCACTGTGGTCAAAACATGCCTGATATCTCCACTACCAACCACAAGAATTTGTAGACTTCCACCATTCGATGAATCAACTTTCAAATCCTTGACCTTCTCGATCACATCTGGGAGATTGGAGGGAACAAAGAGTGTGAATTAAAAAATTTAATGAATAACAAGCCTAAGTAAATTAATGATGGGCTATTTTTGTGCTCTAACTAATTCATAAGGCATGATCATATCTGCCATTTATCAACACGATATGTAATTTGTGGCTCTCACAGATACAGTTTCTTACAGTTTCTTAATATTTTGTTTTATATTTTGGGTAAAAAATGTATCCTCTAGTGATTGGTTGAAAGAGCTTCACATAATTATAGGCAATTTCAGTTTTGTCAGAATGTTGGCATGTTTGACACATCATGAAGTACTATTTGCAAAATGATGTCACAAAGAATTCTGAAATAGTGCGCAGCTTTGTACCATTACTCTGTGAATTGTAACAATTTTTAACAAAACTGTTGTGAACTGAAAACTGAGAACTGAAAACATAAGAACTCCACAAAATCTCATTTTTCATAAACTTAATACTGACCTACAGTATATATTAAATGGTAATATCATTTCCTGCTTTCTGAAAGACGTATGTCAAGTGCTCTTTTATTATGTTAGAAAAGTGAAACATTTTGAATTTTCTTTTACAGTGTATATTTTTTATTATTGTTGTCCATAATGACAGCATGAAGTGTAGTTGAAGTACTGGTACTAAAACTAGTTGTCTCCTTATCACGAGATGATGGCACTAAAACATTAAAAATTATAAAAATTTAAACTTAAAATTATAACTTTTGAATTGATTGTCCAATTTTCCTAAAACTTTCATTTATGTGTTCTACTGATATTGCTGCTTCCACTCAATGCACACATTTTCATTTGGACTTTGGTTTCCTTTAAGAATTAATGATTTGGATAAATCAACATTAATACTGCTATACTTCACGCGATCGGCCACATGAACTCCCGATTATTCAAAATGGCCATCAGTGAAAGACGATGTACCATTCGCACATGCTGCATATAATCAAGGAGGTTCAAGAAAATGGAGTCACAACTGTCTTATTTCCTTTGAACCCATGTTAGATGCTGCCACTGGAAAATATTTGAAGCATGTGCCAAACTGGATCTGCCATGCAGATAGGAATACATTGACAATTGACAAATATTTTGCATAATCACCAGCCATTTCTGAGGAAGATATGTCTTTCTGATGGTACCTTTCGCCATCCCTACTTACATGTATAAAAGATAGGTGATATATCATAATGGTAAAGACACAGGGATGCGCGAATAGAAATTGTGCAAAGAATGATGACATAAAAATGAAAATTACTCGACTGGCCATGCCCGGCCGCTTATCTGATATATTTATTGATAAAGATTTATACTTATGAGATTATTCCATTTCAGTTTTATTTGTCGGAATTACCGTATTCACCGGCGCAAAGGAAAAGTGATAACACTGGCTTTCTTGGAGGGTACAGTTTTAAACACTTTCACATGATACAGCTCTGATTTACACTTGTGCACATATTTTTGGACGGGATTGACTTTTGTTTTACATGCTTTGCGCATCATTAAGTGAGATTTCATTTAGATTTAATGAATGAACAAGCAAAATATAGCCAACATTATGTCAACGCTCAAAATGAATCTCCAGATTGCTCAGCAAGACGGCGGCATCAAACCCGGCATCAAAGGCACAAATGCACGTGTGGAATTCTTTTGTAGGGTTTATTGTACATCAATAGAAAACTGACAACTGTTAGAATAATTACAGCCAGTTGGAACACCATCTCTTAAACCTCCATTATATAATCTTCATTTTCGGGAAGTTGTGAATTGTGTACAGTGTATGTCAATATTGATAACATAGAAATGAAGTCTAATTTTAAATGAAGATTGTCTTTAAGGAGTTTGAGGTGACAAAAATCACATCAAGTATCAAAACTCAACGCAGTTGCCATGTTCGCTTTGTGTTCGCTTTGTTGTTGTGCACCACCCTGGCAGAGACTCCAACTCTCCTGCTTTTGACGGGAAACCTCCCGCCGAAAGCCCATTTTCGCAAAATCTCTCGTTCCCTTGGCTCTGTGTCTCCCGCTTAAGATGCATTTTCTCCCACTTGAAATGATCTCTTACATAGTGCCATCGACCGTGTTGAAAAATAAGCCTGAGATAGCACGAGAGAGCATCTAGAACCCTAGAGTTTCCAGCTGCACCCGACCACAAGAAACTTAGGTCTTAGCACTCTTGATATTTTATGCGCTTTGCGCACATCAAGTTGGAGTGTCCAGTTTGCTAGGGCCAGGGTTTCAGGCGTGAGAATCTCCAGATCAGAAGGTGCTTGGGGTTGGAGTCTCTGCCCTGGTACAGCCCTGTCGCTATTTTACAGTGACTTGGCTGTGTTAATACGGGGAAATTACAGAATACCGGTTTTGCCTCATATAAATTAGCATATTGGTGCGTATAAGAGCCGCCGGAGGCGGGGCCTTCGGCCCCGCCTCCGGCGGCTCTCCCTTAGAGATGAATTTCAGCCCGAAGGGCTGAAATTCGTCTTTCCCGACGTTTGGGGCCCCCAAAAAGGCCAGAAACGGAACGGCCGTCAAAAAGTAGGTTGACCACACAATTTTTAAGAAAATTGAGTGGTTTCGGAGGAAAACTGCTCTAAATCGAGATAACTCGAGTAAATCGACGATAAAGAAAATCGACCCGATTTTGACGGAACTATTTTAATCGTGATGACGTCATCACAGCTGGCAGCCCTTCTTCCTTCATCTCTTTTCGACACAAGTCATCACGATACAATCACACTACACACTAGTTTGGCAATGCAGCGCGTATACGCGTATTGTCAAGAGACATGTGCGCACTCAACTGCTATACGTATTGTACACTGTACTACTAAACATGCGCGCGTTCTGCAGGCTCAATACGCGCTACCACTGCCACACGTACGCATAAGCTGTTATGTGTACTCGTGAGTGCATAGAGTCAACATGGTGGGCTGTCAAGCGCACCCACACAGTGCGTATTTGAAACTGTAAGCTAGCACCAGCAATTAGATAAGTGATTGTTTTCTAGTTTCACCTAAATTTCTATCGTTTTCTAGGATATGGACTATCCTCGACTCCTAAAAACGTGAGTACATATCGTAAATTCGGGTAAATTTTAACGGCTAGTCTAGACTAGCATCGTCAGGATCTAGAACTACATTATTCGGGGGACACCCCCGAAACCCCCGAGAACAACGTAAGATACCACACTTCTCACCGCACAGAGCAAAGAAAACACACGTAAACAAATGCAATCGTCGACAGCCGAATCACGGACCGTATCGCAGATCGGATTAATATTTTAATGGTTGCTATCGGCAAGCGTAATTACGCTCTTTTCAGAGCGATTTGCGCTCTCCGTGATTGGTTGCCGGTATTCTGTAATTTACCCGTTAATACATAGGGTCTAGTTAAGGGTATGGAACTGCCAATACTGCCATCAGTGTAAATTTACAGTAATACTCAGAGGATTCCCTTAACTGCGACCAGCCCCAACGGCGCGCCACACCACAGGAAAACTGTGTAGGAACCTAGAAGTAGAACTACAAGTACAAGGAGCGCCCTGGGGTTAAAAAGTTAATGATTCGCAAACGATTTGAAGGCCAGGACAACATTCATCATACTTGGAAACCAACGCAGCGTTCAACATCCATATTAGCCCGACCAGACGCCGTGCGAAGCACGGCGTTTTTACAGCGACTGGGCTGCGTACAGTTACGTCCACGTCCATGCATAACCAACAAAGATTTCAACGGGTGGGCCTAATGACTTTTCCTCCTCGATTTGAGTCGGAGCTAGCTTACTTTTCATAATGTACATAGGCCTACCTTTATCTTGAAAATCAAATGCAGGCGAAAACCCCCACCACGACACAGCACCTAGAGCATCCATGTTTATCGGCAAGAAAACATGCGCTCCTATCCTCTTTACATCTTGCGAGGGTAGTTTTGCCCCTAGAACGAACGCGTCTTACAGCGCCATTGACAACCAACCGGTCCTACTAATTGACGCAAACTAATGCAAACTGATGCAAACTAATGCAAACTGACGCAAATTGACGCAAACTAATGGAAACTCAATGCAAACTCAATGCAAACTCAATGGAAACTACTAATCAATGCAAACTAACACAAATTTAACGCAAATTTTGGAAAATGACACCCCGAAATCTTAATTAGTGCAAACTCAAAGACACAATGTTACCCTGTGTAAAAACGACCTAATTCGATTACAAATATCAGAAAATAACACCCCAAAATATAAAACAAATGTATAGATTATTGACAACCCAGGTCTGACGGAAAGTTGGAACAATCAAGCATCAAATCTCACTCTAGCAGAAGCAGAAGTTTAGTTAGCGGCAGATTAAATTATATTTAGGCCCTATAAGGAAGAGTGGCGCATAGATGTAGAAGAAATTTTAATCCCCAATGTTTGCACTATCGAATTTTGAACCAGGAGCTTCATTTTATGAAATGCCTCAAGCACTTGAATGTTTCGCATGGAAATTTTCATGAAAATTCCGTTGTGCTAATCACAAATCCCAATCGTTTCTGGAAGATATAATCAATTCACTTCACTTCAATTCATTTTCATCGTTCAATTAAAAAAAAAAAAAAAAAAAAAAAAAAAAAAAAAAAAAAAAAAAACATTACAGGAAATTCAGTGCGGGATTTTAAAATGTGACCGGCTGGACACGTCCAGTCAGTGTTGACCTACAATAGCTCGGACTCAATTAGACAAAATCAGTCACCTGGTTCTATCTAATAAGGTCTGGGAAAAGAAGGAATGCTCAAAGATAATTTTTCTGTTTCTGTTACAAAAAAAAAAAAACGCACGTTGAAGGCGCTGGACATTACTTATTACGAAACAAGTTGTAAAAGCATACAGTTTTGAATGTATGATATCATGATCGTCGCCTGCAACCAAATACAATGTCATGTGAATTCAATAGCGTTAATGCACTATCGTCAAACTTCCATGACAGGCAAACTCTATGTCTTCTATTAACAACAGTAACAGCATAATTTGATTCAAGAATGCAAAACTCATCTGGAAAGTAAACTCCAAAATGCAAAACATATTATGTCATAGTAATATTCCGCCTGTTGATTTCATTACCATAGTATTATGATACACAATATTGAGAAGGACTATTCACCTCTGACATTACAGCATGTGCAGTGCGCTGGGGTCCATCCACTTGACATGGTGTCTTCTAAAATGGACAATGCGAATTAATATACTTTCTTTAATCTTTCCCTATGTTAGGGATCTGTAAATATAAAGTCACGACATGTGCTTGTGTGTGTGATACAAAGCGAATTATTCGACCCAAGTATCGTTCAATCTACTAATGAACAAATGCTAACTATATTAACCGATAAAATAATACGACATCATACAGCGGTTTGAAAGCTATATACTCAAAGTACTGATCAGTTGCCTTCGCTAGGATAGCACAGTAATATACATGATTATATACAAGAGATAGATACATTAGCTTGATATCAATGATTAAATGTTTAAAATTTTGTGCTATTCATACGCAGATTCAAGAAATATTGACTCGAATTGACGGATGTTTGTCCAGTACACCCTATAAAACGAATTCTATAAATTTCTTTTTCATAAAAACCTTGTTTAAAAGAACATCAATCTTATCTTTCGAACAAGTCGGCCTATTCCAATTGTTAAAATACTCCCCATCCATCCAATCTCCATCCATTTCCCCGCATCCACTAATCTCTTTCCGTATACTAACAAAATGCCCGTGTAAATTTACACACGCACACACACACACACACACGCACAGACAGACAGACAGACAGACAAATATCATAGAATGTCACGATAGAGGAATGTATTTAATGTCAGTTGGTATTTGATAGGTCAATATACAGGGAAATTTTATGCATGAATGAACACATTCGTTTTGTCCTCTAAGACACAAGAACAAATGCAAAAATTGACATGTTGTCATTTATATGCAAATGCCCTTCAATAACAATAATGACGAAAGACCAAATTATTAATACAATAAGAGACGTAAATGAAACAGTAAAAGTAAGTTTTCGTTCCCTTTATCTCTTTAGAGTCTCAAACAACACAAAGCGGGAAACTAAAGGGGAAATATAAGAATTTTCTATCAATTCCAACTTCAACTGACGTAGGGAGTACAGCCACAAAGGCGATTAAACGGACATACTTTCTTTGTTTAAGTCTTCTAATTCGGGAATTTACGAATTCATGAGACAAATTCAGGAACCCAAAATTACTTTCAAAGTTCCTAATTTGAATTAACAATTCAAATTTCTACAACAGTATTAACTTCTTTTTTGGGGGGTAAATATTGGTTCTTCTCTAATGTCATTTGAATCTGGATTTGACTGAAGATTTGTTTATTTTCCTCCATTATTTTCATATATATATTTATATATATATATATATATATATATATATATATATATATATATATATATATGGTATTTAGTAAGTAGTCCACGTGGTACATGTTGGTGCAATAAGAATAAGTTCACGCTGTCATCACCAACAGTTTTTTTTTTTTTTTGCACCTAAAGTTTCGAGCGATTTGCCCTTTCTCAAGTGTTCTTGATTCTGAGAGAACAGCGAATCGCTCGAAAATTTGTGTGCCGAAATAAACTGTTGGCAATGACAGCATGAACTTGGTTTCTGTTTTATGTTTGATATACATAGTATTAGCCGTAATATATAAACACACATAACACACACATAAATACTATTGCTCTTCAAACTCACTCGAAGCCTCTAAGCAGAAAACAGCATTTTGAACAACTTTACTTCATCTATCCTTCGATACATCATGTACGCATACGTATTTCATACATAATTACATACATGTATCAAAGCAGGGGCGGATCCAGGAATTCCGTTAAGGGTGGTGGTGGGGGGAGGGGGGGGGGGGGCGCAAAGCGAGGGGGCGCAAAGCGAGGGAGCGCAGCGACCGAACCCGAAATAGTGGAGAGAGCGGGGGCGGGGAGGGAAGGGGGAACTAATTTGGTATTAAAAATAAATGAATAAAAAAGAAAGCGCCCGGTGCACCCTCCCCCACCCTGGATCCACCACTGCAACAAACAGTTGATGAAAGACATGACATGATAATACAGTCTACTGTCTAATTCCTCAGTGTTCTTTTCCCGCCCACTCCCTGCCTTCTCTATTATTAATTCTCTCTTTTATAACACTACTTCCTTGTTGCTAAATGTTGCAATGGAAGATTTCCGCTTCCTCTCGATCTCTCAACAGAAAGAACGTAATATATGTCAAAACACAAATCAATGATTCCATGGAATTCTGTATTTTAATAGACATCTCTATCTGCCAACAAAGTGAAAATCATTTATTGCAACACACTATCGCCTAGACTAGTCCACTATACATAATCAACGCGATCATTATACATGATTTCCATGTACTATAGTATGCGGTCGGTCGACGGTCAACTGGTGTTTAAGGTTACTATTATCTTACACACACAATTTGTATAGTATCATAACCGTTACATTGTGAAACAATTGCACACTTAACTCGTCTTCGGAAGCTGCTTGACCATGGCACAATTTAAGTCAAATTACAAGTTTTAAGTCACAATTTAAGTTTTTCATTTCGAGGAATTAAAGAATGGAATCGATTGCCTAGGAATCTGAAAGAAATGTCCTTCACTAGATTCAAATTGAATATATAGTTTTTGATTAACGAGACTGTTTTCAGTGATGGAGTCATGTGTTTTGTGTATATTTGTTTGTTTATTCTTATGTAAAAGTCCAAACATGTATAGACTTTGCGTAGAGTTATTTGTGTCGGGGGGGGGGGGGGGGGGGTGGGGGATAGAGAATATGATGTGTAGCCTGTAAACGCAGGTGTTTTTCCTTCTTCCTCCTCCTCTTCTTCTTCTTCTTCAGTATGATTTTTGTGTATTATTATGTTTTTGTATTACGTGATGTAACTGTTTTTTATGAACATGCACGGATTTGTTGAAGAACAGCTGAAACAAGTGACCGTGTGGAAATAAAATGAATGAATGAATGAATGAATGAATGAATGAATGAATAAATGAATGAATGAATGAAAGGTCATGTAAACCATTGTATTCATAAGACTATGCAGGACGCAGCAAGCCGACTTTAGCAGTCTCCAAAAAGCACAGCTTCAGCTTGGCTAATTTAACCTAAAAAATTAATGTGAAACTTTATGGAAGAAATTATTCTCTTGTCATTATGAAAGTAACATCGTGAACTATTTCATTGTATATCATAACTTGAGAGTTACCTTTATTGAAATGAAGGAACTTATTGGTTCTGCACGGAAAGAAAGACTAATAAATTTCAGTAGATTACAATTTCAGTTACACAGCAGGTGAGACAATAGATATTCTCTACTCATAGACATGAGCACTGTGGATTTCCTACTTCCCCCATTCTTCCATTCTCTGTAACGACTCCAATAAGCATAGTCAGTCTGAACGAAGAGTGAAATTGTCTCTTGTAAAAATCATGTATAACTCATACATTTATAAAATTAATAACTATCTACTTGTGCATCGCAGCATCAGGGTCTAATTACCAGGGTTCCTACTAGCCCAGCTGTGGGAAAAAAAAGAAGTCTAACCTGAATGATACAACAGCGAGAGAGAAAAATCTAAGAGTCCTTTTTTATAGTAATATATGTCCACCTTGATGAAGCATTATACAAAATATAATTTTCTTTATGATATTGTAGCCTCGGTATAAAAACATGATATGAAAATATACATTTAGTTGGAGTATAATATATGGGGAAATAGCAGTATAGAAGTAGTATTATTATCACAAGTATAGCAGAAGAAGCAATAATAGTTGTTGCAGTGCTTAGCAGTTATCAAAATGATACTAATAATGACACCATTAGAGGTTTATACCTGAACAATTCTTCCTAGTATTTCAAACAACCTACCAAATCTCAACGGTTGTACAGTAAGCACAACCTTCTTGAATGTGGTGGTTGTTGATGCCACCTGCGCACAGTCAGCAGGAAGAGTACTTTGTACTGCTTCTGGTAGGGTCCAGGTGCAACTCCTAGCTCCAGTTGGGGTGGAGTGGGATGGGAGAATGTCCTTGACGCTCTCTTTGATATCAATATAGTTTTCCTTTTCTTTTGCAGAAAAATGTTTGTGTGTGTGTGTGTGTGTGTGTGTGTGTGTGTGTGTGTGCGCGCGCGCGCACAGGGACGGATACAGGAATTCCGTAAAGGGAGGGCGCCGTTACAAAATAAAGCGGCGCATGTGCCCCATTTTTTCTTCTTATTTCTTCTGTTTTAACGAAAATTAAAGTAGAACCGCCACTGGTGTCTGTGTGTGTGTGTGTGTGTGTGTGTGTGTGTGTGTGTGTGTGTGTGTGTGTGTGTGCGTGCGTGCGTATACGCGCCCATGTACAGCGGTTAACACACTCTTATTGCGTCTTTTGAGATAGTTGAAGGCATAATGATTAAAGCACACTGACTCGATGGAGCTAAGATATACCATCCTCGAGTGAAAAGCTTCACGTGGATAGCGCGATGTATCCCTCTCCGTCTTTACATTCATGGTCACTTCGCGTGACGTCATTAGCATTTTTCTCCTCCTCCGCCACGACTGCCCACTCTTGTACGTCCCCAGACCCAAAGGCGTGGAAGAATAGAGCGCCAAAGAGGTCTACCGCCGCGATGCCATAGAATACAATGTGCCAGCCTCGGGAGTCGTTCTGCGTGATGAAAAATATTTCAAAGTGCACACTCTATCCGAGCTTAAAAAGAAAATACACGATTACTAGTAATCTAATTAACGAAATTCATACTAATCAATCAATAACAGTGATACTTGTCCCCGCCCCCCCCCCCCCCCAAAAAAAAAGGGAGTGAAAACAAATCAAAAATTAAACACTAAAACGTGTCCACATTCTGACGTCAATATGCTCTTCGTGTGTGTGTGTTTTTTTTTTAATATGACACTGTACTTGTTGTCTGTTGTATCGTCTGAGCTCGATGTTCAGATGTTCATGTACTATTCACTTTGTGTGTATGCGCGTGTTCGTGTGTGTGCGTGTGTGTAATGGGGGGGGGGGGGGGGCTGACGGATACATCATGGGTAGCGCCCATATAGTAATATAGTTAACAAAGTGTACAGTCTTTATACAACGAAAGGGCACATTTCATACCTTTAAAGGGCATTTTGACAACTCACTTTACAGCTCGCAGTGGTTGCAAAAACAGGCCCATACCCCATTGTCATACCACGATGTCACTAAAAACACTTTTTTTTTTGGGGGGGGGGAGGAGTGTCTTTAATGAGACAAAATCATCTTTCCTACAAAAAACTATACGCGGCGCCTTTCCTTCTCTGCTTTTAACCAAAGAAACCAAAGAAACCAAAGACTGAAGAGTATGTGATGTTCTGTCGAAAAATTGAAATAAATGTCAATGAAAAGAATTGAATTCAAACTTAATCTATCTCTCTAGGTGTATACGTTGTCGTGATGTACGATTATGACATACATTGGATAAATGCATAAAAGGTTATATGCATAAATGATTAAGGTCTGATAGTATCTTTATGCAATCAAATTTGGTCAGCAAACGACTTCATGAAATTTTCCATCTACTCTTTGCAGCTGTATACCTGGTCCTGCGTCAACGCCCCGACCACGAGTGGAGCCATAAAACCGGACGATACCGCGATGAAGTTTGCGATCCCCGTCAGGGTGCCCGAGAAAATCGGGGCGAGGTCGATGGCGTTGACGAACGCCGTGGAGAAGGAGATGCCAATGCCACCAGCTGCTATGGTCATCAGTAGCACGGTGATGGAAGGTGCAGTCGACACCTGGGTACAAACGAGAATCAACCCTCCGGCAGTGATGATTGCACCTGTGATATTGGCGAGGAACAATCGATAGGTAAAACGGCGTCAGCATCGAAATCATCTACATTTTGCGTTTTCAACGTAATGCAACGCACAATAGGCAAGTCGACCTTTTTACCTTGGAGAATGACCATAACTAGGCTGATGTTACGTATCAGTCTATCTCAAGACCAGATTTGGTTTGAACGTACCAAAGGCGAGAAGACAGGCAATATATGGTAGTTCTTTTTTTTCGGGGGGGGGGGGGGGGGGATTACAACCCATGTATTCCGAATAGCATCATAGTATAGTTGCCCAAGATAACAAATACTAAGGTCAGACTAATAACGAGTAACAAGACACATATGTGTTAAGAAATCTTTATTTGTTGTGTGCGTCTAGATTATGATTCATTTCTTTATCAAACTTTTACAAATTTCATTCGTGTCATAATAAATATACATCTAGAGATTTTCAAAAAATGGGGAAAATAGAAATGAACATTCACCGTATACATATGATAAATATTACATAACTATGATATTCTATCATGTTTATTCAATATAGCGTTAAAGAATGTAATAATCTATAAAAGTAGAAACAAAGGAAACAACGACAAGAAAATCAAATACAAATTCATTGCAAATGGAAGACTCGGGTTTTGAGCGAAATGCGCATTATTTGTAAGTATCAAACGGCCTATAACATGACAATACCGAGATCCGCCATCAGCTTCCGGGTCATAGTTCTACTCAGAAGATTCCGTCCAATTAGAGAGTCGCTTACATGGGATGAAACCTGCAACATCAGCCAATGGCAAATGTATGGGAGTGACGACAGAAGACCCACCTACAAAGACAAAATATATAGTTTGCCTTGATGTCTGAATATCTCCAAAATCGATTCTGTTTGAGACATAACTTATAGTACGGACGCTTCTGAGTGCTATTCGAGTTGACGACATAGCGACATAATTCATCCTGTCAAGCCGTACTTAATATTCTTATCATGTCGACATGTCAAGTATTATGTACCTCACCATGTCTACTTATCAGCTTTAATAAGCTATGTCGCCATGGCGACATGCATTATCTTGCCAAGTCGACTAAATGAGAAGTGTACACGTATGTCAACATGTTGACTTAGAATTATCTCGCCAAGACGACTTCAATTCAATTCAATTCAATTCAATTCAATTCAATAGTTTATTTATTTCCATCATCACAAAGAAAGAAAAGAAAAAGTTGACATAATCCAAAGTGATACAATTTTTTTTTCATTACTCTTACACTCGTCCGATAAAGGATTTTTTTTTCAATACAATATAAAGTATATTATACACGAATGGTGTCGTAAAAAGAAACAATGCACTTTGTCATGGCAACAAAAATAGTAAATAATCACAATGATGGAAAACAGTGTTCCACTAAAAAAGCCACGCTTGTAAAACGTGGAACACTGGAACAAAACAACAACAGCACCAATTTGTTATACCAAATAGACATATTCATTTCAATTCTTCTATATACTATTGTATATTTTACTAATTGATATAATGATGTTGATACTATAAACAATACTTACTAGGATTTTAGGATGCAATCGTATAAACTATATAACATATCACATTTGTGGCACAGACACTATGGGGCCAGGTGTGCCAGGAAAATTGAATGGAAAAAGATATGCAATCGGCCACAAAAAACATAACGACGACAACAACAATAACACAATACACAGAAATAACAAAATTTGAGGAAATGCACTCAGACAGATACTGGACAACGAAGAACGAGGAAAAAGTAGCAGGGAAGAATAGAGAAGGAAAAGGAGAGGGATGGAAAAGGTCTGTGGACACACTACAAAATCTCAAGGAAAAGTGAAACATGACGGGTTTTTCCATTAAACAGAATTAACTGGTATATTTAGAAAACAAATATTTTTTGAGTTTATACTTAAATGTAATTAACTTCACAGATTCTTTTAGATCATTATCTAAGCTATTCCAAAATCTGGGTCCGGTATAAACAAATGTATTTTGAGTGTGTACAGTTCTAACTAAGGGAAGATGAAATTCTTTAGATTGTCTAGTGGGATAATTATGTACGTGGCTGTTACGGTGAAATAAAGAATGAAATATTTTGGGTAGATGATTGCAGTTGTAATTAAACATAAATTGACCAAGTTGTAACAAATACAACTCATTTATTTTCAGAATTTTGTGCTCAAGGAAAAGCTTGTCAGTATGTGCTCGGATATGAAGGTTAAAAACGATTCTGAGCGCCATCTTTTGCAGAAGAAATAGTTTATCTAACTTCCCCAAAAGTGTATGTCGACATGACGACATTATACCTTTAAATGAGGCCAAGTTGATACAGCGTGTCCCCAAAAAAGCGTACGTTGACATGGTGACATACCTCATCTCGCCAAGTCGACTTCCAAAGAAGTGATGTCGTCATGTCCATACAATTTTTGGTAATATTGGCGAGATAATGAAAGTCGTTACGCCAACATACACTTTTTGGGAAGTTGACTTTGCGAGACAATATGTATATGTATATCGTCGTGTCGACAAAAACTGTTTTGAGAAGTCTTAGAGAAGTTTTGAGAAGTTTTGGGTATACTTACAGCCATGATATCGAAACCGATGACGTGTTTCATGTAGAGAGGCAGATTGGTCAAGAGTAACAGATAGACCACACCTGCGGCTGTAAACATGCAGACGAACAGGGCTACGGCCGGAAGTGACGTCAACATCGAGACGATTGGAGGGCGAACGCGACTCTATCCACAGTGGGAGATTGGTGATGATATGACATTGAATTTATATGACTGTGTTCAAATTTGATGAATGCCTCTGTCCAGGTTTCACTATGAAAAGGTCAAAAGTTATCTGGGCATGTAAAGCATCACCACACGACAATTAGTGTAATGAAAGACATATCCCAACGCAACGGTTTATTACACCCTATCCGACTACGGACTGGATGAAAATGACATTTACGTAGACTCCTATGTCGGTCACTTTATTGTGGGGGGGGGGGGGGTGGGGGACTGTAAACTTGCGCGTTTTCATGATAGTATATGTAAAGGGATGGTATAGTATTGGTTGACGGAAGGATTCAGCATCTAAATTTTTGCGAGATACTTAGAAACCACTTTATGAAAATAATGTTCAAAGGGCATACAATTCTAAGAAGAATTCAACGTATACTTCGTGAAAATCGGTCTTGAAATGGCTGAGATATCCAAAAACAAAGTAAAACAAAGCGATCCCAATAAAAGATGGGTCCCACCATTTACTCGGATCGTTTTGTTTTGGATATCTTAGCCATTTCAACACAAATTTTCATCAAATAAACTTTTAATTCCTCTAAGCATTGTTGTTTATCACCATCCCCGTACTCGCACTATTTTTGCAAAGAAAACAATTATATTTACTGGACCCATGCAGATATTGGAATGATCTCCCTCCAGATATCACTTCTTCCTTATCTTTATTCACCTTCAAACGCAAATTAAAACAGTTATTACTTAGTGGATACACACTACCAAGCTTTTAGCATCCTTTTTATGCTCCCAGTCTTTGGTCCTTGTCCGCAGCACCAAGTTATTCAAGTTATTTCATGGTACCGATACATCTTTAAATAATATGGCATTTTTGTTTTT
The DNA here is from genome assembly GCF_964275005.1 of Diadema setosum. Classification (NCBI taxonomy): domain Eukaryota; kingdom Metazoa; phylum Echinodermata; class Echinoidea; order Diadematoida; family Diadematidae; genus Diadema; species Diadema setosum. The sequence goes on along the minus strand of NC_092703.1, from coordinate 16,671,920 downwards.
CAAACACTGCGAGATTTGTATGCAGTCTGGTTTGAGCGATATCTATGTGGTTCATTAGTTTATTACTCATCGATTTTTTGTACTGGTGTAATTTTAGTTGGTCAAGACAAACATATCCGTTCTCCGTGTAAAATTATATGCCTATGAACTCGGGAACCTACAGTTTTACAAGCTTTAAAGCTTTTATGTAGGCCCCATCATATTTCCTATACTTACTAGTGACATTTTTCACACGATATGACCATGTACATTTGTGTCAAGTATATTTTCTTTTCTTCTTCTTCTTCTTCTACAATCAAAAGACCTGATTGTATATATATATTGTATTCTTGTTTTGTTGTCAATAATTTTGTAATCTCATCATTGAGAAATGGAAATATGAAATAAATAAATTTGAACTTTGAACTTTGAACTTTGTTAGGCTATTATGCTCTTTCATAATTATTTCATAACGGGTTTCTCATATATATATATATATATATATATATATATATATATATATATATAAAGCATCAAAAGAAGTTGGAAACCTGAAGCTCTATCTCAACCGAAACTGTACCATCCCTGTCATTTGTTGCTTCTTCCCAATCTCTGACATCACATCGTACACCATCTCCTGTCAACTCAGATCGCGTCGCTTGTCATGATGTCCTTTTGATGTAAAGCCCGTTGCACTATGTGATCGGACCGGTCGTACGACCTTACAACTGGAAGTGTGACGTCACCAGCCTTGCCAGTTTCCAGTCGTGGAACTGGGTCTTTATTGTGCTAGTCGTAGAGATTTTACATGTTGAATTTGCTAGTGAGGTCGTTGACTTTCAGCCAATTGCAAGAGACCTACAATAAAATGGAAGCGCACGTATAGTGCGCACTGCGTTCGCTTCTTGATACACTTTGATATCCCATGAGTACTGAAGCCAAAACGGTCGTATGCTTAGTTGTGTTAGTCTGATCGTAAAGTGTGCGGTGTCGAGTCGTGCGACTGGTCGTGTATACCCTTTATAGAGTCGTGCGATCGGTCTGGTCGTTATTATGGTAGTGTGCGGCGGACTTTATAATTGCACGACTATCATCGGAGAACAGAGCATGAAAGAATAACCACATTCAAACCTAATCTGTGATGTATCATTTGAATTTCTTTTCCCCCTTTGCAAAGTAGTGTCATGCACCACACTGAGTACTGCATCTACACAAAATAGGACCCATCAGACCCAATATTCGCTAGACCATCTCCATGGCTATACCATTGAGTTAAAGAATGAATGATAGCGAACAGTGATCCTATCTATGTACAGGGTAACTGGCAATAGCAGTTTGCACAAAGCATTGGGTGAAAAATTCTCAGATCACCGACCCTTTAGCAGACAACAATCGACATTTGTAAACAGGTCAGACAACTCGATGACCTTACAGGGGTTTATTTTAAGGAATAAAAAACAACCTGCGTGGCTACTGAATATTGTTATTTCCGATAGTGTCCCTGAAAGCAGCTTGCCATAATAATGTGGGGAAAAGAAAAAATAATCAGTGTACGTTTTCTTACCGATACACCCAATGCGTAGGATCTGTGCTTCTCAATATAATCCTTTTCTTTGTCAGATATGCAAGGATGTAAGCTGGGTTCCTCATAAACTAGAACAACCCAGGACGCTACCCATGCAAGACCAATAGCACCTGACAGAGAGAAGAAGAGAACAGTGCAAATTCTATTGAATCGCTACTTTGGTGTAACACAGTAGCTGCCTTTTGGGCAAATGACATTGCCAATACAGAAAAAAAAAAAGATTATTAATTTCAACCCAAACTTCACTGCCATTGAATCGAAACGGTCTGGGTTTAAATTCCTTAAACCTATCAACATATTATCTAGTCTAAATGGTTACTAGTACTACTAGAAAACTCACTTTCGTTTGGTTTGTAATCATTCCTTAGAGTGGACTGCCTCCTGTAGAACCTCTCGTTCAGTGTTGGTTTGTGTTCGTCGCATTTCCCTAATCCTAGTAAACTTACTGACCGTGACCCGTCCTGTCCGCGGTGCTGTCTGATATCACTGGGATTTAAAGGGATGCTATATGGTATCGGCTGAGGAGAGGATTCAGCCTTTAACTTTTTGCAAGATACTTAGTGTAACCACTTTACAAAATGTTAAAGAGCATACATTTCTATGATGAATTCAAAGTTCATTTGATGAAAATCAGTCTTAAAATGGCCGAGAGTCCCAAAAACAAAGTAAAGCGGTCTCAATAAAAGGTGGGTCCCACCTTTTGTTAAGATTGCTTTGTTTTGGACATCTCTGCCATTTCAAAACCAATTTTTATTAAAAAAAAAATTGAATTCCTCTTAAAATTACATGTTCTTTCATATTTCACAAGAGGTTTCTCATTATCTCAAGAATTATCATAAACTCATTGGAAACCTTAAGGCCCATCTCAACCGTAACTGTATCATACGTTTAAGCTCTTCATTTCGTAGTATAATGAATTAAGATGACCAGACAAAGTTACATGTTTACAGCTGTGTAGACATCGTACTTATTTGTCTCTATACTTTTACTTTGGCAATTCATTTGCTGAAGGTTGAAACAGATTAGGACTTTGAAGGTGCCTCTAGAACACCTATAGGGCCTACTACAATATTTTACAGAAAATAATTGTGAGAACACGTGTTATTGTTTTTGTTTCTTGTGTAACGTAAGTTGTTGTTCCAAGTGGTAAGGGATGCAATGTTTTTCATTGGGTTCTCCTTGTTTTACGTTTCGCAGATCATTATTTTATCAGCAGACATAAGAATTGCGTGCAAATATTCAATTGTATGTAAGAACATCACAGTTTTGACTTGATGTTCTCTTATATTATTATCTTAATAGTAAAAAAACAAAAAGATACAAGGAAAAATAAATGAACGGGGGGGGGGTTGAGAACGAAGCTGAAGAGATAATAGTTTCGTGTTGATGGTGGCGTTAAACAAGTTCATAAACATGATGTATCGTCAAAATGAGAAGATAGGACCAATGTCTTTGAGAATATATACATATACATATATACATATCACTCCTTGGCAACAAGTCAAGCTGATGAATATATATCTTTAGTGAAGTGTAAGACACATTTGTGATACATACCCCAGATCGGTGGTTTTGTAAACATACCATGGATATAAAATGAGATGGGCCAACCTAGATATCTGCAGATCACTCCAGATAATGATTGACCCGCTGCCGTTCCAAATGCAAGCGCTGAAACAATAAAGAAAGGAAATGATGATGGCTATATCATACTAATAGATGATTGTTTCTTAAGTAGTAAAATCGTCCATGTTTTTCGTGATTTTCATGACTACTATAAGTATCAACGACGGGCTATATACCGTCATTACCTGTATCAATATAACTTTGATAATTATGAAATTAAACATTTTTAGCACTAGTCTAAAATTAATTCTTTAATGGTGAATGCGTATAAAATAAGGAAATTAGTGATAGGAAAATAAAACCATGCACGAAATGCCAAGGTGAGTTGATGGACCTGCAGTGACAAAAGACATCAACCTTGTCCGCTCCTGGGCCGGAGACCATTTATTCACCATGGTAGCAACGCATGGGATGAGAACACCCTGTTTAATGAAAACAAATAGTTTGATTATGTCATTGAAGCTGAGACTGTTCCGTGAAAAGACAAAACAAAAACACCTCTCATTGGGGGTTATTACATAAGGCTCTAAATAGAAGATTTTTTTCTCATAATTTTGCAAGGCTCTTCTGGGTTGAAAAAAGTGAAATGTTGAAGGTCAAATTTCTTCATCCCACGAAAATAAGTCATTCAATCAACACAAGCAATGTCAATTTATCAGGTGATCGCCTCTGCAAGTTTTGTTCTTTGGAATGCAGTCAGGCTATCAAAACCCATATTATTTGCAGTATTACTTACGACCAGTCGAGGGTAGTCACAGTATTCCCGATGTTATAAGTTATTTTTTGACTCGTCAACCAAAAGCCTCAGATTATCCGCTTAAATTCGAGTTGACTTACACATTCATGAATATCAAATTCATACTGAACGGCAGGAGTTTTATAAAATTCAGACATGAACAAGGGAATTTTACAATGTCACACGTTTCACGAAACAGTTGTGTTATCAGCAGCCTCTCAGACGCAAATAAGACAAAGCTCTATAACAGCAAACCTCCGCAATTGGTTTGAGCACGAAAATATCATACATGTATATTTTTGTTGACTATCGAACGTCTTCATAAGCCTACGATGTACAGTCACTGTACACAGCAAAACACAAAATATTAAAGGGATGTATATAGTTTTGGTTGAGATGGGGGAATAAAATTTTGACTTTCCGTGAGGTAATAAAAACCACTTATGAAATATTAAAGAGCATGCAATTCTAAGAGGAATTCAGAGTTTATTTGATGAAAGCTGGTTTGAAATGGCTGAAATACAAAGATAAACAAGTAAAACAAAGTGATCCTAATAAAAGATGGGTCCAACCTTTTATTGCGATCTCTTTGGTTTTGGATATCTTAGCCACTACGAATAAACTTTGAATTCCTCTAGAATTGTATGCTCTTAAATATTTTCAAGATGTAAAAATCTCACAAAAAGTTAGAGACCTGAAGCCTCACCTCAACCAGAACTATGCCATCCCTTTAATATACAGTCATTGATAATGTGAAAATAACCTCTTTATTGTCTGAAGACAAAGCAGTCACATCTTATCGACACCATACAAAAAAAAAAATCACAATGGTGATTTCATTGGATTTAATGGAGGAAATGGCATTGGTACACCCTTTTTGATAGCTTACAGAACGCTAGACTCTGTTATCTTCGGTATGGTGTTTGAGGATTCTTAACGTTTTAGTTCTTTGTTAGTTCTTCAAAATCTTTATTCTATAGATCTCCATTCTAAAAGTTATCATAGTGACGTATCGGAAGTCATAACGGTCTAAGCGGCGGACGTGCCATTATATCGCTTATAATATTGCGGTCAGTCTGACCATCCATTGTCAGATTGTGTGGCATTTAGACCTTATCAAGGATTACCTCCCCGAGTCCGGAACAGCATCGCGTAAAGAAGAAAATGGCGACCCCATTTCGTGCCGCAATGGGACCCAAGATGTTGAAAATGGCGGAGACGGAGACTCCACAGCTCATTAACCACTTTCCGCCGATTCTGTCAGCCAGGTAACCTGAAGGGATTTGCATCAATGTGTACCCTATCCAGAAGGCGGCGATTAGGAGTTCCTGGGTTTTTGAACTCCAGTCAAACTATTGAAATATAGAGATGTTGAACAGAATTTAAGAAAATGCACACACACAAAAACGGGTCTGTATATAACTGTCTGTTTTATAAGCATTCCTTTCCTCCTCATTCTTTCTTCCTTGCGGATCACAAGCTTCCAGTGCGCTAAACGAAAAATAAAATGGCAATGAGATTACAAGGCAGTCACAGAAATATCCGATTTCCTCAGACTAGATGACATCATCTGGTGTTTTATTCATTGCTATAAGTCTATGAGAGTATACTTCCAAAGAAGTGTAATTCTAAATCGTTATTTAAGATGTACATTTATTTGAACATTATAGTAGCAGCCTTGGCACAAAGGGCCTTGGCAAGACAATTATTCAGTCTCCTACTCTGTGTTGATAATCATAAAGCGTCTCTGGTGACGGGAATGGACGTTCCTTTTTTTTTCATGGGGGATTTTATCTTATGCTTATTAATTTTCTTCTTCTATTGTATTGCAATCATGTTTATGATTAGGGTTTACAAAGTTACATGATGCTTGTGATTTATTGGATGGAATGTAAGCATTCTTTGCAAAGTTTGAATAAGAATATTGAAGACTGATATTCATAAGAAGAAGAAGAAGAATAAGCAGCAAGAAAGAAAGAAAGATTTACCTCAGTTTCATCTATCGTTGAGTTACTGTTGTCATGTGACATTGCTTCGGAAGAATTTGACGTCACGTGACTGGCTTTGGCCATAATCGCCATGGCAACACTGACGTTGACCCTCATCATGGAACACACGGTAACACCGAGAAAGCTTATGAAGGCGAAGAACCAACGCATTGAAAAGCCTGCATGAATAGATGATATCATAATTTATCCTATATACATTCAGTATATTTAAATGGCCATAGTCTCCATAATCAGCCTTTTATGATGACGGGTTATTGATGGAGTGATGTTCGTTGATCATGTTGATCCGAAGGTCCGAGCCGAAACACACAAGTTTTCTTTATACATTCGTTTTTTAAATCCATTTTCAGCGTTAATCCGAAGGTTCGTTAATCCGAAAATGAAAAAAAAAAAGACATCATGTACAGAAAAAACAACAACAAAACTTCGGTATTGGGTTTTCGGATCCATGACGCTTCGGAATACGAACCTTCTTTTGTTACTAAGAAGGTTCGTTATTTCGAAGGTTCGTATTTAATTCAAAATTGAAATCAGTTTCGTTATTCCAAAAGTTTATTCATCTGAAAATGAAACAGGGTTTCTTAATCCTGAATGAAAAGAAGGTTTGTACAAGCAAACCGTTGGAATTTCGTGTACGGATTAACGAACCTTCGGAATAACGAACAATTTACTTTTCTTTATCGGATGACAACTTAATTACTTAACTTCCAAAACATCAGTGTCTTGACACCTTCGGAATAACAAACTTTTCATTTCATTTTCGGATCAGCAAACCTTATTTCATTCTTGGATTAACGAGAGTTCGAAATAATGAACATCACCCTGAAATTATATGCTTACGATATAATTGAAAGAACAAAATCGTTCATTATACCGCTAAGTAGTACTTAAAATCATCATCAATATCACTTGTAATGACCATCGAGAAACAGTAAAGTATGAACATGTGAAAAGATTTGTAATACTGAATGCTTCGAGAAATCAGCGTTATGGTCTTCTCTCCTCTGAAATCCAATCAACATGATCAAGGCTTGCATAGCGAATGTATAGCGACTGGATTATTAATGACTTAACACGTAGATTCATGCCATAAGCTTATATATTTTTCAAATAACCTTAACGATTTCATTTTCATCTTATGATATGCTTGCATGCAATGTTTATAATTCTTATTTTTTTATGAACCGCGCACTGTGATATTTACTTGTTTTTATAGCTACAACGAGACAATTCTGAGATAGGTTTAAAAGAGTACAGAGTGTAAAATATCATTAGAGAGACGATGAAACTGGGATCCCTTTAAACAGAGACAGGAAAAATAGAAAGCATTAAAAGAAAGGCATAAAAATTTAGAGGAGAGAAAGAGACATAGAGCGAGAATTAGAGTTTCTTTTGGAGCGACTGGTCTCGTATTATGATCATCCATTATAATCACAAGTCCTTTGTTCCGGAGTTGTGATATTAATGGACATGTTTTTTTTTTTCTTCTTCTTCTTTCTTGTAGTGCGGGTCAATAATATCATGTTGAGAGCTTGTAGAAAAAAAAAGAAACTGTTTGTCTCGCCTGTCACGCTGCCATGATCACCTAAAATTCTGCCATTATATCTATCCGTTGATCTATTCATCGTTTCCATGTTGAACGATTGTCGATCTGATTTACTTTTTTTTTTCCAGAATGGCTTCTGACCACTGGACTGTTGATATGGAATGTCGATTTCAAAAATTCAGTGCACGAAGGTGTATACAAAAAGCTTAGCGCATATCGTTGTAGATATCTCTTTTTGAAATTGTGAAGAATGGCATAGCGTTGCGAATGATAAGGCACTGGCGATAATTAGTGTAGGTGCAGTTATCATAAAATATCGGGATTGTGTAACTATTTGAACTCTGTTAGACAAAAAGAAATTCTAGAATGTTTTTGGTTGTACTCCACGTCAGCTTGTCAATTGGCATAAATAATACATAATATATTATGTTCTATAACAGCCCCTCCCGTCCCCATGTTGTAACTATCAGCTGTTGTTCTATGCATCTTTGAAAACACAGTTCCCCTTCTTCCTTTTACTTCAGTCTTTTTCACTTTTTATTTTCACCGTTTTCCATGAAGTCCATGCCAATAGAAACAGCCTAAAGTTGTAGATGTTCGTCGACCATGCAGGGAGGTGGGAGAGCCCTTACACCTCTTATACGTGGTTCGACAAAGTACGTCAAAAGACAGACATCGCAATTGATACAACACTCTCAAGCTGATCCATTTTCATCAAGAGTGTGACATCATACATCATATCGACATGTTATTGTGTGTGTGTGTGTGTGTGTGTGTGTGTGTGTGTGTGTGTGTGTGTGTGTGTGTGTGTGTGTGTGTGTTTTGCGGGGGGGGGGGGTAGACGAGAGGGAAGTGTCAAGGAAGGGGCATAAGGGGTGGACAGAGTATTAGTCTCGTGTTACTGCTAAAGACCAAAGGCCAAATCCAGTGCTTCTTCATGACTGTCTATGATATTTCACGAAGCAATAACAAGACTATACAATTATCATAAACAAACGTTATATAGACATCTAAAATGATGAAAAATAATTCATAACAAATCTCAATGAACAAAGATGATCGATATAGGAGCTATGTACACATAAGGATGCATGACTGCGTTTTTCAAAGAGGCAGAACAAAAGAAGAAAGCATGATGCATAAAATAATGCTACCAGGGTACCAGGGTATTAGACAACTGAAATTACATTGCTATATTACCGGAATATGTCAGCCTCCTATGTCATCATCTTTGTTTGGTGTATACTATATTTTGGGGTTTTCAGAGTATTGGTTAGCCTGCTCAAGGACCACAATAAATTTCGCAAATATGTTGGTACGGATGATTGAAATTGTAAAGATTGGTTGGTGCCATGTCTAAAAGTATCGCAATTAAGAGCTATATAGAGGAACGTCATGATGGGGATAAGAGGGAGAGGATAGTATGGTGTGGGGTTGGGGTGCCAGTGTAAATTTGAGATCACGAAGGCTTGGGTTACACTCCCATTCAGCTGTCTGATTGTATGTAGCCCCAGCCCCATATTATGTAGGATGTATAGATTGAGCTGGAGATAGTACGGAAGGTTCTGGTCTAGTGTAGCTGATGATGTTTATTTATTTTATGATTAATGCAATATGTTGAGAAGTTAGAGGAGATTGAATCAGATCAGAGTAAGAACATTTGTTTGCATATTTTATTTTACCTGGTGATTACAGATGAATAATTTGCAGGATTTTGTATTTTGTGCCCCAAAGATACGGAAATAAATCACCCATATTAGTTTTTGATAAAGACATATTAATAGGTTAATGTTTGAAAGTTGATGTTGATATAAGATATGTTACATGATGTTTTTCGGTTTTATGATGTTGACAAAAAGATGCCTCTCTTATGTCTTATTACGTCATTTGAATGCTGCTCATGTAATTGTCTATTGTATATATATATATATTTTTTTTTTTTTTGTGAAAAGCGTGTGAACAAAACAAATATCCATGATATGGACAATAAAAAACTGAAATGAAACGAAATGAATATGAAGTGCAAGCAAAAACAAAACATATGTCAATAGTAATGATCTGACGAATTACCATGGGAAAAGAAGTCAATGAAGTAACTAACCTTTCATTGTCACACAGATCCGAGCGGCTATTCCCGTTCCCTCTTTCGTTTTCAACGCCACAGTCGCTGCCGCTGGATGTCAAGATGAAGGGGGAGATCCAACACGACGAAACGAAGGATGGACGACGAACTGCCGAAATCCAGCCCAGGCGGAAAGTTCAACTGAACGATTTTGCACTGTAACAGCGCCGACGGACTTTGACCTATTCCAAAATAATTGAAAGCATCACCAGAACGGTGTAAAGTATCAAAATAATGGTTCTGATATCAGACGAAACCAAATCAGGAAACCGACTATACTATGACATCATCTCATTCGTTGCGGTAGCGCATCGGCCTCACGATCCAAAGGACCTCGGTTCGATCCCCGAGTCCCACTGAGCAATGCTATGTGTAATAATTCGGTCACTTCTATGTTTAGTAGGTGTTACAAAAAACATTTCCAACGTTTGATCCTTAATAGTTCAAAAACTATATATCAGATAACACTGACATCGATATGAACAATAGCTGAATAGTGTAAAGTTTGTTAGAAGTACATTAAAAATGAAAGCAAATATCAGTTTCCTTAAATTTGAGATTAATTTTTGAGTTATGGTTCAGATTTTGCTGTATTTTCAACCCTCTGTACAAACCTCAATGGGTGTGTATGGGAGTGTGTGGTTAACACCCAGACAATGGTCCTGGACAATGGCCAGTGTTTGAATGCTTCATTATTCATTCATGAGAAATTCCACTATCACAACTAGTCTTCGTTCACCCTGAAATGTAGTGAATGCAAGGACATGGAAACATGTGCTTTCTTATTTCATGTCAATGCATTTCACTTTTTACCATGAATTCAGACTAGCAGTGCCCAGGGCAATCCATCGTGAATTATTAATAAAGCATTCACGTGCCTTGGGGCATGTGGGGCAGGACACCAGAAGCCTAGTCAGCAGAGCTCTGAACAGGTGATATTCATGTCCGTTGTTCAGGGTCATTGTAAGGACACACTCACAAACACATCATCGCTTCTTGTGTAATGTTCAAATTTTGTACAGAGGGTTGAATATTGTACCAAAATCTGATGGAACCTTACTTATCTGATACCCACATATCAGTATATCACGGCACAGATATCTTCATGAGCAAAATGTAGATACTTCTAGAGAGAAAGCTAACTAATTAGCTAATTGAATATAAATTGTAATATCATTTTCCATCTTTTCCACGCTGTTTTCAGCACATTTTTCCAGAGTATAAGAGACAGCAAGGGAAGCGGACATCTATGCCTCACAATAAGGCAATGTCGTATGTGTGAGCGATAGCGAGCGAGTCTGTAATTTCCAAGCAAAATACACGAAATTAGTCATGTTCTGACGTTTGCTGCTTCTCATTATTGACGTTTATTCAAAGACTTTTCCACCTGAAAAGGCACATCAGCCAAATAAGATCGAAATTAGCGGTGAAACAGTTCCTTTGTCATTGACGATGCATGATTATGCAAACATCATTTTTGAGACACCTGTATGTACTCATTGAGATGCGCATTGTCATGTGGCGGCGGATCTCGTACTTCAAAGTGGTAGGTTTCGTTGAAAGTCCATTCGTTAGTAGGTCCATAATGTAACACATACCGCAGCATCATAACACAACATTGATCAAAATTCCGGTTTGTTGATTGCAACGAAATTCATAATACAGTGTGAGGTTTATTTCATGCAATTAGAGATATTCCAAATCCTCCCCCTGCATATTGCTTTTCTCATATCATCATTACATAATCTATCACTTAATTCTTTTTATTCCCTGGTCAAGTTATACACGTATCTCCCATGCATTAAAACAACTTATGATTTTATGTAGGTCCGTCTGTCCCTTTGCACGTGTGAGTACATGATTAGTAACTTAAAGTCATTGCACGTATACTGTACAAACCACTCAGGGGCTCCGGAATGTGTGTGTTTTTTAAGTTTCAATGCTGGACAAGGCGACCAATACTGCACTTCGTGGCATCATTATGGACAATAATGTATAAGATATAAAGAAAATTCAACATATTTTCCCTTTTCTATAGCATCATGAAAGAGCACTTGACTTTACCACTTATATACAGAAAGCAGGGCGAACCAATGGCAAGTGGATGGACTGTGTACTTTTCATGAAAAATGAAATTTTGTTGAATTCTCATTACATTTTCTTTATATTGTTGTCCACAATGACATAATGAAATTTAATGATCCCCTTATCCAGCAACGGCGCCACCAAAACTTTGAATATCCGTAATATTTGAACGGATTGTCTGATTTCTCTCAAGCTTTCACTGATGTGTTCTACCAATATTGCTGCTTTCCCTCAAGCCACATTTATATTGGGGCTTTGGTGGGGGTTCAAGGTGAGGGGGGGGGGGGTGGGGGAGAGGGGATAGGGCTGCAGGTCTTTATGGGAGATACTGTGCATTGCTCATCCTCGAGCTCTGCAAACTACGTATAAGCCTCAGCATTTCGTATAAACAAACACACAAACAATTTCTAATCGTTATTTCATGCATCTATTTAGTAATCTACCTGGAGTATATTTTAGTCACTATAGTTCTAATGCCATCTGTTCATACCACTTAGAGTCTATTCTGTCGGTAGATAACAACAATGATGACAGATGACAGTAATGTATCATAATTATTATCCTAACTGTTGAATTTATACCTTATAACTACCTTACAACTTCTGGTTGCTATCCTGCGATTTTACACTGTGTGAGTTTAGGGTCGACCGGAGAAATGACTCCTTTCGCATTCACCCGTGACAGATTCTTCATACTCAGAAATTTTAGAGAAATATCACAAAATAATCTATATCAGAAATAGGCGCTGCAATCCAAGTCTCATTTTGCAGTGCTCATCACTGTGTAGGATATGTTAGTGCTTACCGTTACATTCCATAGACACTGTGCCGGATTGTATACAGTACTCTGTATACGCCGAATATATCGCGAGGTTTTTATTTTCGCGAATTTCGCGAGTCAGGTGCTATTCGCGAAATTAATGACACGCGAAAATATCGACTCTGATCGCGTCGTGCATGATGACGTACCCGTGTCCATTTCTCCGTTCAGTACAGGACTTCACGATCGCGAATTTAACCAGTCGCGAAGTTGTCGGGCATTCCCGATTCGCGAAAATTTAGACCCGCGAAATATATGGCGTATATAGCAGAGACTCTAACTCTCCCGTTTTCGACGGGAGATCTCCCGCCGAAAAACCATTTTTGCAAAATCTCCCGTTCTCCCGTTTGAGATTTAATTCCTCCCGCCCTGGCTCTTTGTCTCCCGTTGGAAAGGATTTTTACATACTCTCTAAAAAAAATCGAGTGAAAATATTCACTCTTAAAAGAGTGAATACAAAAAAGAGTGAATTTGGAGTGAAATTGGAGTGAATTTTGAGTGAAAATGTTCATTTTCACTCATTTTGGAGTGACGTCAGGGATCACTCCAAAACCTTCGAGTGATCCCTGACGTCACTCCAAAATGAGTGAAAATAAGCATTTTCACTCAAAATTCACTCCAATTTCACTCGAAATTCACTCTTTTTTGTATTCACTCTTTTTAGAGTGAAAATTTTCACTCGATTTTTTTTAGAGAGTACAACTGTATTTCTATTGTATGTTGAAAAAATAAGCCTTAGATAGCACCAGAGAGCATCTAGATCCATGGGAATTTCGCGTTTCGCACACATCAACTTTGAGTCTCCCGTTTGCTAGGGGTTTCAGGCGGGAGAATCTCCAGATCAGAAGGTACTTTGGGTTGGAGTCTCTGATATAGTAATAATCTTACCTCCGTGATGTACCGGACTAATGCATGAAACCGCTCAAAAACAAACAAATCGTTAATCTTGCTGGTATAACTATATTCGCGTTTTTTGTCTAATTTGTAGCATTTAGCATTGTACGTTGCAGATGAGAGAAAAAAGGGATTCACCACTTCACGAGAGACTAATCACACGGCATCCTCTTCGAACAAATTCATATTCACACACTGTATAGGCTCTACTGCACGTTTGTTGCGTACACAATAATGTTTGTTGCGCTCTCCCTTATTCCCGCAACCCGCTTTCCCTCTGCGTGTACTACAAGTCAGTATGCGGAATCAATGGTTGTAGTACGCCACGATCCACACGAGAGTATATACGCACATACAGGTAACGATCTACTCTAAGCTGTATCATTGACAATCCAATCTCAAAGAAGTTAAACCCTTTTCTGCATCAGGAAATTTGGACAATCATGATTGTCCACACTGTGCAGTTTTCTGTGCGAATCTGCACTCAAAGCACAACAAAGGATTAGAGAGAAAGTAGAATAATATGTCCACTTGTATTTTTTTTGTTGAATGTTGAATAACCTCTTCCCCAAGCCAATATTGCATTCCCTCTATTCAACTCTATTATTACCTTACTTAAATTACGGAATATTGGCCTGGGGTAATTGCTCTAAGACTAAAATAGATTCGCTATTTTTTATTCAGAAAAAGGCCTTGCGGATTATAAATCGTGCACATTTTTTGGATCATACAGATGAATTGTTTGTTTCCAGTAAATTACTAAAAGTTTCTGATTTGTATTTGTATCACGTTGGAATTTTTATGTATAAGTTGAGCATTGGCGATCTTCCCAGTTTATTTTCCTCAATGTTTGTTAAAAACAGTGAAATTCATAATTACCCTACAAGACAAAGTGGATCATATCACTTTTCTCCCGTTCGTACAGTTCTAGCCCTTAAGACAATTACTTCTACCGGTCCTTCTTTCTGGAATGAGTTAGATTCTGTTCGGCTGCAATCAAGTTCTCTAAGTTCCTTTAAGCAAAATCTAAAAGCCAATTTTTTACAATCTTATGTATAGTTACTTGCTGTGACCATTTTGATATATCTGTTCTTATTCTCAATGATGCCTCGCTCGGGTGTCTTCATTTGACTTCATTTGACTACATTTCTTTGACCAATAGTGCAATTTTATGGAGCATTGAATCCCTGAGTTTTACCTTGACCATCATAAACTATTTTGTACATTGTGTAGAGTTTATTATTATCTCGACATACCGATTTTCGCTTGTGTTTCGTCATCTTTCGTAATTTAGCATGTTGTACTAAACGCTTATATTGTTTCTTTGGAACCTACATCCTACAAGCATTGCTTTTTAGTAGGTTCCTCATATTTACACATCATTTTATTACATGTCCTTATACATTTGTGAAATTATGTCTAAAATTGAATGTTGTGTTATACATATTTTACTCTGAAATCAAATGGAATATGAAGCCTGAATATGGAATGTGGAATATGGAACTTGAATAAAAAAAAAATAAATGAAATAAAATAAATAAATAAATAAATAAATAAATGAATAGCTATAATAATGATAATGATAATAATAATAATAAAGATAATAATAATAGACTACTACTACTACTATACTACTACTGATAATAAAAATATTAATGATAAACAGGCATCTTCGTATATAATGTTAGTGTCAGATTTGCTATGCTTGTTGAGGGATTTCGACACCATGGCACTGATGAATTCAAGACATTAATTTTGTTAATATTATAGGCAAATTACATATTCCACGCGGTACAATGATGCTGTGTTGCACATTATGCATGATTGAATTTTGTTTTAAAGCTATGTATCACACTTCTTTTGAGTCGAAGTAAAGTCCAAATTGAAATATTGAAGATGTCCTTGGCAAACCAGTGCCCATGACAGGGTTTGACTGTCACAGAAGTATATTGTCATATGAAGGTATGTATATATAACGTGAAGCGGGCTTGGCCTTGTACGTGGTGGGTGCTGCATTATCTTTGGATATATGTGTGACGGAAGAATGACTTGCAGACGTTGCAGTAATGTTCACTATGGTCTTTATTTCCCAAGCTTTCGGCTGTGTAACCAGCCTTTTTCAAGGGCTTGATGAGACATAAACATAAAAGCAAAATAGCAACCAATTTGCATGCATTTGAACAGAAATAGAAATAATAAGAAGCCAATCAAACGGAATATAGACAGCAACAAGACATTCACAATAATTTGCATACATTTAAACAGAATAAGGCAAAAACAAGACAAAAGAAAATCAAAGAAATCAAACAAATATAGACAGCAATATTATAGGTTTTCCCGGCCAATTTCGCACTTTTGTCAGTCCATTTGATAAAAGGTTCATTCAATTTAGCGAAAATCTTCGTCACTGCACATTCTGTTATTCAAAATTGCAACTTGTTCGTTTAATTTAGCATTTCGGTCAATGAAATTCGCACATGTGCCTTTCGAATTCGTAAAACGGGCATTCAAATTGGCACGTGCTCTTCAAATTCGCCAGCACTGGCGGAAAATGGTATTTCAGTCATTCAATTTCGCGTATGGGCAGTCAAATTCCAAACATGTTCATTCAAATTGGCGTAATGTTATTTCTACTTTGAAAAGGTGAGAACCGTGATTTATACGTAAATGTGAATTTTTGTTTCATCCGCACGCACTGTTTAAGTATATAGTAAAGGTATCTTTGACCCTAAATAACTCAAGTTTGTTGTTCTGTAACGCCCCTCTTCTTCCATACATGTTATCAGAACTATACATGCCATGCTTGCACCAGTACCATAGATTCACTTCACTTTCTTATGTCCAGTCATGGCAGCACGAGTTAGATACAGGCGTATCTCTCAAGAAAACAGGGAAAGAATCATAGAAGCATTTGAGGGTAATAACCTTGACAAATTGATGGCTAGAGCTGATCCAAGAACTTTTATTTATTCCTTATGATAATTAACGCAATCTAGCACCCACCAAATGAAAATAATGAAACATGCAGAGGAAAGAAATAATCATGTAAATTGAAACCTCCTTCTCCCAAATATTATTGACAAAACAAACTTAAGATCAATGTATCTGTGAATGAAATAATGCTATCAAACATTATAAACGCATACACTTATTTTAAAAGTACTGTTGCAAAGGTGATATCAGAATAAAAGCATAAACGTGTCTGCTAAATTGACTGCAGTAAATGCGAAATTGGATGCCCAAGAATGAATTCGAATGAACGAGCGCAGCGTTTACGTGATCACGTGACTATATCGTGCTAAATTGAATGAACGATTTGCGAAATGGTGCTTGTCTTACGAATTTGAACTGAAAAAGTGCTGATTCGAATGATGTAAAAGGTAATTTGAATGCTCCAAAATTAATTTGAATGAAAAGATTATAAAATTGAAATACCGAACATAAAGTTCGGTATTTAAATTTCGTCTAGGCTAAATTGTGCTAAATTGGATGCAGCAATTAGGAATTGGACTGAAAAAAGTGCGAAATTGGCCGGGAAAACCTATACATTCACTCCAACGGAAAGGTAGTATTATCACATACACTTAAAGTGAAATAATGGAACAGTAGTAGCAGTATAGTATAAGCAATAATAGCGGTAATGATTGCAATGAAATCATTGGGAATACATAGACCAACATAGGTTAAAACACACTGGTTACCTTTTAAGGTGATGGGATTTGCTTGCTGTGTTTGGTGTGGTGTCAGAGGGATGAGTGTGAGGGGTTCGTACACGTAAGGTGGGGATAGGGAAGTGTGAGGGGTGATGTGGCTTGGGGTATTTGGGACGTTGATGGCGCAACGAACTTGAATCAGATTAATCATTATATTTTGCCCAAGATCATGCAGTGAATGTACGTGTAGTAAAAGTACACACAAACTTTATAAGCAATGTATATGGGTGGATGTGTACATCCGGTATGTATGTACACACAATTAAGTGCATACACTCTCGTGCACTTGCTTACATACATAACGCGCTTTCAAATTATACAGACGTGTTACTAAAACCACATATCAATGTGCTTCTAATACAGGAGCAGATATCCATACATGAAGAAAATATTGTACGTATGTATGATATACGGTGCACCTATGAACACGAATGGGTGGGAGATACGCAAAGTTACCCCACCCCTATGGAAACATACACAATGCAGTATAATTATTACCAATGCGATATACATGTTCTGTGGGTACATGCCTTTAAAAAATCGTTCCGGTCGTATAGCAAGGACACATTTATTTTCATGAAATATAATGGAATGATAGAAGAGACCTTCCTCTGCAAGATATATATAGTGAATGGGGTGCACCTCTGAAGAGAAAGGAGTGGGAGGTGCGCAAAGTTACTCCACCCCTATTATGGTACTATAGACACAATGCAGTATAAACCAAGGCGAAGGACAATTTTATGGGTACATGCCTTTGAACCCATCACACTGACACCACACCACACACAGCAAGCAAATCCCAACACCTTAAAAGGTAACCAGTGTGTTTTAACCTATGTTGGTCTATGTATTCCCAATGATTTCATTGCCATCATTACCGCTATCATTGCTTATACTATACTGCTACTACTGTTTCATTATTTCACTGCAAGTGCATGTGATAATACTGCCTTTCCGTTGGAGTGAATGTAATATTGCTGTCTATTTTTGTTTGATTTCTTTGATTTTCTTTTGCCTTGTTTTTTGCCTTATTCTGTTTAAATGTATGCAAATTGGTGTGAATGTCTTGTTGCTGTCTATATTCCGTTTTGATTGGCTTCTTATTATTTCTATTTCTGTTCAAATGCATGCAAATTGGTTGCTATTTTGCTTTTATGATTATGTCTCATCAAGCCCTTGAAAAAGGCTGGTTAAACAGTCGAAAGCTTGGGAAATAAAGGCCATAGTGAACATCACTGCAACGTCTGCAAGTCATTCTTCCGTCACACACACATAAATGTTATTAATTTATTTATATCATAATGACATCGTTGACAAACTTCACTGACGGCTCACATGGAACACACAGCAAAATATTATCTTGACCATGATTTATTTATCTATTTGTTTACTTTTTACGTGGTAGACAATGATGAAGCAGCTGTCTCTTTCCGTAACCACACAAATTAAAAAACCGTAATCATTAACACGCACATTGTTTCTTTTTCACCTTCGTACTTTGTACCGTCCTTTTGTTCTATGTAATAAGCAGAATGTATAATGTCTTCGTGTTTGTCAAAATATGATCATAAGCTATTGTTCCCTGAAGGCTGCTAGCCCTTTCTGTACCAATGAGTCTCAATCATGTGCACAAACTTCACACACAGACCAATGAGCAGGTAATGCAGCACGCAGACAGAAGACAGATACAATACATCATGATAAACAAGGTATAGGTTATAGGGGTCGTACACGAAGGTCTACATTCAATCTCGATCATAGTCAACATCAATCTCGAAGAGGGTAAAACAAAATCCATGAATTAGATAATCAATCGCTCAATCGCGGCTCTTTTTTCGCCACAAGCAAAATGAATTGAAAATAGATATCCCATTAATATCTTAATGAATAGAATATTTCTCATTGAAGCCATGAGATGTTTATATCATAAGGACGCACACTCTTGTCACACCACACCTCCTGGGTCTGGCATATCCCCTATATCAAGGATGTTTTTGCCCCCCCCCCCCCCAAAAAAAAAAAAAGTCGCACCACATCTCCATGGGTCTGGCACACACCCCCACCCATATTAAAGATGTTATTGCCCACACCCACCCCCCCCCCCAAAAAAAAGTTCATACCACATCCCCTTGGTTTTGTTGCATGGCACACTCATGTCACACCGCACCCCTGGGTCTGGCACCCCTCCCCCCCATATTGAAGATGTTCTACCCCCCCCCCGCAAAAAAAAAAAGTTCACATAACATCCACTGGGTCTGGCATCCCCCCCCCCCATATTAAAAATATTCTTGCCCCCCCCCCCCTCAAAAAAAAAAAAAAAAAGAAGTTGACATCACACCCCCTGGGTCTGACACGCTCTTGCCACACCACACCCCCTAGGTCTGGCACACTCCCACATATTTAACTTGAAGCATGTTTGCAAGACCTGAAAATCTGGCTTAGGCCTACATCCAATGGCCTTAAACTGATTGATGATAAATCTGAATTTTTGTTATTGGCTTCAAAGCATATGATAAGTAAAATCAATTACCAATCATGTCATGTCAACATCGGTATTATAGCACTTGTATGATACTCAGTCATAAACTACCGTAATAGGTGTTATATCTGATCAGGAAATGTCATTTTTAAAGTCATATAACTCAAATTCAGCGGAATGTTAGATATCAGCTGCGTAAATTAAGTTTCATAAGGAAATGTTTGTCTAAATCTGCCGCTGAGATACTTATTCATGCTTTGATTTCTTCTCGGTTGGATTTCTCGAATTCGGTGTTGTGTAATCTTTAAAAAAAAAAGATGTCACAAAACTTCAACGGTTGCAAATTCTGGTGCCCGGTTGCTAAATTTTTCTAATAATTTTGATTCCATATTACCAATCCTCCGTTCCTTACTTTGGCTATGAATTATTTTCAACATTCTGTTATTAGTACATCATTCAGCTCATTCTTTTTCCCCCTTATACCTACATGACTCTGTTAAAAAATACAATCCGACACGAAGTCTATGCGTTCATCATCGGATGCATTGTTACTCCAAACACCCAGAGTAAAACGTGGATGGGGTGGTCTTGCTATCTCCGTTATGGGACCAAAATTGTGGAATCAATTAACTATTCAGTTAAGCAAACTGTCATCTATACAGAAACATTCAAATCCAAACTTAAAACGTATCTATTCCTCTCATACTGATCGGACTATACCAATTGCTGTATATAATGTTCGGAACAATTGTTTTCTTTATTTGGTATGTGTTTGTTTGTTGTTTGCTATTTTCTTCTCTGTTGTCATGTTTGAACATGTATATAGGAACTACAATACATGTACATATCTATCTTTTTATTTTTGAAGCGCCATGAGCACTGAAAGGTGGATCTGTGCACTATACAAGTAGCCATTATTATTATTATTATTATTATTATTATTATTATTATCATTATTATTATTATTATTATTATTATTATTATCATTATTATTGTCATTATTATTATTATTATTATTATCATTATTACTATCATTATTATCATTATTATCATTATTGTTGTTGTTGTTATTATTATTATTATTATTATTATCATTATGTATAAAAGGTTATCCAACTTTGGCATGTGATTTCATAATTGTCAGTGATGGAGAGCACTATGTTGGTTGTGCAATGGGGAAAGAAGAACTCTTTCTCTCTCTTGCTAATTAGGCCTATGTTGACAAATGTCATGCATGACTGAGCATATGAACTTAAAGACAACAATGACAATACGCACTTTTTCCAAGTCTGAGTGTTACTTGAAGGAACAACGAATGTCTCACTGAATAGATGAGATCTATACGAAAGAAAGTGACCAAGTGAATAGACCAGACTGTACGAATGCAAGTTTGTGTTTAGGACTTGTGTTTAGGGTTTCTTCTGACGTTATTTTTATGTTCCATAACCTTTAACATGGTCATCTGTCCGATAACTTGGTCACTCCCACAAAGGTCAACCCACACAGTGCATTTTCTCTGTTCATATTCAACACATAGCTCGCAGCAACAAACCATGTAAATGAAGAGAGAAATATGGATAATCTGTTAACGAATTAGCCTTTGTGGGAGCGACCATGTTATCGACAACGTGGCCATGTTGAAGCTTATACCAGGTGTTACAACAACAACAACAACAACAAAAAAAAAAAACCCAACACATTTCCCAATTTTGATTCTTAATAGTTCAAAAACTATACATCATATAACACTGACATTGATATGAGCAATATAGCTGAATAGTGTAGAATTTTGTTGGAGGCAATTTTACAATGACAGCATAATTCAGTTTTATTGAAGTAAACATTAATCTTTCAGTTAGGTTTCAGATTTTGATCTATTTTCAACCCTCTGTACAAAACTTTAACTTTGCACAGAAGTCAACTGGTGTGTAAGGGAGTGTGTAGTTAATACCCAGACAATGGTTCTGATCAATAGCCAGGATTGGAATGTTCATTATCTATTCATAAGGAATTCCACTATCACAGCTAGTCTTTTTTCGTTCTGAAATGTGGTGTATAAATTAATGCAAGCACATGGAAACATGTGCTTGCTTTTTTTCATGTGCATGCATTTCACCCTTTGCCATGAATTCAGACTAGCAGTGCCCGGGGCAATCCATCATGTGCCTTGGAGCAGAGCTCCGAACGGTGGTATCCATGTCCGTTGTTCAGGGTCATTGTAAGTACACACTCACATACACGTCATTAGTTCCTGTGTAAAGTTCAGGTTTTGTACAGAGGGTTAAATTTGACCAAAATCTGGAACCTAACTTTGAAATAAAGAGTATAGAGCGCACGCACTGCGTGCGCTTCTATACTCTTTGCTTTGAAATTAATCATGGATTTCATGAAACTGATATAGTTTATCATATTCAAATCACCTCCAACTAAATTATACACTATTGAGCTATTACTCATACAGCTTTATCTGATATATAGTTTTCGAACTACTCCTATAACACCTAGTAATACGGACCATGAAAAGGTAAAAACCCTAAACACAAACCCGCAGCCGTGCAGGCTGGCCCAGTCATTTGGCCACTTCCATTAACAGATCTCATTCATTCAGTGAGACATTCATTGTTCCTTCACGATAACACTCAAACTTGGAAAAAGTGCATATTGTCAATGTTGTCTTTAGAGTTCATGTGCTCAGTCATGCATGGCGATGACATCTGTCAACATTATAGGTATCAGTGGAAAGAGGAAGAGTTCCCCTTTCCTCAATACCAAAATTGCGCTCTCCAAACCATAGTTGACAAGTATGAAATAGTAGCCCTCCAAAGTTGGATTCCTTTTTTTCTTCTTCTTTTTTTTTAATACGCACTGAATATAGGAGGAGGAACAGCTAGTAACGTCAAAAACTAAAAACTCCTCCGGACATCAGCTCACAAGAGGGATCATCCTTTCTAGCTAGCTATAGAGGTGAATACCTATTGCTTACCCCGGCCTGGGGCGTATTGGGGTCGCTGCTACTGCAATCTACCGGATACCACGTTTAACCATGGAGCTAGTAGCTCCATGGTTTAACCTTGTATGTAACCAGGGAGGTGGAATCCACCTCCCTGATGTAACCAACGTTTTTGGCAGGTTAGTGAAGATCCTGCTGCGTGTACAAAAGTAGTCTAGCTTCTGGACTCTTTTTACTCGTAGCCGTGATTGTACGCGACAAGCCGTATGAGGGCGTGACAACCGAGGATTGCGATACGCCGAGAACTGCGATACCCGAGAAACGTTGGGCGCGCAGTCTCTCGATTATCGCAATCAGAAAATTTGCGCCCTCTCTTGGTTTATCGCACCAGGTTGAAAGGGGACGGAGCCCACAGATATAAATAGGTAGATTGATCAAGCCCATTCACAACCCACGCGTAGCTTTATAGCCAGTTGCGCGCACATTACATGCCGCCATTTTGATTAGTCTTTTGTTACGTCACGGCTTGCGATGAACAGGAAGAGGTAAAGAAGAAGAAGAAGAAAAAAAAAGCCAGCGTAGGCCTGCGCTATGCTGCAACTCTGTAAACCCTGTTCTGCGCACGCAAGCCGTGACGTAACAAAAGACTAACCAAAATGGCGGAGATTGCGTGCGCTGGCTGTGCTTTCAGACCCCACTTGAGCATTCTACCTATATAGTTCTGTGACGGAGCCCAGACTACTAGTACAAAAGCGGAGGGAAGGGGGGTGAAGCATGGAGCTACCGAGAATCCAAATACCCAGAGTTTCCTCCCTTACAGACGATGTTTTCAGAGATCTTCATCTCAGAAAAGGTATGTAGACTAGGTCAGATATTTTAGGCCATTTTCGAAACCTAATACATACCCGTAGATTCTACATACATACTACTAGGTGTCCTACTCTGCTCTGTCGTGCAGAGACGATGACGTTGGGATTCAGTCCCACGTATTGCTATTTTTGTTGGTCATCTGAATAAATCGATTGTGCGCTTATATTTTGTGTGTGTCCGGTTGTAAGTCACCACAAAACATATGAGTTAATGAACAGGATTAAGTTTGTTATACTTCTGTTTCCAGTGGTCATTGGAAAAAAAAAGCAAATGATAGATGTACTGTGATACACACAGTTTTTAATTTAGGGCTTAAGTAAGCTGATAAGTGATATTGATACTACTAATTACTAGACAGTCTTCTTCTTCTTCTTCTTCTTCTTCTTCTTCTTCTGGTTAAGTCTGCCTCCTTCAATAGCCTGAAGATTCTTGCAGACTGGTGCTATTTACATTATTATTATTATATTATTAGTCTAGCTACTGTCTACTATTCTACTAAAAATAATGGGGAAATTACAGAATACCGGTTTTGCCTTATATAAATTAGCATATTGGTGCGTATAAGAGCCGCCGGAGGCTCTCCCTTAGAGATGAATTTCAGCCCGAAGGGCTGAAATTCGTCTTTCCCGACGTTTGGGGCCCCCAAAAAGGCCAGAAACGGAACGGCCGTCAAAAAGTAGGTTGACCACACAATTTTTAAGAAAATTGAGTGGTTTCGGAGGAAAACTGCTCTAAATCGAGATAACTCGAGTAAATCGACGATAAAGAAAATCGACCCGACTTTGACGGAACTATTTTAATCGTGATGACGTCATCACAGCTGGCAGCCCTTCTTCCTTCATCTCTTTTCGACACAAGTCATCACGATACAATCACACTACACACTAGTTTGGCAAGGCAGCGCGTATACGCGTATTGTCAAGAGACATGTGCGCACTCAACTGCTATACGTATTGTACACTGTACTACTAAACATGCGCGCGTTCTGCAGACTCAATACGCGCTACCACTGCCACACGTTAAGCTGTTATGTGTACTACTGTTGTATTTGTATTGAGTGCATAGAGTCAACATGGTGGGCTGTCAAGCGCACCCACACAGTGCGTATGCTCTACTGTAAGCTAGCACCAGCAATTAGATAAGTGATTGTTTTCTAGTCTCACCTAAATTGCTATCAATTTCTAGGATATGGACTATCCTCGACTCCTAAAAACGTGAGTATACATCGTAAATTCGGGTAAATTTTAACGGGTAGTCTAGACTAGCATCGTCAGGATCTAGAACTACATTATTCGGGGGACACCCCCGAAACCCCCGAGAACAACGTAAGATACCACACTTCTCACCGCACAGAGCAAAGAAAACACACGTAAACAAATGCAATCGTCGACAGCCGAATCACGGACCGTATCGCAGATCGGATTAATATTTTAATGGTTGCTATCGGCAAGCGTAATTACGCTCTTTTTTGTTCGAATTGATGACTTAATGTGACTCGGTCGAGAGGAACCTGGGAGAGCTACACTGAATTGACGGCCAGCGCATGCACACACATCACATGCGCACAAATTTTCAAATCCATTGACCGGATAAGATGTCTGTGTGTGCATGCGCTGGCCGTCAATTCAGTGTAGCTCTCCCAGGTTCCTCTCGACGCAGTTAGCCTACTAGTATGGTAGCCTTTCTACATATCGACCACCCTTTCTGAAACCGACCGCGTAGTTTTGGGCACAGAACGCTAAGTACGCACTGCACTGTGTGCACAGCACATAAAAATGTATTGGCTTTGACCGTTGATGAGGATGTGTGGAAAAACGCGAAAATTCACTGTTCATTAATGGTTTTAATCAAGGACAAAATTTCGAATGAAAATTTCAACCGAATCGTCATGTTATGTCAATGCATTTTCTAAAAAGCTTTGTACAACACAGTGTTCAATGCAACTCGGTTTGCGTGCATTGTCAATGTCAAAAGGGAACAACAACATTTGATAGTGCTGGATTTTCTCAGTCACGTAGGTCAAGTTTTTACGTAAATTTCAGTGTTAAATATTCTGATCATAGTTATCAAGCAAATAAAAAATCAGACGGTCGATGAGTAATAGGTCCAACCATACTAGATGCTAGACGGTCTAGAAAAAAAACTAGATCTAAGCGGTCTATCAAAGCCATTTTTCTTGGCAGCAGTAAACACAAATAACATTAATTTAGGCCACAGATGGAGGCACTCTTGTCCATATTTTGGAAATCTGGTACAAACTATAGTATGCATGATGCAAGCATATTACTGTATACTGGTACGCCGAATATTTCGCAAGGTTTTTATTTTCGCAAGTTTCGTGAGTCTGCTGCTATTCGCGAAATAAGACACGCGAAAATATTGACTCTGATCCCGATGTGGATGTGACGTACTGTACGCGTTGTGTTCATTTCTCCGTTCAGTACAGGACTCCACGATCACGAATTTAACCACTCACGAAATTGTCGGGAATTCCTGATTCACAAAAATTTAGACTCGCGAAATATATGGCATATACAGTAGATAGTGATCTAAATACTAGTACATGACAAAGAAACATTGCTGTGTGCTTTGGGGATC